>NC_056517.1:5157262-5159797 GCF_014905685.2 Nematolebias whitei | reverse complement strand
TTGTACACCAGTGGGTAGATTTCTTCTGGCTGTTTATTTTTGGCTCATATAAATATCTTGTCCTTTTTGAGAGAATTGGATTTGGCATAATCTGTTTTTTCTCTTTGATATTTTGTTTACTCAATGTGTAACTGGGACCTTGAGTACATAATTTAGTACCCCTCATGTACCACATGTGACACGAATGACAATAAACTTGACTTGATCTTGAACTTTTGGCCACATTTTGACCTTTTTCTCAGGATGCTGAGGCTTAGATGTCATCCTGTTTATTTGTGTTGCATATTATGGTTCTTTACAATCATATTTGTTCATAATATTCAATTCAGTTCAAAAATACTTTATTAATCCCAAAGGGAAATAAAATGTTGTCGTAGCTCATCATCCTGGTGAGTTGTGAGATGCTGATAGCTGTGGGCAGGAAGGTTTTCCTGCAGTGAAGCCGAAGAATCTGGTCACAGATACCGATCCGTCCACCCGGATCCAGCTTGCTATCAGATCCAGCGGGCCTCTCAGTCCTCCTGGGCAGCAGGACTGCCCGAATGCCAGGCAGAATTCCTCCCTGAGCAATGGTCGCTACTTAAAGCAGTCTGCCGAGCTTCTCATCACCACGGACAGACAGCTGAAGGTCACAGGAGATGATCCTGGTCCTCCCTTTGTCACGAGACGAGTTTCTCACCAGCACCAGGTGGTCAGGTACTCGAGAACCGCTGCCATGTTGACGGGAATTCATCCACGGCACCTCCTTTTCAACTCATTTGGGATTTGGGGTTGTAGTTGAAGTATTTGACCTTTTGATATGTTAATCAGCAGCTCCTGATTGTTAAAAAACACCTTGTTGCCATGGTTAAGAAGATATAGAGAGGGTTTCAGAATCGGTTCAGATTTATTTTGCCCACTGCCCAATGTGAAGGCAGAGCGGTAACATTTTTGTCTGTATCTATATGTGTGTATACTTATTTGTCTGTTTCGCTGTGGCAGCCATCCTGACTTGGGTTGATGCCAAAGGTTAATCAGTTTTAGATGAACATCTATACTCTGAGCTAATCTCACTCAAATCTGTTTATTGGTTGTTGATATATTTTGTTAACAGATAAACACGGTTGACTGCAATAATTAATGCAAAAGTTTTAACCCTCAAGGCATTTTGGGGGACCAAACCTGTACATTCTGCTTATTTGATATTTTTGATTCTCAATATATCTGCTAGCTTAAAGGTGAATTGTATTATTTAGTTTGTTTACTTATCAGTTTCAATATTCCACAAACCCTTCTATTGCAAAATGTATTGAATAAGAGATTTGCACGATGCCTGCACACTCTGGACTGATTTTGTTCCATTTATTCCCATATAATGTTATAATGTGTTTCCTTACAAATAACTCTGCCTTCAAAATAAAGGTAAGACAGGTCTGTGCCTGTCTCATCTGATGCAACTCCATTCATTAGTCCATGTCTTCTGGTTACGGCCCAACAACAAGCACAGCAGTCTCTGCCCTGGTGTTAACCGTGTTACCAGTAGATTACACCTGGGATGGTCAACTCAGTCCTGCTAATGCCAGACATTGAGGATGACATAATGTAATAATAACTGTGTCCAGATAGGAAGCATAAATATCACAAGGTTCGGTCATGTTTCGTGCACTCTGGTGTCTGTCTTAAATGACCAGAGTTTTCACAATATGTGTGGGTGTCCTCACACACAACATCAGGCCATTGTAGCATCTGTACACACTACATGCTGGGCAGTTAGACAGTAGAACCCCTGGCTTCTTTCAAACCGCTTATGAAGTCCTTGTGATGCTGCCTGATATGTCTGTGATCCATCCTCTGGCTCAGCTGACCATCAGTCATAATTCTGACTGAATGTCAGAATCTCTTGATAACACCACTTGTCATGTCAACATGTATACCGCCATCTGGTGTCATTCTAGACGGTCCAGACCTGTGTAAACTGGATCATTTACAGAACCATCACTGGCTTGCATCAAAGTCAAGGTCAAGGTGTCTTTATTGTCATTCACACCACATGTGGTACACGAGGTGGAACGAAACAATGTACACGGGGTCCCAGTTGCATCCAACAAAAATACAAATTATAAAGACAAACGGTAATAAGATCCAAGACGTGAACTAAGAAATACACTAAACTAAGAATACACTAAGCAGCACTAGTACAAAACTATGCACCAAAACAACAGCAGCACGAACATGAGTCTGTGTGAGCAGATGAGGACGAATGAACACAGCAGCATGAAACAAATCAGCAGCATGAGATCAGCAGCACATAACAATCAAGTGACATTACAATGATTTTTTTCACAGTGATTATCCTGGTTAGAGATTCATGAGTCTAACAGCTTTAGGGTAGAAGCTGTTCTTCAGTCTAGTGGTTCTACACTTAATGCTCCTCAACCTCTTTCCTGAGGGGAGCGGGGCAAAAAGTGTGTGTGCTGGGTGAGTGGGGTTCTTCATGATGCAGGTGGCTCTCTTCCTGCATCTAGAGGTGTAGATGTCTGTGATGGTGGGGTGGCT
>NC_056517.1:5155793-5157162 GCF_014905685.2 Nematolebias whitei | reverse complement strand
CTCCAACATCTTCTGTGCAGCCTTCACCACTCTCTGCAAAGCTTTTCTTTCTGCAGCTGTGCAGCCTTGCATGTGGAGCAAATTAAGTCTAAATCAAATGGTAAATGGTAAATGGACTGTACTTATATAGCACCTTTCTATCTTATCAAGACACTCAAAGCGTTTTACAACAATCTGTGCCTCATTTACCCATTCATTCAGCACTTTACTAGATCTATACAAAGAATAATCAGAGCTTTAGCACGTTCATACACTGATGGGACACACACCAGAGGTAATGAGGGGTTCAGTGTCTTGCCCAGGGACACTTGGGCATGTGACTGCTGGTGGAATTGAACCCCCAAACCAAAACCATTCCTTCCAGCATCTGAACAGTTTTTTTGTTTTGTGTTTTCAGTGAGCTTGTTTCTACTGAGAGATGTCCTAATCTTGCAACTACAGTGCAGTGTATCAACAAAGTGTTTGGGAAAAAGTAAAATAAACTCAACCTAATGTTCAAAATAACAAAATCACAACATACACTAACTGACTAACATAATCTTTGTTTAGTTATTCACTCTTTTAAATTTTCTTTACATTTTATAATGATTCTAAATGATTTCTCTGTTTCCCATCCTGAGCTGCAGCATGGACAGTTGCCTGAGCTACCAGACTCATTACAGATATACTGTCTGAGCATCACTCAGTGTGGAAGCAGGCTGGAAGAGCAAAGTGGCTAAAAGCTGAGTGGATGCTGCCAGAAGGGAAACTGCATTAAATCAGAGTATGGGGTCTCCAGAGGGATGTGATAGAAAGCAAAGGGACTGTGTTTTAGAACAGGCTAACTTGAAGCAGCTGCAGATTAAACACATGATTCAGCCTCTCAGCCCAAGTGCTCCTGCATTGTTTCCATTTCAAAACACCACACTTTTCAAAACTCACACAGTCAGACTTTCAGGAAGATTTTGGATTATTATTTACCCAGGTGCCAACATTTATATACAATAAATGCATGTTATTAGTCCATCGCTTCTTCGCGGTTCGTTTTACATGGACTCACTCTATCGCGGTTTTTCAAAGAAGGATTGGGCATGACACACAATTGGCTGATTGATGGATGAGCCACATGATTGGCATGAAATTTTTTTTTTAAATAAATTATTTTAAAATTATTTAGCACCCAAAAAGTAAGAAGAGGGTAAAGATAATGGATGGACAGATGGATACTTAGCACCTGCAGAGGAAGTTTCCTGCAGCTGATCAGCTGATATCTGCTCTGCAGTGGAGAAGTGGGTGTGGCCACTGGCAGGTGGCAGAGAGCAGAGATCATGACATTCTGTGCTCTTTTAGAGTGTTTGGAGTTTAGAAACATTGTTTAGAATATTGCAAG
>NC_056517.1:5154205-5155693 GCF_014905685.2 Nematolebias whitei | reverse complement strand
CCATCATTGATCCCCTCCATAGGATGGGTAAGACACAAAAGTTCATATCTAAGGAGGCTGGCTGTTCACAGAGTGCTGTGTCCAAGCATATCAATGGAAAGTCTAGTGGAAGGGCAAAATGTGGCAGGAGAAGATGCACCAGCAACAGAGATGACCGTGGGCTTCAGCGGATTATCAAACAGAGAAGATTCCAGAATCTGGCAGAGATCCAGAAAGAGTGGAATGAGACGGGAGTCACAGCTTCAAAAACCACCACATTCAGACACATCCGGGAGATGGACTACAACTGTCAGGTTCCTTGGTCCTCTTTTCTGATGAAAGTAAAGTGTGACTTTCATTCAGAAATCCAGGTCAAAGGGTTTGGAGGAAGAAGGGTGAGGAACAGAGTCCATACTGGTTGAAGTCCAGTGTGAAATGTCCACAGTCAGTCATGATGTGGGGTGCAATGTCCGGTGCAGGTGTTGGTAAACTCTGCTTTCTTAAATCCAAGGTCACCACAACAGTTTACCAGAATGTTTTAGAGGACTTCATGATTCTTTCTGCTGAGGATCTGTATGGAGATGCAGATTTCATCTTCCAGCAGGACCTGGCCCCTGCCCATGCTGCCAGAAGCACCAAAACCTGGTTTGATGCCACAGTGCTTGACTGGCCAGCCAACTTGCCGGACCTAAACCCCATTGAGAATCTATGGAGTATTCTCAAGAGGAAAATGAAGGACATCAGACCCAACAACAAAGAAGAGCTGACAGCAATCATCAAGGAAATCTGGACTTCCATAACTCCCAGTCAATGCCACTGGATGATTGTTTCAATGCCCCGTCGCATCGAGGCAGTGATTAAGGCAAAGGGATTCACAACCAAGTATTGAAGACTGACATATCATTTTGAAAGTACCATATTTTGATTGAGTTGTGATCGTAATTTCTTTTTTTCTGCAAAAACTTAGTGTGGACTGATGTCTTCAAAGTATTTTAATTTTTTGAAATCCTGTTTTCATGGGTTTCATGAGCTGGAAGCCCAAATTATGTAAAAATAAACAAATAAATACTTGAAAGCATTTAAATTGTCGGTCCTGAATCTATCATCTACTTAGTATTAACTTTTTGAATGGAATTATGGAAGTTAAACAACTTTTCCATGATATTCTAATTATTTGGAAAGTGTCTGGATTGGGGAGTGGTGGCGCAAAGGTTAGAGAAGGTGGGCCTGTGATAGGAAGATCGCCGGTTCAAGCCCCGGTACCGACAACATCAAAAATGTGGGTGGGGTAGGTGAAGCACCCACACCTGCCCCCACCCTCATTTGCCCCACTCTGGGCTCTTGAGCAAGGCCCTTAACCCCCACCATCTGCTCCTCCGGGTGTCCTAGATAGCAGCTCTCTGCTCCACACAGAGGGCTGTGGTAGCTCGGTGGTCTGTGGTTGTGTCAGGAAGGGTATCCGGTATAAAAATAACTGCCAAGTCTTTGTGCGACTTAGTTTGCCGTGGC
>NC_056517.1:5152751-5154105 GCF_014905685.2 Nematolebias whitei | reverse complement strand
CCATCATTGATCCCCTCCATAGGATGGGTAAGACACAAAAGTTCATAGCTAAGGAGGCTGGCTGTTCACAGAGTGCTGTGTCCAAGCATATCAATGGAAAGTCTAGTGGAAGGGCAAAATGTGGCAGGAGAAGATGCACCAGCAACAGAGATGACTGTGGGCTTCAGCGGATTATCAAACAAAGAAGATTCCAGAATCTGGCAGAGATCCAGAAAGATTGGAATGAGGCCGGAGTCACAGCTTCAAAAACCACCACATTCAGACACATCCAGGAGATGGACTACAACTGTCAGGTTCCTCGGTCCTCTTTTCTGATGAAAGTAAAGTGAGACTTTCATTCAGAAATCAAGGTCCAAGGGTTTTCAGGAAGAAGGGCGAGGAACAGAGCCCATACTGCTTGAGGTCCAGTGTGAAATGTCCACAGTCAGTCATGATTTGGGGTGCAATGTCCGGTGCAGGTGTTGGTAAACTCTGCTTTCTTAAATCCAAGGTCACCACAACAGTTTACCAGAATGTTTTAGAGGACTTCATGATTCCTTCTGCTGAGGATCTGTATGGAGATGCAGATTTCATCTTCCAGCAGGACCTGGCCCCTGCCCATGCTGCCAGAATCACCAAAACATGGTTTGATGCCACAGTGCTTGACTGGCCAGACAACTGGCCGGACCTAAACCCCATTGAGAATCTATGGAGTATTCTCAAGAGGAAAATGAAGGACATCAGACCCAACAACAAAGAAGAGCTGACAGCAAGCATCAAGGAAATCTGGGCTTCCATAACTCCCAGTTAATGACACAGGATGATTGTTTCAATGCCCCGTCGCATCGAGGCAGTGATTAAGGCAAAGGGATTCACAACCAAGTATTGAAGACTGACATATCGTTTTGAAAGTACCATATTTTGATTGAGTTGTTGTGATCCTAATTTATTTATTTTTTTCTCCAAAAACTTAGTGTGGGCTGATTTCTTCAAAGTATTCTAATTTTTTGAAATCCTGTTTTAATGGGTTTCATGAGCTGGAAGCCCAAATTGTGGGCCCTGAATCTATCATCTACTAAGTATTAACGTTTTGAATGGAATTATGGAAGTTAAACAACTTTTCCATGATATTCTAATTATTTGGAAAGTGTCTGGATTGGGGAGTGGTGGCGCAGGGGTTAGAGAAGGTGGGCCTGTGATAGGAAGATCGCCGGTTAAAGCCCCGGTACCGACAACATCAAAAATGTGGGTGGGGTGAAGCACCCACACCTGCCCCCACCCTCATTTGCCCCACTCTGGGCTCTTGAGCAAGGCCCTTAACCCCCACCATCTGCTCCTCCGGGTGTCCTAGATAGCAGCTCTCTGCTCCACACAG
>NC_056517.1:5151482-5152651 GCF_014905685.2 Nematolebias whitei | reverse complement strand
TAAAAAAAATAAAATTATATATATATATATATATATATATATATATACACATAATCTTGGCACATATATAGTGCCAAGTCAGAACAGAAGTTGTCTCAGTGCACGTATAAATCCCCAAATAATTCCTACTCAAAGACTTAATTTTACCTTAGATAAGAGAATTAAGCCTTGATTGATTCATTATTATTGTTTGTTTATTGTTGTTGTTGACTCAGTTTAATTATTTTTGTAATAAAACTTCAAAGACAACATTGGTCTCTTCATTCAGATGAATATTAATATGTTCTGGTATAGAACTCCCTGTAATGAACAGATTCTACTTCAGTGACTGATTCTTATCATTAAAGGGTGAATATATTAAGCTGTTGTTGGTCAACAAACTGACCAGCTGGTGTCCCACTTTAACAAATGCTAAATAAATAGAAACAAATGTAGTGGAGGGGAGTGGACAACGTGTCACCCTTCTTCCTCCGTCTCACTTCATAAATGCTACAGAGTTTATCTAAGGATTTATGTTTCCACTGAGACTGAAACAGAAAAAAGCTACAAACATTTTAGAGTAGAGCTAACATCATCAAGAGAGAAGAATTTTTGTAAATACTTTAAAAGCAGGCTGTCTTCACAAAATGAGGGACCAAGCAAGAAACAGCTTGAACTGACAGACTAAAACTCAATCAACAGATCCATCCATCCATTATCTTTTACCCACTTCTTCCATTTTGGGTCACGGGGTCGCCGGTGCCCATGTCCAGCTATCACTGAGCGACCAACAGATCCTCCAACACCAAAAACTCTCTTTTGGTTCAACATGGCTGCAAAGCAGGAAATGTTACTTCACACTATAACACTTAGGAGTGTCCAGTCATGTTTTCACACCATTGAGTTTCCCATCCTACCCACTGCGTCGTGAACAGAACAAAACCTGTAGAAACGTGCACATTATTGGCTATGAAATTGCTGTGAGGCTGCATGCTCATTATAGTAGTGCCACTTTTTTCATGTGAGGCCCCAGTTTACTGAACTTTTTTTTATTTCAGTCACTGAAAATCATCAGACACAACCCCTGAATGTCTCTTTGTTTACATTTTTTTATTAAAAACATAGGTATAAAAGTGGAAATGGCCCAGCCTCAGAAATGCTCCCTCAGTTCATGGAAGTGGTGTCTAACA
>NC_056517.1:5150242-5151382 GCF_014905685.2 Nematolebias whitei | reverse complement strand
TATATATATATATATATATACACATAATCTTGGCACATATATAGTGCCAAGTCAGAACAGAAGTTGTCTCAGTGCACGTATAAATCCCTAAATAATTCCTACTCAAAGACTTAATTTTACCTAAGATAAGAGAATTAAGCCTTGATTGATTCATTATTATTGTTTGTTTATTGTTGTTGTTGACTCAGTTTAATTATTTTTGTAATAAAACTTCAAAGACAACATTGGTCTCTTCATTCAGATGAATATTAATATGTTCTGGTATAGAACTCCCTGTAATGAACAGATTCTACTTCAGTGACTGATTCTTATCATTAAAGGCTGAATATATTAAGCTGTTGTTGGTCAACAAACTGACCAGCTGGTGTCCCACTTTAACGAATGCTAAATAAATAGAAACAAATGTAGTGGAGGGGAGTGGACAACGTGTCACCCTTCTTCCTCCGTCTCACTTCGTAAATGCTACAGAGTTTATCTAAGGATTTATGTATCCACTGAGACTGAAACAGAAAAAAGCTACAAACATTTTAGAGTAGAGCTAACATCATCAAGAGAGAAGAATTTTTGTAAATACTTTAAAAGCAGGCTGTCTTCACAAAATGAGGGACCAAGCAATGAACAGCTTGAACTGACAGACTAAAACTCAACCAACATTTCCATCCATCCATTATCTTTTACCCACTTCTTCCATTTTGGGTCACGGGGTCGCCGGTGCCCATGTCCAGCAATCACTGAGCGACCAACAGATCCTCCAACACCAAAAACTCTCTTTTGGTTCAACATGGCTGCAAAGCAGGAAATGTTACTTCACACTATAACACTTAGGAGTGTCCAGTCATGTTTTCACACCATTGAGTTTCCCATCCTACCCACTGCGTCGTGAACAGAACAAAACCTGTAGAAACGTGCACATATTGGCTATGAAATTGCTGTGAGGCTGCATGCTCATTATAGTAGTGCCACTTTTTTCATGTGCGGCCCCAGTTTACTGAACTTTTTTTATTTCAGTCACTGAAAATCATCAGACACAACCCCTGAATGTCTCTTTGTTTACATTTTTTTATTAAAAACATAGGTATAAAAGTGGAAATGCCCCAGCCTCAGAAATGCTCCCTCAGTTCATGGAAGTGGTGTCTAACA
>NC_056517.1:5148469-5150142 GCF_014905685.2 Nematolebias whitei | reverse complement strand
CCCAGCCTCAGAAATGCTCCCTCAGTTCATGGAAGTGGTGTCTAACAACACTGGGTTAAAGATAATGGGCAGCCATCTTTTGTTTGACCATGACTATCACTGATACAGATGTCATTTTTACATTTTCGCTCCTTGTGAAAATAAGTAGGATTTCCTGGAGTTCAAAGGTCACACAGCTTTTATAAGAAACTTCATTCTAAAAAATTAGACAGGACAGAGGCTTCAGTTTTTTCTATAAAAATGTTCAATCTTGATCAGGATCTTGTCTCGTCTCTTGAGATGAGTGTCTTGTTCAGGTTTGTGACTATCACACCTTTGTCTCTAACCTGAGCACTAACAAAACTTAGTTTAGTCGGAAGTTATACTTGGAAATTATTATTGTGTTTTCTTTGTGGTCATTGTATGAGCAGGTGTAGATCCAAACTCATCTGTCCACATAAAAA
This sequence comes from Nematolebias whitei, assembly GCF_014905685.2. Classification (NCBI taxonomy): domain Eukaryota; kingdom Metazoa; phylum Chordata; class Actinopteri; order Cyprinodontiformes; family Rivulidae; genus Nematolebias; species Nematolebias whitei. The sequence goes on along the minus strand of NC_056517.1, from coordinate 5,149,699 downwards.
TGATGTTTATCCATTTAAGGTTCCACATGGAGACTTGTTGAAAACTCACTGAACATTTGTAGTAAACAGCAAACAGTCCAGCTGTCAAGGATTTTTTGGTCAAAGGTTATGGATGTTTTTATTATTATGGCTGAGAACATTCTTACCCTCTGCCCTGAGAACAAGAAGCCCAAAACAATCCAAAATCCTCTCTCAAGACACTATCTTATCTCTGCCCATGAACCATATGTTTGAGTAGATGGCTGCAGGCTGCGGCTGACTTCAGGGACACCGCCTGAACTCTGTGAACTCAGCTGAGCGGAGAGGAGGATAAAAGCGAGCAGATAACGCAGCTCATGGCTTTTTTCTGTGACTGGTTTTCATGTGTGTACATCTAGAGTGGTGCTTAAAAGTTTGTGAACCCTTTAGAATTTTCTATATTTCTCCATAAATTTGATCCAAAACATCATCAGCTTTTTACACAAGTCCTAAAAGTAGATAAAGAGAACCCACTTAAACACATGAGATAAACATATTTTACTTTGTCATTGACTTATTGAGGAAAATGATCCAATGTTACATATATGTGAGTAGTAAAAGTATTTGAAGCTCTAGGATTATCAGTTAATCTGAAGGTGAAATTAGAGTCAGTGTTTTCAATCAATGGATGATGATCAGGTGTGAGTGGACACCCTGTTTGATTTAAAGAACAGGATCTATCAAAGTCTGATCTTCACAACATGTTTGTGGAAGTGGATCATGGAGGAACAAAGGAGATTTCTGAAGACCTCAAGAAAAAGTTGTTGATGCTCATCAGGCTGGAAAAGTTTACAAAACCATCTGTAAAGAGTTTGTACTCCATCAATCCACAGTCACACAGATTGTGTAAAAATGGATGAAAGACCATTGTTACCCTCCCCAGGAGTGATGGACCAACAAAGATCACTACAAGATCAAGGTGGGGAATAGTCGGCGAGGTCACAAAGGACCCCAGGGTAACTTCTAACAACTGAAGGCCTCTCTCACATTGACTAATGTTAATGTTCATGAGTCCACCATCAGGAGAACTGAACAACAATGGTTCATGGCAGGTTGAAGGAGGAAGACACTGTTCTCCAAAAAGAACGTTGATGCTTGTCTGCAGTTTGATAAATATCATGTGGACAAACCAGAAGACTGTTGAAGAATGTTAGGTGGAAAGATGAGACCCAAATAGAAAAGTATTATGTTTGGAGAAAGACTGCATTCCGG
>NC_056517.1:5128449-5148369 GCF_014905685.2 Nematolebias whitei | reverse complement strand
AAATAAATTCCTCCAAGCCGGTGATCAAAACTGATCAACTGCATGGGGCAGGGGGTGGGGGTCACCAAATACTGAAAGTTCACATACTTTTATCACTCACTGATATGTAATACTGGATCATTTTCCTAATAAATAAATGACCAAGTATAATATTTGTCTCACTTGTTTAACTGTGTTCTCTTTATCTACTTTTAGACTTAGAAAATCTGAAGATGTTTTAAGTCATATTTATGCAGAAATATATAAAATTATAAAGGCTTCACTAACATTCAAGCACCACTGTATGTATGTGATATATGTATGTTTATTTAACCTCTCCTAAAACCTGACCTTGCATATATAAATACCATTTAAAAATCTTCTCCTGACATTGAGTGTGGTTCTTTTGGGTAAATGTTGGAGAAAATCCGTCTTATTTATGTTGTTTACCCAAAAGAACCGTACTCGACAGCAGGAGAAGATTTTTAACCAGCATTTACACTCGCAAAGACCCATTCAAGACAGATTACATACAAAGACACATGATGTATAGAACATCTCACAGAAATTAGCCCTGAGCTGCGTCAGCCGCTCGTCTTTATCCTTTTCAGTTCAGCCAAGTTCACAGAGGTCAGGAGCTCCTTGCAGCCAGCTGCAGCCGCTCTTTGTTAACCCAAACATATGGTTCATGGGCAGAGATAAGACAGTGTCTTGGGAGATGGTTTTGATTAGTCTTGGGCTTCTTGTTCTCAGCCATAGTAATAAGAACTTCCATAACCGTCGATCAAAGTTTCTCTGACAGTAAACAACATTTCTCCAACACCAGTCCTAATGGCGCTGTTTGTTCTGTGTTCTCCTGTTCCCACAGAGGTTTAGTTTTGTGTCCCTGCCTACTGACGTCCTGGAAATAGAGGTGAAGGACAAGTTTGCAAAGAGTCGGCCAATCATCAAGCGCTTTCTGGGAAAGCTTTCTGTGCCAGTTCAAAGACTGCTGGAAAAACATGCCATCGGGTAAAAACACACAGCACACACTCACACGGAGGTTTGTTCCAGCTCGGACTGCACTCCCTCATAAAACCGTGCTGCTGCAGATCATTTCCTGATAAGATCCTCTGGTGTTCGTCTGTTCTGAGCGTCCACTGTTTGTTTCATCCACAGAGATCGAGTTGTGAGTTATTCTCTGGGCCGTAAGTTACCGACAGATCATGTCTGTGGGCAGCTGCTGTTCTGCTTTGAGCTCACCTCATCTATCCACCCAGGTAGGTGCAGGGCTGTCCCACACAGATTATCAACAGCCCTCCCCCCATTTATGAGCAGTGCATGGCTGAACAGTTAACTGTTCTGTTCAGTTTCATCCCCTTTGGTAGGAAAGGTAAATATCCCCAGTGTGGAACCCTCAGGGCGCCTTTAGAGAAGGCACACGAGAAATGTTAGACAGAATGTCAGACAGACACATGTTTGAAGAACTGCACTATCATTAGAGAACCTAAGATCAGCCAAAGTTTCTGCAGGATGAGTTTGTCTCTCTGTCACTAAACTTCCACTCAACCTAAAAAGCATCAAACCTGCAGCACTCAAACAGATTTCAGTTCTGTCTGAAAACTTTTACAGGTATTTATTAACGTTTGTTCCCCACTGCATGTTAAAACATCAGAGATGAGCTCAGTGAGTACTCACTTTCATTCATTTAGACTTCAGTTGAAAAGTTATTGCTCATTATTATTTTTTTCAGGACAAAATATCTAAAAAAGACTTAATTAAAATTCCCATATTTCATTTTGTTGATCTGATACTCAATGTGAGTATAGTGACATGTGGACAGAAAGATGCTCATTTCTGCTGCAGAACATGAATGATGCCGTGTGAAAAAGCAGCAGCAGTGTCCACAAATCATACATATATTATTTTTAAACAAAGTGTTTTTATTGATTTTTCCATTTCCACCACCACCCCTTCCCTCCACTGGATCAGTCAAACATACATAAACAAATTAAACAGGCATTGACATACTTTCCAAATACAACCTAAAGGGCCTCCAAGTGTTCCAAAATCTTTCTACAGAATCCTTTAGGTTGTAGACAAATCATATTTTTGACTAAAAGTTTCCAAAACAGTCATCAAAATGCTGCAGCTTCTAAAAGTCTTTTATTTGTTGCTTTGTCCTCAGATGATGAGGAGGTCTCTCTTGTCATGGAGCTGGCCTGTACAGAGGGTGGAAATGCAGCCGAAGAGAACCATGCTGCTGCTGCCCCTGACGATGATACTATGAGTGTGGGCCCTGACATGACTGATCTCCCCATGGATGCAGCTCCTGATGCTGACACTCCCACGCACCAGAACAACCCTCCTACTGAGAGGGAGGAAGAAGAAACAACTGTTCAGATGGAGCAGGGAACCGTGGAGGAGGACACAGTGAGGGATGAAACCCCGACCTCTCAGGCTGAAGAGCAGCAGGAGGGCAGGATTTTACCTGAACAGCAGGACAGAGGAGATGAGGAGCAGAGTCGAGAGTCAGTTCCACAAACTGAAGAGGAGGTGGCAGTAGAAGAAAAAGAGGCTGAGGACAAAGCACAACAGGATTCTGAACATCCTACAGCAGCACCAATGGATGATGACACTGCTGCTGTGAAGGAGAACCCTCCATCCCAGGAAGTCCTGCAGGATGTGATGGAGGCAGGAGAAACAAGCTGTGCTCCTTGCTCCTGCCAGTCTCTCTTCACTAACTACAGCTCCCATACTCCATCACGACGTAAAACCCGCCCCTGCTCCCTCCCAGTGTCAGAGTTGGAGACGGTGATTGCGTCGGCTTGCGGTGACCCAGAAACACCGAGATCCCACTACATCCGGATTCACCATCTCCTCCACAGCCTCCCATCGGCCAGAGCTCCCAGCCAGGAGAAGGAGCCAATGGGGGAAGAAGAAAGGATGAGCAGTGGTGTGGACTCCAACGTCACATCACCAACACTCAACACCTATAAAGAAGAGTGGGGACAGAATGGAGAGGATACAATCCAGTCTCCATCTCAGGTAGGTACACTATTTTGAAGGTAAGAAATACAACGGCTTCACTCATTTAACAGGGGTTAAAGGTTATACAAGAACTAAGTAAATTAGCAGACGTTATGTAGTTTGGGTTCAGGAGAATTGTAGCATCCTTACAAATAGGGGCCAGAATTTGTAGGAAAAATGAGGAATTAACAATATAAGATCTTGTTTCACATTAACATTATAAATAAAAAGGTCAATATAAAATGAGTAAATATTACATTTATTTATTTTTTAAAAAACAACAGTTGCTTAAAAAATGTTATGATGTTTAGCCTCTGTGATCCACAACAGTAAGAATGTAATGTCTGGGATCTGTCAGTCTGTGACCATCAACAAAGTCCCATGGTGAGGGTTAGAACAACATCAGTGCTCGACTCTACAAAGCCTGGAAAGGGCACGACTGATGCGGTTTTCATTCTCCGGCAGGTTCAGGAAAAAATCTTGGAGGGAAACAATAGCAGAAACTGGACGTTTGTGGACTTGGAAAAGGCTTTCAACAGGGTCCTGCGAGAGGTGGTTTAGAGGTGGTTTAGGTGGAGCCTCAGACAGAAAGGCATTATGTTAAAACAACATACAGAACTGGCAAAGGCAACACAAAAGCATTTGAGATTAAAGTTGGTGTTCATCAGGGTTCATGTCTCAGCACACTGTTGTTTATTGTGGTGATGGGTGCAATTACTGAGCTTATTAGGAGAGAAGTACCATGGGATATGTTATATGCAGATGACCTGGTTGTGACTGGTGATTCTGAAGTTAATCTCCAAGATAGTTTCAGACAGTGGCAGCATGCACTTGAGAGCAAAGGTCTGAAAATAAATGCAGCAAAAACAGAGACCATGGTCTGTTAGAAAGCTAACGAGGCCTTAACAATTACTGATACTATGGGAAATGTACTGAAGCAGATTGAAACGTTCAAGTATCTGGGGTTGGTGATAAATGCCATAGGAAGCTGTTAAGAAAACGTTAAACGCAGAATTGGTACGGCTTGGCAAAATCGGAAGGAGCAGGAGTGCTTTGGGACAAAAGAATGCCGATTTATATTAAAGGGAAAGTGTACAAAATGATGGTGCGCCCAGTCTTGCTTTGTGGAGCTGAGTTATGGACATTAAAGAGAAATGAATCAGAACTCCTGGAAAGAACAGAAATGTGGATGCTACGTGGGATTCTTATAGTACCTCTCAAGGATAGATGGTGAAATTATGTCAGAAAAATGCTTGGTGTGGCATGTATCATGGATAAGATACAGAAATCAAGAGTGAGATGGTATGAGCATGTGCAGTGAATGGAAGATGACAACAAGGTAAAAAGACTATTAAATGCAGACGTTTTCGGTCAACAAAGCTGGGAACAGCAGAAGAAGAGATGAATGGATATGATCCAGCGGGATATGAAGACACTCCACTTCACAACAGATAATACAAGAAACAGAGAAAAATGGAGAAGAATAATCCATGTGGCTGACCCTGCTCTGAAAGGAGCAGGACCTACATACTGAAGAAGAGAGAAAAAGAGAATTAATTAATTCAAACTTTATTTATACAGGTTCATCCCATTGAGCCTTGGGGACTCATTTACAAGAGAGATCTAATTTTAACAAAGAATGATGACAACAGTAGACAATAAATACAACAGTAGACAACCATAAAAAGCATACAAATTGAGAAGAACAAATAAAAGAAAATGGTATGAAAAAAACGAAACAAAAACAGCTATGTTGTAAAGCGATATAGAATACTCAAAACAGGAACATGTCTGCATTGGTTTTTGCCAGGAACTTAGCAGATGTTTGAGCAGGCTCAACTATACAATGATGTGAAATCTTTTTAAGGGATCTACTATTTTACTAGTGTGAAACTAACATAAGCATACCACTGTCAGTGTGAGATCATCATTGGTTTCCCACTGTCAGAGACCGTTATCAAGTTATAGCTGTAGTGTTAGACCTTTGATAGGGCTCTACAGTGAATTTAAGGCCAACAGCAGGGTTCCATTGTCAGTTTAGGACTGCTTTCAGGGCTTTACTTAGTTTTGAGATGAAAATCAAGGTTCAGATGCAATTGTGAAGTCCGCATTAGGGTTTACCAGGAGTATAAGGCCAACGTCACAGTTCTACGGTCAATACAAGACCAGCATCAGGGTTCTACTGTCACTCTGAGAATATCACTAGGATTCCACTGCCAGTGTGGCACCACTATCAGCATCCTACTAGGACAAGTGTCAAGCTTCTGCTGCAAGTGTAAGATCAGCATCAAAGTATTACTGAGTCTGAAACATATATTAGAGTTCCACTGTCACGAGACAAGTATCAGTGTTCTACTGACTGTGTGAGATCAGTGTTGGGCTTCTGTTGTCAACGGAAGTCTCCCATCAGGAACTTAATGTCTTTTTAAGGGCACACCATAGCGTACAACTTTCATTAAGGCTTTCAATGTGAAACCATCCTCAGGGATTTACTGTCAGTAGGAGACCATCATCAGAGCTTAATTTTCAGCGTAAGTGTATGACCAGTGTGTTATGTTGTCACAACCAGACCATTATTAGAGTTCTACTGACAGTGTGAGACTATCATCACTATTGTCAGCTGTCCGACCACGGCACCTTTCCGGTTCTTTTGTTCCTAGGTGGCGAGAAAACACACACAAACTCAATAAAATCAAGAGAGGTCAATTATTTTTACCTTTTAATGTAGGTAAAGAAGGAAAAGTTACAAGCTTAGCGCTGAGGCATCCATCCAACCCGGCTTAACCTGGAACCGGAAGTGGAGACCCCGTGCAACCGAACGTCCCAGCTTATGTTGGGCCTTGGCTCTGCCTTCACATCCGGGACAGGCACAGCCAATCAGAGTGTATCAGTGGGGTGACTATGTGTGACGTCATTGGTCTTATCTGTTTCTGATGGTGGATATTAGGGTGATGTGCAAATATATCTAAGTGTTGGAAGCAAGCAAACAAAAATGACTCCTTATCGGTTGTTGACCCTGGGATTGCTCATTGTGAGCAGCTGAGACTGTATGATCTGTTCTGAACCAGGTTATGTCAGAGTAGATCAGACTGGGCCTCCAGCAAGATTAAACTTCTAACACTATTGTACTCTCAGTACGATGCCAGCATCAGACTACTATGTACAGTATCACATCAACATTGTGGTTCTACTGTCAGTGTGATGCCATCAGGGATCCATTATCTATGTGTGGCAGGTGTCAGGGTTCTAATCTCCATGTGAATCTCACTGGTGTTTCATTGTCAGTGTGATTTCAGTATCAGGGTTCCATTGTCAGTATTGCCTCCTGACCTGGACTGGCTACAGTCGGTCCGGCCTCGGTCTTCCCCACCTCTGATTGCTTTCAGCAGAGTGCTGCCTCAATGTGGGTGGGATCATCATCATAGTTGCCAAGTCCGCTTATTATAAGCGACTTTGGGCTTGTATTTTTTTCCAAAGTTGCTTGCAAATCTTGTGAGTTGCGGGTTGCAGATTTTTGGGCTTGTTTTGAACATGAAGTTGCTTATCTGGGCTGGACTTTCTTTCCGAGTGAAACTACGTAGTTGATTATCTCCCAGCTCCATACAATAAAGCAATAGACGAGTGGTAGTAGGTAGTTTGTTCTTTCCACACCCCCATTTACTGTTTATCGCTCCCACCCAAGTTGGCGAGGCGACAGGCGCACACCCAAACACAACCTGTGGCTGACCACTAGGGGGCTCCACTCAAAAACAGATGTCAGAATGTTTTGTTTGTAAAAAAATATGTAGAAAAATTACATATGCAAAATGTATTTTTTTATCAGAGATTAAAAGTATGTTATTCAAAGTGTTTAGCATAATGTTGCTGTTCCATAATAAATGTATGTTTATACTGTTTAGAAAATGGCCTCTGTTTTACACAATGTGCTGGGTTGCCAGTGGGGCTTGTTTTGGGCTTGTTTTCATAAAGCTGGTTGCTTGTTTCTATGCAAAATCTGGCAACACTGATCATTGCAAGACTGCACGAATCTCTGCTTTGCAATAGCTGCACCTTCTTGTTTTTCCAGGGCACTGGTGCTATCTTTTGCATTGCCATTTTTTCTAAAGAAAAACAGGAGCTCTCTATCACACAATGACCCAGAAGCAAGTAGCTGAAGGAAAAGACGGTAAGAAGCAGTTGCTGGAAGTATGACTCATCACATGACTGTGATGTGAGCCCCGGGCCAGCGAACTAATCAATGGCCAGCAGTCTGATGACGTCAAATCTGCAGCAACAGCCTGGCCAGAATGATGTTCCAGGTCTCTTGGTTTCAAATATCGAGATGGAACCGAGCCAGACTGCACAATGTCAACACTCAAAACTTGGGGCAGAGCCTGGGTTGGGTCAGTCCAAGCTGGGCCTTACAATGCATAGGAACCATATGGGACCAGCATTGAGGTTCCTCTGGCAGTGTGAAAACATCTTCAGAATTTTGCTATTAGCATGCGACCAGCATCAGGATTCTACTGCCTGTACAATACCAGTGTCAGAGGTTTGTTGTTGTGAGACCAGCCTCAGGGGTCTACTGTCAATGTGAAACCATCTTCAGGGTTTTTCCATCAGTGAGACAAAGTCAGGTTTCTCGTGTCAGTACAAGACCATTACTAGGGCTCAACTGTCAGAGTGAGATCGTTACTGTTCTTCTGTCAATATCAGACTTTTGCTAATGTTTATATCAGCGTGAAATCATCACCAAGGTTCTACTTTCACTCTGACACCATCAACACGATTCTACTTTGAATGTGAAACAAATGTCACGGCTCAGCTGTCAGTGTGACACCATCAGTAGGGTTCGACTGTCAATGTTAGACCATCTTCAGGATTTTACTCGTCATGTTTGACCACTGTCAGGGTTCTACTGTCAGTATAAGACTGCTGTCACAGTTTAACTGTCAATGAAAGACCATCTTCTTGGCTCTACTGACAGTGTGAGACCAGTGTCAGAGTTCTGCTGTCAGTGTGCAACCGTCTTTAGGGTTCTTCTTTAACCATAAAACCATTATCAGGGTTGTATTCAGTGTAAGACCAGCGTAAAGCTACTACTGTAAGTGTAGAACTATCATAAAGGTTCCATTGAGTTCTTCAGATTTAGTAAATGTAGCAGTTTTTATATGAAATAATTTCAGATCAGAAATAATTCAATACAGAATTTTTGGGGTTTATTCATTATTATTTTTATTCAGCTGTTTTCTTGCATGCTCACACTCATGGGACTCCCACACTGAGTGAGAGGCACATGAGTTACTCCCACTATCTTCAGCTCCCTGGAGCTGTTGACACTTTTACAGTTCCCAAACAGCGAGCACACACACAGTGAGTTGTGCATAAACTCATTAACTTTTAACTGTGCCGTGATTTATTTAAACACTGTATAGGATTTGTTTAAATTATTTGAGTATTTTGAACAGGTTAACAATAATCCAGAACTCTCTGAGCTCACATTTGATTATATTTTAATGATTTCCTATTGGATGCTTAGCCTGAGTAACAAATTCAACCATGAAATACAAGAAAATACAGAAAACTGAAGTGTTTGGCTGCTCAGTGTATCCCCGTGAGTGTGATCTTGTCTGTTTGTGTTTTCCTGCAGGTGCCAGAGTCTCCTGGCCCCTATTGCAGGCGCTCTCTGCCCCGCAGCCTCTCCATTGAGCATCTGTCTGAGCTCAACCAGCTCCTGGAAGGTGACAGAGGAAGAGGAGGTCTTCCGGAGGTGAGGAGGATCTCTCCCTCTTGTCTAGAGAGTGAAGAGGGGGATTCTAGTAATGGAGGAGGAAGGAGAGTCTGTGGCAGCACACACAGGCCTCCAGGAGAACACGAGTGTGAATTCTGCGACACTTCCTGCTACAGCACCTCCTGCTACAGCACCTCCTGTTATAGCACATCATGCTACAGCAACTCAGGCTACGAGGCAAGGGGTCGCGTCTGCAGCCACACCCGCCTCTCCTCGGTGGACAGCAATCGACTCTCTGGCAGCACCGTGTTCTCCTCTCAGGAGGAAGATGAAGATGAGGAGAGTGCCTTTGAGTCAGTGTCGGACATTGTCCAATCCGATGGTCCGGATAGAGGTGGGGCAGGAGGAGAGAGGAGGCTGGGCAGATGGAAGGAGAACAGGAGAGGCGAGCAAGGGGAGCCAGTTGTACCAGGACCCAGTGACAAAAACAGCATTGGTGAGATGAAGTACCTTCTTCCTCATTGTCTGAGGTTCACTGTGTCAAAGGTCAATTTTTATGTCTCTACTGAGAGCCAAGAGGTTTACACATTTTAGTGTGTCAGCCAAATTAAAACAGAAACAGTAAATGAATTAAATGCTCACCTTTCTACAAGATACGTGAACTGGCATTTAAGTAACCTTTTTAAAGCACAAACTATATAACAGCTGTTTCTTTAATACATTGTATTCGCAATGTTAAATAATTTTTACAAGTGTACAGAACATCCTCTTTTTGAGCTGCAGTTCAGTATTGTGGTGAACACACAGTTAGTGTGTGACGGGCGGTCCACTCGCAGGATTAAACAACAACAAACAGATTACTGAGAGAATACTGAAGATGATGCTCAGCAACGTTGTAGTTAGTCTTAAAAATATTGTTAACCACAAACATGGTCGCTAAAGTGAATTAAGTCATTACCATACTTGCTGCCATACACGTCGCTTTGCTATATAAGTCGCATCAGTCCAAATATGTCTAACAAAGTGGAAAAAACATAAATAGATCACTTCGCCATATAAGTCACATCTATTATGCGTCACCGCTGACAATAGGAAATGTAGACCAGTGTTAAGCCAAAAATCGATTGGCTGCCAAATGGCAGCCACGGGAGCGTGCACAGGAGGACTTTAACAAGAATTAACAAAATTAACACTGAAAAACATTTGTTTAATTGCTCAAAATTATATCAAAGGTGTGTTTCAGTTGAACTTTTCCTTAATAAATGCACTTTGACGGTCAAATCAGCTGCATTTCACCTGGGCGGTGCGGCAAAATGCAGCTGATTTGACATTTGCTCCAGGAGTTCTGAAGCGAGACGAAGGTGGCTTTGTATGGCAAGCCAAGTGTCTCATTAATAGCCACTTTGACCTATCAATGAGACATTGAACATGGACTTTGTTGGCTTGCCATAATAGTCGAGGGCCCTCTAGTGGCTGAAAATGGTAGTGTTCAAGATTTTCCATGTCAGAACGAATGAAATCGTCAGATCTCAGCCAAAAATTATGTCATTCAATTCAATTCAATTCAAAAATACTTTATTAATCCCAGAGGGAAATTATTTGTTGTTGTAACTCGTTATCCTCATTTCGTTAAGAGATGTTATAGATACTGATGCTGTAGACAGGAAGGATCTCTTGTAAAGGTCCATCCCACAGTGGATCCTAAGAAACTGGCTGCAGATGCCGTCTGATCCGTCCACCCAGACTCGGCTGGCCTCTCGGTTCCCCTCGGGCTGTAGAACCACCTAAATGCTGGGCAGAACTCCTCCCAGAGCGATGGCCACTCCTCCCAGCAGTCTGCCGAGCTCCTCGTCACTACGGACAGCCAACTGTAGGTGCCGAGGGACGATCCTGTCCTTCCACTGTCATGAGCCGTGTTTCCTTGTAGTTCCAGGATCTCAGTGGTCAGGCACTCGAGTACAGCTGGCAGGTAGATGAGAATGCTTCCACAGAACATCCTTTTCAACCCATTTGAGATTTGGGGCTGTAGTTGAGATATTATTTGAGCTTTTGAGATGTTAATCAGCTGCTGTTGGTTGTAGAAAACTACTTATAATTATGGAACAAAACATAAGTACATTGCTTCGTTGTAGAGGTTGCAGGCGTGCTAATTTATGCAAAAAACTGTAACTTGTAGAGCAAATTTTACAGTAATTTAGTGAATGACATGAGGGAGACGTCCAACACACATTAAATGCATCACTCTCTGTTTCAGCCCAGCAGAGTTCTGTTACACCTCTTTTGGTTCTGCTCGACTCGCTTCATGTCTGAAAGCTCAGATCTGAGCAGGACCTGGATGCTCTTCCTGTGATTTAGAGGAAGGCCTGGTCTGTGCAGCCGTTTCACTGAAATGTCTTTTGAAATGAGCCTCATATTTACCATGCGAGAGAAAAACGTGTCGGTCATTCAGCGAAAGATGGTCAACATTTTTTTTATTTTTCAAAGCATACACCAGACCATGACCCCCCACCCACCTCCGCCCCACCACCCCCATCCACAGGTTACAGCTTGTACACGTCTGAAAATGTTGAAAACATTGAATCACGCTTAAGGGACTTCAGTCATGCAGCCAGTTCTCTACTGGCTTGTTGTTTATGTGCGGTTGAGATGTTCTCTGTTAGTGTACATGTAGTGCTCACACCACCCCTTCATTGTTTATAACTGGGGGCTTTATATGTGAAAAACTAAACTTTTTAAACCTTTTTCATTTAAACTTTAAAAAAGCTGAAATAATGACAGAAGCCATAAGAAACAAAATCAAGATTCCTGACATTTTTTGTTGTTGTTGTTCTGTTGAGATTTGTGTCATGGTCTTGTAAATCAGCTGTGAGTGTTTTACAGGAATGTTGGACAGATTGTACTTCCATTAGTCATTCCGCCATCTTTTGTTTTAGGTATTAATTGCCTGATTTGAACAAAAAATTGCATTTTAATTTTTTTCGGTCTTGACATGTAGTTATTAGGAAAACAACCTTGAATTATTTTTATTGACATGATAATTAAGCAAGCAGTAATGAATGGCCCTCACATCTTGGCGATGCTCTGCTGACTACAAACTAAAATGACCAACACCCTATTTAGTGTAGGACATTAGAGCATGAGACTTGTGAGCAGCCAAAAGAACAACAGCATGAAAATAAAGAAGAGTAAAGGTTGAATTTGGTGCAGATTGTTTGTAATCTGGGGATGGTACAACAATATTACCAACAGCAAAATGTGCCCCATCTCTAAGACCACGCTCGCTGGCCCTCTGGTTTTTAAAACCACATAATTTCAATGTGTTATCTGACACTGTTTTAAGCAGATATAATATACAAGATCTAAGAACAAACCTCATGAGTAAAACCAACAACGTCCAGTCCGGTCATCCGGACAGTTTCTTTTTTTGCTGCGACGTTTCGTCCTTCATCCAAAGGACGACTTCAGTGTCTTCAGTGATGACCTGACGGAACATTGTTGGATTTTTACCTGGATTATAGAGCATGAACTTTGGCTTATGAGTAAAAACTTTTTATTCTCTAAGGCACATGTGTCAAACTCAAGGCCCGGGGGCCAAATGTGGCCCTCGTTGACATCTTATCTGGCCCCCAAGATGATATGTTAAACGTAAAATACTTTTATCACTTTAATTTTTTCAGTAATCTTTGATTATGATATTGAAAGTGTAACAGAGAACATCAAATGAGACCAATCAAACTTTTGTTGAGGAACCTGCTACCAAGAAAACATGTTGGGTATCTAACTTGAGTTCATGTAGATTCAGAAACTGGCCCTTAGTTTGAAAGAGGTTTAATTTTGGCCCCTTTTTGTAAGTGAGTTTGACACTCCTGCCGGGCATATAGTTTATATATGGATATACACATGGCTATATGTATAAATATAAATGCATTGATTATATGAGTTTGTTTCGACTGCATCATACTGTACTTTTATCACAAAATATTATTTGTGCCATAAAACCTTATGTAGTAACAAAGCAGGCTGCCATGAGAAATCTACACAGAACTAGTTGCCTTCATAAGCCTCAGTAAGAAGTAATTATTCTACAAACTACACGAAAATAAAATGTTATAAAATCTTTAGTGCTATGCATTTGTTGAGTAGAACACAAGCCTGTGCCATTACCAACAATCAAAAGATGCTTGTGAAACTTATGTAGCTAGTTCTATTACTAAATAAACCACAACTACTTCCTAACAGCAAAGTTTGACGTTGTCTTTTACCCCCCGTGTACATGAATACACACCTATGTTCCATGTAGATTAGCTTCTAAATTAAATTAACTTCACAAAATAATGGCAATAAAAACAGCATCTACATCATATGTATTACCACATGTTGTTTTGTTTATGTAAATTATGCTTCTAGTGTAATAAACCTGAATAGACTGAAGCAGAAATACAGACATGGAACATAGAAGACTAGCACAAGATACCAAACATAACGAAATAATGACAACAGGTTATCAGATTATTACAGTATCTTGGGTGTTCACACAGAGAGACAGGATTATTGAGATTAACTTCAAACCATGATAATTTAGTATACTGGTTTTTAACATGTGAAATGTGATGGAGACAATATTTCACATATTGTGGAGCCAAAAGTAAGATCTGCATTTAGGATTTCCCTTGTAGCAACTTTTGGGATAAAATCACCCACATCTGTTTTTGTCTGTATTTATATTTATTTATTTTGGTGTTGTCAATAAACATGATGTTTTTTTATCTGACAAAGCCTAAAATTCATTATACTTTTATTTTGTCAGGTTGTTTTCAACTGCTCTCACGGCAGTAACTTTACTACACACTGTCTTTGCTGATTTCTTACCCATAAGCTGCTGTATCCATATCCATCTGCTCACAACAGACTCATGTTCAGGCTGCTGTTTAATACAACTTATTTATATTATTATCGGTTAGCGTATATCTTAGATCATGTGTACTGTTTCTTCTTTTTTTTTTTAAATAGACTTTATATGTTTGCTATTTTGGGGTGTAACTGAGACCTTGAGTACACAGTTTTGTTCCACCTCATGTACCACATGTGACGTGAACCACAATAAAGAACCTTGATGTTCCTTATGGGAAAAATCAGCCACATTAAAAAATATTGTAAAAAAAAAAAAAATCCCATATTTGTCATATCATAAACTAATGCAAACAATAATCTCACTATTTTTTTCTTTCGTTTTACTTTTACAACTAAACTTTTGATTTTTAAATTAGCGCATGAGATCATGCTCCGCTTTAATATTTGAGAGCCTCTGTAAAAATCGACCGAGATGCAGTTTACCTTAATAAGGTACATCTTTTCCTGCCAGTTTGCGCGCAGTTCCGCCACTTTTCTCGTTTGAAAAAATTGTTTTAGTTTCAATATAAATGGCTAAAGCTCACTTATAATGTGTACAAATAAACACTTAGTACTAAAAAGCTGTTTTAGATGCATGCAGGACTCAGAATGAAACGCTCCACAGCTGACAGAGGCTGACTGCTGTCGGCTTATCCGAAGGCAGGAAGTCATTAGCGGGTGTACCGTGCACTTGCAACTTGCTCGTATATCCAGGTCGATACAAGGGGAAAGCAATTTAGAAACTAGTGATAAGTACCAAGAGTTGAAAAAATATATATGCAAAACATTATTTTCAGAAAAAGGAAAAATTAGAAATAAACCTCCATGTCTGAAGACCAGGAGACATAAGTTTGATGGAAAACGAGGCTTCGTTTTTGGCTACTGGATCTGGAGGGTCGTCACAAAACTACGGACTGGAATTTAAAGAAAAATACTCAAAAAATCAATGTGGGAATATTAATGGGAGAAAAGGCCTTTTTTTGTTGTTGTTGTCCTTCATTCTTTTTTATTTTCAATAAATTGACGTAAAATAAATATTTTGTGAAAAAAAAAAAAAAAAACTGAAATACAATCCAGCTTTTTTAAATAAAGTGCTTCAATTAACACCACAGACCAAAGTGCTGTACATTGATCACATAAAAGCCTAAATTTGATGTGGAGTTTTATTTAAACAAAAGCCCCTAAATAGTTAAAATTCAAAAATTGTTATTTTAATTTGATGTTGTTCTTTTGGGGGGGCTGAGATAGCTCTAAAAGACAGACTAGTTCTTAGTGGAAAAAAAATATATTTTAAAAATAGTATTTTTAAGCAGTTGAATAAGGTGGTCGATTTTTCCCCTAATGTATATGAATGGTCATAAAGCTAAAGGACAATACAAAGATAAATCTAAGAGCTACATGGAGGAGTTTTTAATGCTTGTTCTGTATTTGGCAAACTGCACTAACGTTGTTTTGATATAACCACTGCTTTAAAAGACAATCAGGCAGATTCACTAAAATTGTGCAGCGTGTGTTTTCGGCTCCATCTTCTCCTCTTCATTTGCTCCCCCTTTTTGCTCCATCTCAGCATCCTGTTCACAGACAGCTCACATTATTTGCTGGTGCAACACATCCATCCGGTACAGCAGGTGTGAGGATTTCCACACCTTACTGAGTCAAATCCCTGCTGCTTTTGCTGCATAGTTGAAACCTTCTTTCACTTTCACATCAGGAACAAAAGTTATTGATTTTCTTTTGGTAAATTGGTACAATAGATTTGGCAATTGTTTTACGCTGGATGCCCTTCCTGACTTATCCTAGGCTCAAACTATGAGACAGCGCTATAGCCTCTTGTCAGGCACAAAAGTAACAGAAAGAAAAAGAAACACGCCCCCCCCCCCTCCCCCAGTGAGCTTCATGTTTTAACAGATAACAGATATACTCCCTAAAATTACATGAACAACATCTAACAATCACCAAGAAACCAGGTGGTATTTCTAAATCAATAATTGCCATTTTGGGCTTCATAGGTCATCACTACATCCTTATTTCCATTTAATAATTAACAAATGAATCCTCCTGGGCTAAAAGATGAATAATGTCCACGTTCCCCTTATGGGGAGTGTCAGACGAATTCCTCTCTCGCTCTCAGAGTGGCCACTGTTTGAGGATCTGCCCCAACAATGTCCTAGACAAGATATGGGAGTGTTGGTCCACAATAATTGTTCCCACAATAATAATCTACTTTTGGTTCTGTTTGGTTAACCTCTGCTTTGTGTTAAGTTCAATATTCACAGTTTGTTAGTCTTCACTGAATGCAGGATTCTGCTTATATTTTGGCAATAGATTTCTAGATACGATGATGCCATCGATCACTGAATCAGAGGATAGATTTGCCATTTCCTGACATGTCTATCGTTCTTTGAAAAGGCAGCAGTGAAACACACTACTCCTCTTCCTCTTGTTCTTCTGAGACGCAAGTTAGTCATCTCACAGAAGATGGTTGGAGAGTTGTCTTTCCTGATCTAGATCCTGACACTATTTACACTTTGACCATGTGCTGAAATTGTTAACATCCAAGAAAAGTCTAAACAGTATCTAACAATGAACATGTTTTAAGAGAATTGTTAGCCAAGCCAACGATGTCCTTTCTCTGCATGTTAATGTGGATGTTCTTGCCACATCGTGGTGCAGCATAGTGTTTTTGATAGGATTGTTTTGATAAAGTGGAGATATAATATCTGTTTAAAAAATGTTGTGTAGACAGCAAAGAAGCCCCTTCACCCCAAGAAAACATGAAAGAAGGTCTAAAATCCTGTAGGAAATCCAAAGACTGGACAGGAGGAGACCAGTGCAGATTTGTTTCTCTCTCTGGTGAATTCTCCTGAAGATTTTTTGGAACAATTAGAAAATGATTTGACTCAAGAAAATATGAGTCCCATGTTGTGCCAACAGTAAAGTTGCTAATAATAACCTTGATATTTTTAACTTTACTTTTGGAAACCATGGAAACATGAAAATCTCAGCATGTTAAAGCCACCGAGCGCAACATTTTTTGCCTTTCCAAATGTTACAACACGTGGTAGTTTGAGAGCCCCAGATTACAGTTTGAACAGACCTTTTGAGTCTACAGGGATGTTGTTACAATTCTTAATAAAAGAAAATTCATATTCTATACGTTTCATGGTCTTTTTCTAGTCATATTTTAGATGCTATCCCAACCTTCTACCAATTGATCCCATACCATCTCTCCAATGTCCTGTAGGCCCAGACTTCTCCCCTCCTGTTGGCAATGTTCCAGTGCTACGACCCAGCCATGACCCAAATCATTTTCCTGCTGCCACTGACCAAGCCTTACCTTCAAGTAAGAACCCAAAGTTCCCAGTCTTACTCAGGAGTCTCATCCAAACAAGTGGTTTTGGACCTATGATTGTGTGTGCATGCTGCCCTGTTTGTCTGGTTTTCAAACATATCCATCCATCCTCTCTTTTGTGTTCATTGTTCACATTTCTCTGCCCCTTTCCACAATTACTTTTAAAAATAAACTCATTGACATCTCAGTTTTATATTGATTTGATTAACATCAAATAAAAATACGCAAATCAAGTTTAGGGCACAGCTTCTTGAAGTCTTAACATCAGTCAGTTTGTTTCATTAGAATCATACGTACAAATTTTTCTTGCATCACTACTCTGTCTCCAACATACCTGTAAATTAATCTAAGGCCCAATTCACACTGGATAATGACCTCAATATGCCATAGCAGTCATCCAGAACATAAATGATTTTTGGCTTCTCAAGGTTTTTAGATGTGTATTAGGAAGACAGTCATATCCCCATTACATGGGATAGAGTGTTACATGTCATGGAGGGATTTTGAGCATCAATAAAACTTCTGTGGCAAAGCTGTCATGGTTAACCATCATAGTGGCAATATATCTTTCTGTGGGCCCACCACCTGCATACGAGTCGAGTGCATGATGCTAAGGGCAGTGGCCGAAGGCAGGGGTCTTGGTACTCTGACGCTGGCTCTTGGGACATGGAACGTAACCTCTCTGTCAGGGAAGGAGCCTGAACTTGGATATGAAGTTGAGAGATACTGAACAGATACAGTGTAATTATGCTCACCTCAATGCACAGCATGGGCTCTGGAACTAATCTCCATGAGAGGGGCTGGCCCTTATTTCACTCTGGAGTTGCCTATGGTGAGAGGTGCCAAACTGGTGTGGGTCTACTTTTAGCCCCATGTCTTGTTGACTGTGTGTTACAATTTTGCTCTGTAGATGAGAGTACTTTCCCTGCACCTTCGGGTGGGGGGTGAGGTGCTCTGATGATTGTTTGTGCCTACACCCCAAAATGGCAATTCCAACCTCCTTGGATTCTTTAGCAGGGATGCAGGAAGGTGATCCAGCTGGGGACTTCTTTATTCTGCTGGTGGGACTTACAGGAAATGCCCATGTGGGTAACTACAGTGTGACCTGGAGGACTGTGGTGGGGTGGAACAATCTCTGATCTGAACCCAATCAGTGTTCTGTTGTTGGACATTTGTGGTATACGGTTTGTCCATTACAAACACCATGTTCCAACAGAAAGGTGTCCATAAGTGCACTTGCACTAGGACACCCTAGGTTGTAGATTGAACATTGACTTTGTAGTTGTGTCATCTGATTTTCGGTTGTTTGTTTTAGATGCTCAGGTGAAGAGAGGAGCTGAACTGTCAACTGATCACCACCTGGGAGTTGGGTCAGATGGTGGGGGAAGATGCTGGACAGATTCTGTAGCCAAACGTGTAGTGAGGGTTTGCTTGAAACACCTGGCAGAAAAATCTATCAGAAAGATCCTTAACTCATACCTCTGGGAGAGATGTCACTGCATTCCAGCTGAGGCAGAGGACACTGAGTTTGAGTGGGCCATGTTCTGTGCTTCAGTTGTTGTGATGTTTGCCTTAAGATGTGTCCGCAAGGTTGTCAGTTCAGTGCTTTTCACAGTGGCCATCCTCAAACTCGGTGGTGGACACCCCAGGTTAGGGAGGCTATCAAGCTGAAAAAGGAGTACTATAGGGCCTTGTAGGTTGGCGGGGCTCTGGAGGCAGCTGACAAGTACCGGGGGCCAATGGGGCTGCAGCCTTGGCTGTTGCTGAAGCAAAAGCTCAGATGTGGGAGGAGTTTGGTGAGGCTTTGGATAGAGACTCTTGATCAGCTCAGATGAAATTCTGGATAACCATCAGGTGACTAATAGGATAAAGCAGTGCTTTACTAACACTGTGTTCATTGAAGGTGGGGTGTTGTTGATCTCGACCACTGATGTCATCAGGAGGCAGAATAAATATTTCTCAGACCTTCTCACTCACACCGGCATGTCTTCCATGGAGGAAGTTGAGTTGGGGGACTTTGAGTTTGAGCCTATTACTGTGACTGAGGTTACCAAGGTAGTTAAAAAGCTCCACAGTGTCAGGGCTTTGGGGTTCGATGAAATACGCCCTGATTTCCTTAAGGCCCAGGGCGTTGTGGGACTGTCTTGGTTGACACATCTTTGCAGCACCACTTGGACATCAGGGACAGTACCACTGGAATGGTGGTTCCATTGTTCAAAAAGGGGAACCGGAAGGTGTGTTCCAATTATAGGGGCATCACTGTCCTTAGCCTCCCTAGTAAGATCTATTCAGGGATACTGCAGAAGTAATCCAGTCGTTGGTTGAACCTCAGATCCAGGAGGAACAATGCGGGTTCCATCCAGGATGTGGAACACTGGATCAGCTCTTTACCCTTACTAGGGTCCTCGAGGGATCACCGGAGTTTGCCCACCCAATATACATGTGTTTTGTGAACTTGGAGAAGGTGTTTGACCATGTTCCTTGGGGTACACTGTAGGGGGTGCTCCATGAGTATGGGAATGGAGACCCATTGCTACTAGCTGTTTTGTCCTTATACAAATGGTGCGAAAGTTTGGTTTGCATTACTGGCAGTAAATCTGACCCCTTTCTGGGTGGGAGTTGGACTCTTCCAGGGTTTTCTGTTGTCACTGATTCTGTTCATAACTTCCATGGATAGAATATCTCATTGCAGCCTGGGGGCGAAGGGAGTCCAGTTTGGTGGCCTCAGAATTATTTTGCTGCTATTTGTGGAAGATGTGGTCCTGTTGGCGTCATCTCATCTTCATTTTTTACTGGAGTGGTTTACAGCCGAGTGTGAAGCGGCTCCATGGAGATTCCTGCTGGAACTTATCTGTTAGGCTGTCCATAATCAAAGCATGCCTGAAGGGTCTGAGAGCCAATCTTTGATAAGATAAGACAAGACAAGACAAGACAAGATAAGATAAGATAAGATAAGATAAGATAAGATAAGATAAGATAA
>NC_056517.1:5125450-5128439 GCF_014905685.2 Nematolebias whitei | reverse complement strand
TAAGATAAGATAAGATAAGATAAGATAAGATAAGATAAGATAAGATAGAACTTTAGTGATCCCGCAGGAAACTGTTGTGCCATAGTGGTAATACCAACAATTCAATTCAATTCAGTTTATTTATATAATGCCAAGTCACAACAAAAGTCAGCTCAGGCTCTAAGTTCTAAAACAGGTCAGGTGCAGACAGAAACATTAAAGAGTTTATTGTGGTGCAGGATTAATTTTATTGTCCTATGTGCAGAAAGGGGGAGGAGTTGAAAAGTTTGATAGCCACAGGGAGGAAGGACTTCCTGTGGCATTCTGTGGAGCACCTCGATGGTCTCAGTCTACGACTGAAGTTGCTGTGGTACAAGTCCAGTGTGTCATGCAGGGGGTGTGACATGTTGTTCAGGATCTGGAACAGTTTCCTCTGCATCCTCTTCTCAAACACCTCTGTCAGAGACTACAGGTCCACTCCCAGAACTGAGCCAGCTCTCTTGATGAGTTTAACGGGTCTGTTGACATCAGCTTTCTTCACCCTGCTGCCCCAGCACACCACAGCGTAGAAGATGATGCTGGAGACCACCGAGTGGTAGAAAATCTGCACCTTGGTCCTGCAGACATTTAAGGACCTGAGACTCCTCAAAAGAAAAAGGTGACTCTGCCCGATGTTGTAGAGGGCATTGGTGTTAGCTGTCCAGTCCAGTTTATTGTCTAAGTGGACCCCCAGGCACTTGTAGCAGTCCACAGTGTCCACCTTAGTATCCTTGATGTTGATAGGGTTGGGGGTGCTGATCAGTCCCATCAATGATGCAGTACCATTTCCACCATGAAGCTGTGCATCACTCCTACAGGACATCTGACCACTGCCCTGCTGGCCTCATATACTGTATATCCTGTACCGGTCTAACATACTTCTCTGCTATTCCATATTTACTCATGCAATATGACACCTCCTCCCTCGGCATCCTGTCATATGCTTTTTCTGAATCCACAGACACAATGAAGTTCTTTCTGACCCTCTCTGTACTTCTCCATCAGCATCTTTAAAGCAAATATGTCATCTGTGGTGTTCTTTCTTGGCATGAAACCATGTTGCTGCTCACAAATTGTCACCCCTCGTCTACGTTTAGCTTCCACAACTTTCTCTCAGATCTTCATTATGTGTCTCTTCAACTTAATTCCCCTGTAGTTGATACAACTATAGGAAACTTGTTCTTAAAATTTGACGTCAGCACACATCTTTATTCCTGTCATTTTCTTACCCACTTATTCAATTAAGCCATTGAATTATCATGCCAAAAATCACCCTGCCATCTCTCCATATTTCTTTTGGTCTGTCATCAGGTTCAACTGCCTTCTTTATTTTTTTTTAATATTTCCAAACTTATCCTCACTAATTTTTTCCACCTCCTGGTCCAATTTTCTTGACCTCTATTCTGCTTTCCCTTTAATTCTTTTCATTCATTAGCTCCTCAAAGTACTCATTCTATTTTACTATCACACTCTCTTTGTTTGTAGAACATTATCATTAGGTCCTAATATAGAACCTTAGGGGACCCTAGCAAAGCATTTGAGATATGGTGAGATTGAATCACCAATCTATACTGCCTGTCCTTTATTAGAAAAATATGATTTCATCCAGGAGAGGGCCTTGTATAAGAAATCAAACAAAAGAGATTTGATAACCGTACATCATGATTGGTTGGGTCAAAAGCACACTTTAGATCTAACAAAATAGCTTCAACACAACATTGTTTGTCCAGTTAAAAAAACAGGTATCTGTTTCAGTTGAATGTTTGCAAAAACCAAACTTCGTTGGATGGAGAGGTATAACACATACATTAAGATGTTTAATTGATGGCATGGAGACCCATTTCTCAGCAATATTTGAAACTAGAGGTAAAATACTAATAAGTTGGTAGTTTTCTAGTTTGGTTTTATCACCAGCTTAAAAATGGGGGTAATTGTAGTTGTCTTCCAGACTGTTGGTACAATGGACAGTTTCTTAAATAAGTTTAACAATCAGGTAATTGCTATTCCAAAGGTCTCTTAATTAAATAAAAAATATATATTGTCAAGACCAAACACGTCTTTAACTTGGGAAGTCTTTAACAAATAAATAATAACCTCAGTAGTAGTATATCATGTGAAAGACAGGTTTGCTTTCATCAATGGGTTTAAAAAAAAAGCTGGCTGTTTGAAATCAACTGTTAGTTCATCAACTGAACAGACAAATATTTATTAAAGGTCCTGGTAACAGCCGCCAAATTAACAGTTAACCCGTCATTCACTTGAAGCTGCATATTATTGGACTTTATATTATTAACCTGGCCAAACAATTTGTTTAGATTTTCCCATATAATCTTTCCATTTTTATTTGCACTATTTATCAATCAAAAATAATTATCAGCTTTATTTTTATAAATCTGTTTTACCACCTTATTTCTTAGTGAGGTGAATATGTAAATCAGAAATGTGCCCTATTTTTTATCTTTTTTTTTTTAGAGCTTTGTCTCTCTCTTTCATCAGATTCCAAATACCATTATTTGACCAGTTTTATGAAATCTGCTCGTCTAATCTCACTATCTCAGGTTTTCTAACTATTTCTCAGGTTGGAGACAATGTGTTCAAGACAATGGTACTTTGTCTAGCTATTTAACAATCACCGCTTGCTCTTGCCGAGATCGGACGCATCTCCCTCCCTCTCCGCATTGTTTTGCTGCTCTGTCTGTCTGTGAAACTGCTTCTGAGCCTCTCTACATCTCTTCCGAACCATAATTATGGACTTGTTTTAATCAGTTGGTCCCTCAACACAATTGATAACATTTCTTCGAAGAGAAGACAGGCTTTAGGCGAGCCAATTTGCCCTGTTGGCACGCACGCAGCTGGATATCTCATTGACTTGGAAGACTTGATGATGTGTCTGTCTCTGCTGCCATTTGTGGATTTTAAGGACGCATATTTAATTGGATTTACGATAACTTGTTCCTTCTTTTTGAATTCG
>NC_056517.1:5123641-5125350 GCF_014905685.2 Nematolebias whitei | reverse complement strand
CTCCAACCTGAGAAATAGTTAGAAAACCTGAGATAGTGAGATTAGACAAGCAGATTTCATAAAACTGGTCAAATAATGGTATTTGGAATCTGATGAAAGAGAGAGACAAAGCTCTAAAAAAAAAGATTAAAAAATAGGGCACATTTCTGATTTACATATTCACCTCACTAAGAAATAAGGTGGTAAAACAGATTTATAAAAATAAAGCTGATAATTATTTTTGATTGATAAATAGTGCAAATAAAAATGGAAAGATTATATGGGAAAATCTAAACAAATTGTTTGGCCAGGTTAATAATATAAAGTCCAATAATATGCAACTTCAAGTGAATGACGGGTTAACTGTTAATTTGGCGGCTGTTACCAGGACCTTTAATAAATATTTGTCTGTTCAGATGATGAACTAACAGTTGATTTCAAACAGCCAGCTTTTTTTTTAAACCCATTGATGAAAGCAAACCTGTCTTTCACATGATCTACTACTACTGAGGTTATTATTTATTTGTTAAAGACTTCCCAAGTTAAAGATGTGTTTGGTCTCAACAATATATGTTTTTATTTAATTAAGAGACCTTTGGAATAGCAATTACCTGATTGTTAAACTTATTTAAGAAACTGTCCATTGTACCAACAGTCTGGAAGACAACTACAATTACCCCCATTTTTAAGCTGGTGATAAAACCAAACTAGAAAACTACCAACTTATTAGTATTTTACCTCTAGTTTCAAATATTGCTGAGAAATGGGTCTCCATGCCATCAATTAAACATCTTAATGTATGTGTTATACCTCTCCATCCAACGAAGTTTGGTTTTTGCAAACATTCAACTGAAACAGATACCTGTTTTTTTAACTGGACAAACAATGTTGTGTTGAAGCTATTTTGTTAGATCTAAAGTGTGCTTTTGACCCAACCAATCATGATGTACGGTTATCAAATCTCTTTTGTTTGATTTCTTATACAAGGCCCTCTCCTGGATGAAATCATATTTTTCTAATAAAGGACAGGCAGTATAGATTGGTGATTCAATCTCACCATATCTCAAATGCTTTGCTAGGGTCCCCTAAGGTTCTATATTAGGACCTAATGATAATGTTCTACAAACAAAGAGAGTGTGATAGTAAAATAGAATGAGTACTTTGAGGAGCTAATGAATGAAAAGAATTAAAGGGAAAGCAGAATAGAGGTCAAGCAAATTGGACCAGGAGGTGGAAAAAATTAGTGAGGATAAGTATGGAAATCATTAAAAAAAATAAAGAAGGCAGTTGAACCTGATGACAAACCAAAAGAAATATGGAGAGATGGCAGGGTGATTTTTGGCATGATAGTTCAATGGCTTAATTGAATAAGTGGGTAAGAAAATGACAGAAATAAAGATGTGTGCTGACGTCAAATTTTAAGAACAAGTTTCCTATAGTTGTATCAACTACAGGGGAATTAAGTTGAAGAGACACATAATGAAGATCTGAGAGAAAGTTGTGGAAGCTAAACGTAGACGAGGGGTGACAATTTGTGAGCAGCAACATGGTTTCATGCCAAGAAAGAACACCACAGATGACATATTTGCTTTAAAGATGCTGATGGAGAAGTACAGAGAGGGTCAGAAAGAACTTCATTGTGTCTGTGGATTCAGAAAAAGCATATGACAGGATGCCGAGGGGGGAGGTGTCATATTGCATGAGTAAATATGGAATAGCAGAGAAGTATG
>NC_056517.1:5098817-5123541 GCF_014905685.2 Nematolebias whitei | reverse complement strand
GTCTAATCTCACTATCTCAGGTTTTCTAACTATTTCTCAGGTTGGAGACAATGTGTTCAAGACAATGGTACTTTGTCTAGCTATTTAACAATCACCGCTTGCTCTTGCCGAGATCGGACGCATCTCCCTCCCTCTCCGCATTGTTTTGCTGCTCTGTCTGTCTGTGAAACTGCTTCTGAGCCTCTCTACATCTCTTCCGAACCATAATTATGGACTTGTTTTAATCAGTTGGTCCCTCAACACAATTGATAACATTTCTTCGAAGAGAAGACAGGCTTTAGGCGAGCCAATTTGTCCTGTTGGCACGCACGCAGCTGGATATCTCATTGACTTGGAAGACTTGATGATGTGTCTGTCTCTGCTGCCATTTGTGGATTTTAAGGACGCATATTTAATTGGATTTACGATAACTTGTTCCTTCTTTTTGAATTCGTCTGGTTGCTGGTTTTATCAACAGTCAAGGAAGTTGTCGGCAGCAAATTTGGACCCTATCACGCTGCCTTTATGATGGCTTGGTTCGTGCCTCGAGTACCCAGACTCAAATACTTTGGGCAGAATGGATCAGATCTTAGGGATTTTGCTCAGTCACGTTCCATCGGTGTGGCCTTGTAATTTGGACATTTCGGAACCGAGTGGACCAACACAGACTCAAGGTAGATGTCATTAAGTTCTGCCTGTCCCCAAAACAACTGTGTGTTTATCTGAATTTGGCACCCTCAGCTGGCCTTGAAGGCCATCTTATCTGAATTTGCCTGGAGAACATGTGATCTGACGCTCACCACCCCCTCCCTGAGGAATTTCTAACTGATAGCCAGATTAAACCAGCTGAATAAACTTTGTGTCATCATTTCAGGACTCTTGGATCCTCATAGTCGTTATTCTTGGCCATTCCCCAACATACCTTGAGAATGTTTACGGATCTCACCGGAGGAAACAGGCTGATTATTACATCCTTATCAGAACTCTTGCAGTGCCCTCGAGAGCGTCTATGGGCATGCTCACCGCTCTCGTCATCTCCCCCCTCTACAGAATGTCTATGTCACTATGTGCTTGTTTGTGTGGAGAGTTTTTCAATATCAGAGTTTTTTCTTCTCATGAAGGAAAATAAAAGTCTGATAGGAATTTTTTTGCCTCCAATTCCTACATGTGTCCAGTTTCACTGCTTTTTGTCTGTCTAAACAGATCTCACTTGTTAATGAGTCTTCTAGGCTCAATGTGACTTATCTGTCTAAATAAAGGTTGACTGAAAAAGTAATGGTGTGCCACAAGGCTCAGTTTGAGGACCCACTCTTTTTACAATTTGCATAAGTCAAAACATTCCTCCTTGCATCTTTATGCTGACAATACAATTGTTTATTGTCGAGTTAACACAGTTGCCAAGGTTTTCCAGTTTCTACAGTCTGCATTTGATATCATTCAATCAGACTTGTTCCATGTCAAACGGGTGCTAAATGCTGATGAAACCAAAGGGTTGTTGTTTTCAAACAGAAAGTTGGTGCCAGTCCCGTTTGTTAACCATGCTGGAGACAGTTGTTGTTAACCTGGGCCTCGACTAATCCAATATGGTGTTGCTTAGATGAACTTGCATGTTTGTTTTAGCAAATATTTTGTTTGCTGAATGCCCATCCTGACCCAACCTTCACCATTTAACCAGACTTGGGACCAGCACAAGAGATATTCTGGCTTGTGCTCCCTAGTTGCTGAAGCTCAGAGGGAATACTGCATTTCTTTATGTCAGTAGCTGGAAAGCAGTCTGATTTTTTTTTTTGTTTCTTTCTTTCTTTTTTGTATAATTTGTTTTTAGATTTTATGTTGTCGAACAGGACAATTTGATAACCACATTATTGAGTTTGACTGTACTGTGGTTTCTAATTCTCAGACTGGGAGGCCCGTGTTGACAGCCACGGCAGAGTTTTTTATGTGGATCACATCAACAGGACCACTACCTGGCAGAGGCCGAGCCACAGTGGAAAGTGTAACCACGGGATCTCCCGTTCAGGTTCCACTCAACAGATGGAACAGCTCAACCGAAGGTCAGCTCCAAAGGAAACCTGTTACATTTTATGTGACAATAAGTTATTTATTTTATTTTGGAGTCTTGCAGAAATAAACTCTGAAATTTGTTTATCTCTCATAAGAACTGAACAGAAAAAAAAAATTATTTAAAAAAGTTATTATGCATATTTGATGTAAGTTACTTGTGGGTTTTTTTTCTGTTTTGTAATTTCAATCAAAAGACAAAAAGCAGATGATAATGTTTTTGCCTATCTGTGGGTCTGTTAGCAAAATATCTCATGAACAACTGAACAGAATTCCTGATGAACTTTTTAAGATAACAATTCAAAAGACCACCATGGCTCTGCTAGTTTGACCGATATTGAGCAAAAATTGAATGTGGTAGTAGATGATCATCTTCCCTTCACATTCTTGGAGTGCTGAAGCATCTCACAAGATCTTACAGTATTTCTTGAGGTTACACATTAGGTCAGTTACAAAGTTTGACATAAGCATTTAGAATTTAGATGGCCATTCCTTGAAGGAGAGCTCAGCCTTTAATCTAGTTTTTTGTATTTTGGATTCAGAGCAGTCATTTTAAATAATCTCAGTAGTTCATGTAGTGGATTTTTGCTGACATCTGGTGTCTGGGAGGAGAACTCTATCTTCAGCCTCTGACTGTAAAGTTTGAATTGGTTTAGTCCACTGCTAAAAGCTAATTAAATGTATTCAAAACTGGTATTACCTTTTTTTTTTTCAACAGATTATCTGAACACACTGAGTTTTGATTTCACCAGTATCACCAGTAAAACTCTGACATGTTGCTGTGGTTCATCCTGTAGATATCAGAACATCCAGAGGACCATGGCTACAGAAGAGGATTCTGGGAGTCAGAGATCAGACAGCGACTCTGAGCCTGCTCAGACAGGTACAGCACAGTCTCCTCTGATAGCACTTACAGTGTGTTCTGCACACAGAATGCTGAGAGTCAGATTCAGTCTTTTTAGTCATGAGCAATTCTGTTGTCTGATGTGATGCTGTGAAGTGGGTCAACGTCTTCAGCTGTGTCGTATACAGTGAAAATACTCCAGCACAGAGGGAATAATCTCACTCAAAATAAACTGCACTTAACTAGAAAGTCAGTTTATAGTGTTCTGATTAAATGGGTTTGTGTGATATCATTCAGAAACATGTTGGCCAGTAGAGACTAGCACCGCCCAGGTGTCATTTAACTGAAACTAGTCTGTTAATTACTGAATGTTTCTTTCTACAGGTCCTGTTTCTCCCATCAATCACCAGAAGGTGACCAATCTCCTCCAGTCGCCTGCTGTCAAGTTCATCACTCACCCTGAATTCTTTACTGTGTTGCACAGTAACTATGTGAGTGCTGCTCATAACAACACACAAATGCAGTTTATGTGGGAAGGAAAGACTCCAGGTGTGTTTGAAGAATTCATTTGTAGGCATTATATGGTGGACTGTTTTATATAGGAGGTAGGAAATCGCTCCATGTTCATATTTCTAACACTACTTGAATGCAGTGGTACTTCATATTAGAGCCTGACCGATGTGGAAATTTTGGATATCGTCGATACCGATATTGGGAGAGGAAGGTGACTGCCAATAACCGATATAATGGCTGACATTTTTTGAGCTTTGTCCACCCAATAATCTAAGTAAATAGTGAGTGGAGCGGGGCTTGTTTATTTAGCACAGCTGTTAGCAACCATGAAACTAAGCTAATCAGATCCCCGCTTTAATTAGTCCCACACTAAGTTTATAAGTAAGTTAAGTTTACACTAAGTTTACACTGGTCAAAAAAACATTTCATAATGTGTGCATGTATGTATGTATGTATATATCTGCTGTGTCAGCTCAGGCTGCATTGCATCATGGACTAGTTCCCCAAATGTAGTGTTTCTACACACTCTGACCAGTTTTCTATTGGCCACTACATGGTGTATAAAAAATTACAGTTAGAATATTGTATACCACTACACAAATAGCTGACATCATCAGTGACTAAGTGGAAAATTTGAACACAGACTCCATTTTGCAACTTTACTTTATTCTATATTATTGTGGTGCTCACATGATTTTATTGTTTGTAGTGTACTTAATTGTGGAAGAAGATTTGCTTAGCGCACAATGTCCAAGACAAATTTCCCCTTGGGAACAATAAAGTATACATTTATCTATCTAGCTATCTAACTGCTAATTACCATCACAGACTATTACAATATAGCATGTGATAGTACCGGTAAGCTGAGTCAGGTGCTGTTAATCAAAATGAATTATTAGTCACATGATATACAGAATAAAAATACATATATTTTTTCTCACTCAAGTGAACTGACAGTTTTAATTGAACTTTCTCTTTAAAGGCAGCCTACCGTATGTTCACCAGCAGCAGCTGTGTGAAGCACATGATACTGAAGGTGCGACGTGATGCCAGGAACTTTGAGCGCTACCAGCATAACAGGGACTTGGTGGTCTTCCTCAACAAGTTTGTAGACACGCAGCTGGAGTTGCCCAGAGGCTGGGAAATCAAAACTGACCCTCAGGGAAAGGTAGGACTTTCCATACACATAGACAGGATATCCTAAAGCAGATAGACACTACTCTGTCATGATATGAGAATCAACCCATCCATCCATTTGTTCTAGAATTGCGCCGCTCAAGGTGGCTGCATGTTGGAGCAGCTCTGTTACTTTCATTCAGAGATTTTGCTTTTGGAAACTTTAATTCCTATTTTTCTGGATGTAAATCACATTTTTTTGGATGAGTGTTTCCTCTGGTATCAGATGCTGTGTAGCTGGAAGGATTTGTACTGAAACTTTTTTAATTTTGGACATTTGTTATGATGCGTAACCATGGCAACAAGGCAGTTTTCTACAACCAACAGCAGCTGATTAACATCTCAAAAGCTCAAATAACATCTCAACTACAGCACCAAATCTCAAATGGATTGAAAAGGATGTTCTGTGGACGCATTCTCATCTACCTGCCAGCTGTGCTCGAGTGCCTGACCACTGAGATCCTGGAACTAGCAGGAAACATGACTCATGACAGCGGAAGGACAAGATCATCCCTTGGCACCTACAGTTGGCTGTCCGCAGCAACAAGGAGCTCGGCAGACTGCTGGGAGGAGTGACCATCGCTCTGGGAGGAGTTCTGCCCGGCATTCGGGCAGTCCTACGGCTCAAGGGAACCGAGAGGCCAGCCGAGTCTGGGTGGACGGATCAGACGACATCTGCAGCCAGTTTCTTAGGATCCACTGTGGGATGGACCTTTACAAGAGATCCTTCCTGTCTACAACCATCAGCATCTACAACATTTCTTAATGAAATGAGGATGAGTTACAACAACAAATAATTTCCCTCTGGGATTAATAAAGTATTTTTGAATTGAATTGAATTTTGAATTTTCTTCCGCTTATCCGGGGTCGGGTCGTGGGGATAGCAGCTTAAGTAGGGAGGCCCAGACTTCCCTCTCCCCAGCCACTTGGGCCAGCTTCTTTGGGGGAATCCTGAGGCGTTCCCAGGCCAGCCGAGAAACATAGTCCCTCCAGCGTGTCCTGGGTCTTCCTCTGGGTCTGCTCCTGGTGGTATTCTCTGGAACACCTCACCATGGAGGTGTCCAGGAGGCATCCTAAACAGATGACGAGCCACCTCAACTGGCTCCTCTCGACGTGGAGAAGCAGCGGCTCTACTCTGAGTCCCTCCCGGATGACCGAGCTTCTCACCCTATCTCTAAGGGAAAGCCCAGACACCCTGCAGAGAAAACTCATTTTGGCCGCTTGGATTCGAGATCTCGTTCTTTCGGTCACAACCCAAAGCTCATGACCATAGATGAGGGTAGGAACGTAGATGATCGGTAAATTGAGAGCTTCGCCTTTTGATTCACCTCTCTCTTCACCATGACAGACGCTGCACCTATCCGCCCATCAATCTCTCTCTCCATTTTTCCCTCATTTGTGAACAAGACGCCAAGATACTTGAACTCCTCCACTTGGGACAGGACCTCCTCCCCGACCAGGAGAGGGCACTCTACCCTTTTCCAGCTCAAGACCATGGCCTTGAATATGGAGGAACTGATCTTCATCCCAGCCGCATTACACTCTGCTGCGAACCGCTCCAGCGAAAGCTGTAGATCACGACCTGATGAAGCCAATATGACCATATCATCTGCAAAAAGCAGAGATGCGATCCTAAGGCCACCAAAACGGATCCCTTCAACACCATGGCTGCACCTAGAAATTCTGTCCATAAAAGTTATGAACAGAATCGGTGACAAAGGGCAACCTTGGCGGAGTCCAACTCTTACCGGGAACAAGCCTGACTTACTGTCGGCAATGCGGACCAAGCTCTGACATCAGTCATACACTGACATAACAGCCCATTTCAAAGGGCCTTGTACCCCATACTCCCAGAGTACCTCCCACAGGGTTCCCTGAGGGACATGGTCAAACTCCTTCTCCAAGTCCACAAAGCACATGTAGACTGGTTGGGCAAACTCCCACGCAACCTCCAGGTCCTTGCTGAGTGTAGATCTGGTCCAGTGTTCCACGAACAGGATGAAAACCGCACTGCTCCTCCTGAATCCAAGGTTCAACTATCCGACGGACCCTCCTCTCCAGAACCTCCGAGTAGACTTTACCAGGGAGGCTTAAGAGTGTGATTCCTCTGTAGTTAGAACACACTTTACGGCCCCCCTTTTTGAATGGGGGACCACTGCCCCGGTTTGCCAATCCAGGGGAACTTCCCCCAATGTCCACACAGTATTGCAGTGTTGTGTAAGCCAACACAACCCTACAACATCCATAGCCTTAAAGAACTCCGGCTGGATCTCATCCACCCTTGGGGCCCTGCCACCGAGGCGCTTTTTAACAACCTTGGTGATCTCAGCACCAGAGATTGGTGGGTCTGACTCAAAGTCCCCAGGCTCCGCTTCCTCAGTGGAAGACGTGCCCGTGGGATTGAAGAGGTCTTCAAAGTATTCTGCCCACCGACCCACGACATCCAGAGTTGAGGTGAGTAGCACACCACCCCCACTATAAACAGTGTTGGTGGTATACCGCTTTCCCCCCGAGACACTGGATGGTGGACCAGAATTGCCTCAAAGCCATGCGGAAGTCATTCTCCATGACCTCGCCAAACTCCTCCCATGCCTGAGTTTTTGCCTCAGCGACCACCCGAGCCGCATGTCGCTTGGACTGCCGGTACCCATCAGCTGCTTCTGGGGTCCCACAGGCCAAAAAGGCCCAATAGAACTCCTTCTTCAGCCTGACAGTATCCCTCACTGCCAGTGTCCACCACCGGGTTCGAAGCTTGCCACCGCAACATGCACCGACAACCTTGTGGCCACAGCTACGGTAAGCTGCCTTGACAATAGAGGCACAGAACATGGCTCACTCTGACTCAATGTCCCCCACCTCCCCCGGAACATGTTTGAAGTTCTCCCGGAGGTGGGAGTTAAAGCTCCATCTCACAAGAAACTCTGCCAGACATTCCCAGCAAACCCTCACTATACATTTGGGTCTGCCAGGTCTGACCGGCATCCTCCCCCACCATCGGAGCCAATTCACCACCAGGTATTGGTCAGTGGACAACTCCGCCCCTCTCTTCACCCGAGTGTCCAAGACATGCAGCCGCAGATCAAATGAGATGACAACAAAGTCGATAATCAAACTGCGGCCTAGGGTGTCCTGGTGCCAAGAGCACATATGGACACCGTTATGCTTGAACATGGTGTTCGTCATGGACAATCCATGATGAGAACAGAAGTCCAACAACAGAACACCACTCGGGTTCAGATCAGGAGGGCTGTTCCTCCCAACCACACCCCTCCAGGTCTCACTGTCATTGCCCATGTGAACTTTGAAATCCCCCAGCAGAACAAGGGAGTCCCCAGGAGGTGCACTCTCCAGTACCCCCTCCAAGGACTCCCAGAAAGGGTGGGTAATCTGAACTGCCGTTTGGTACATAAGCACAAACAACAGTCAGAACCCGTCCCCCCATACGTAAGCAGAGAGAGGCTACCCTCTCATTCACTGGGGTGAACCCCAACATACAGGCAACAAGTATGCCCACTCCTGCTCGGCACCTCTCACCAGGGGCAACTCCAGAGTGGAAGAGTGTCCAAACCTTCTCAAGGAAACTGGTTCCAGAGCCATGCGTAGAGGTGAGTGTGACTATTTCTAACCGGAACCTCGCAACCTCACACACCAGCACAGGCTCCTTCTCCACTTGAGAGGTGACATTTCACGTTCCAATATTCAGCTTCTGTAGCCAAAGATCAGACCGCCAAGGTCCCCGCCTTCGGCCACCACCCATCCCACATTGCACCCAACTTCTTTGGCCCCTCCCACAGGTGGTGAGCCCATGGGAAGGGGGACCCACATCTCCTCTTTGGGCTTTGCCCGGCCGAGCTCCATGGGTAAAAGCCCGGCCACCAGGCACTCGCCAGTGTGCCCCACCTCCAGGTCTGGCTCCAGAGCAGGGCCCCAGTGACCCACGTCCTGGCGAGAGAACATTGAGTCCATTTATTTTTTTCATCATAGGGGTGTTTTGGCTGCACTTTGTCAACCCCTGGATTGATAATGTAGTTCATTGTCATTAGAACATAACTTTTGAATTGAATAAAGTAACATAAATAATTCTCACTTGTATGTATTTATATTTACATTCTTTTTTTTTTTTTTTGTCTTTTTCATCAGTCTTTTTTTGTGGACCACAATAGTCGAGCCACAACCTTCATTGACCCTCGAATCCCTCTGCAGAATGGCCGGCTGCCAGGCCACCTCGCCCACAAGCAGCACCTGCAGAGACTACGCAGCTACAGCGCTGGGGAGGTACACCACTTACCTTTACTGCCAATCAACTGCAGTTTGCAGTGGTGCAAACCAGGAGACAATTTAGTTTTTGAATATATAATTATCGTTTTATTCAATAAAACAGATGTAAAAGTGAATGAACCAATCAGCTTCACATGAAATCTCCTCTTAAAGGTTTTACTTACTCAGTCCATTTTGACCAGACTTTAAAGAAATTCACTCTGTGTACTCTGAGGGAAAAGTGATATTTTTTATCCTTCTAAATATATGCATGTCCAAATTTGATTATTCTTTAATGGTAGGTGGCCTTGAGTTGAACTATTTTATTGTGATGACTTTTTTACTTGCTGCCAAGAGTATAGTAAGTAGTTTCTTATATTAATTCAAGTTTTTACAATTCATATCACCAGTACATAGTGACACTGTCAAGCTTAATTTTTCAATCAAAAACGGTCTTTACATATCTTTGAATATGTTCCCTAAAAGGTCTAATAACTTAGCAGTTCCATGAGATATGTCTATGGTTGGCTTCATTAGTCTCAAAAGTCTCCAACAAGCATCTTCTGGGTTTTTTGTTTGTTTGTTTGTTTCTTTATTAGTGAAGCAACAAATGTCATCATGGTTTTCTAACACAATTCTTGCCATAAGTTAGACTCCACTGTGACTGATATTTTTCCAACTTTCTGATAAGACAAGACTATTCTTTTCTTCCCGTCTTTACGAAACTACCCATTTTTCCAGACTGTTGGTCCTAAATACTTACTGTAAAGTTCTGGACCTTTATGAACTCTTCTCATTGTAGCCTCACTGTTCCACTTGCCTCCCTTTCATTCACACATAAATTACTTGTCATTATTTTCAAAACATCAGAAAAGATAATGGCTACATAGCTTTCATATTATCTTAATGGGAATAATAATAATAATAAATAATAATACCAGTTGCGCCACCGTGCTGCCCTGCATCACACTAATCTCTGAAAAAATATACAACCATGGGAAATGAAGCCCACCATCTCTGTTTTAGGGTTTCATGGATCAGGACTTGGCAGCACGGTGGCACAACTGGTAGAGCTGCTGCCTCTCAGCGAACAGGTCCCTGGTTCAAACCCCGGTCCAGGGGCCTTCTGGGTGGAGTTTGCATGTTCTCTCCGTGCATGCGTGGGTTTTCTCCGGGTACTCCGGTTTCCTCCCACAGACCAAAAACATGCATGTTAGGCTGATTGGTAACTCTAAATTGTCCCTAGGTGTGAGTGAGAGAGTGAATGGTTGTTTGTCTCGTTTGTCTCTATGTGTCCCTGTGATGGACTTGCGACCCATCCAGGGTGTACCCCGCCCCTCGCACAGTGATTGCTGGACATGGGCACCAGCGACCCCCGTGACCCAAAATGGAATAAACGGGTAAAGATAATGGATGGATGGATGGATCAGGACTTAAAATAATTAACTGGTTAAGAATCAAAACTGTATCAAATCTATTCTCAAGTGTACGAAAAACACAACAGATTCCACAACATCATTATTTATTGTGGTACAGTGGAATAAATCTTTACCCTTGCACCTTTGATAAGGGGCTCATGGGAGATTACCTCTCTAGTCTACATGTGTTTTATAGATCTGGAGATGACTTATAGCTGTGTTCTATGTGGGATCTTTTAAGAATATGGGGTGCTAGAGTTGTTTCTAAGGGCTATCTAGTCCCCTGTATAATCAAAGCAGCACTGTGTCCACATTCTTAGCACAAAGTCAGGAGAGGAGCATGACTGGTTTGGGACTCTAGGGGCTTTGGCTCTGCTTTTTGTGGATGATATGGTTCTGTTGACATCCTCAAGCTCTGACCTTCAGAATACACTGAGTAGGTTTGCAGTTAACTGTAAAATGGCTCCTCTGAGACCATGATTCTCAACTGGAAAAAGATGGAACGTTCTTTCTGGTTTGGGGATGGGTCTCTGCCGTAAGCAGAGAAATTCAAATATCTGGAAGTCTTGATCACAAGTGATAGTGAGATGGAGTGAGATGTTGATTGATAAATAAGAGTCTCGTCTGCAGTGATGAGGGCATTGCTTTTGTTTGTTATTGTGAAAAAGAAACTGAGCTGGAATGCAAAGCTCCTGATTCACTGGCTCATCTACTTTCCAACTCTCACCTATGGCTAAGGTATGGAGATCATGACTGAATGAATCAGATTCTGGATTTGTGGCCAAAATGAGCTTCCTCCGTAGGATGGCTGGGCTCAGCCTTAGACATGATGTAAAGAGCTCCATCATTCATTGTGGGGTATACTCAGAGTTAAGCCCTGGTTCTCCACATTGTAAGGAGTCAGCTGTGATGGTACAGGTATTTGATTACTATACCTCCTGGGCACCTCCCACTGGACATTTTCTGGGCATGTCCTTCCGAGACTCTGGTGCATATGCATATCTCATTGTAGGGATTATGTGTCCTTTCTGGGTTCTCTCTGCACAAACAATTCATAGCATCTGTCAAGCATTGTCTTTTGGTATGTTTGTCAAAACTTGATTTAATTGCAAAGTTTTAAGTTTGGACCCTGGGAAGAATAGTCTCTACTACGGTAGAAACTAATGGGGATCCTTAAACAAATAAACAAATAGTGTTAGAGGGCTGATGCTTGGGTTTAGTTTTCACCCACATGACCTTGGCACCTTACAGTCATTGATTCAACCATGAACTACTCTGTTGAAGGATTCTAGAGCCGACTGTGAGGCCATTTATTCAACAGCTGAAGTTTGAACCAAACTTTGTCATAATGCAACAGAACAATGATCCCAAACAAAGGAAATCTTCAACATATACAAAAAATATACAAAAGAAAAGATTCAATATGTTGCATTGGTACATTCAAAGTCAGGATCTCAACCTAATTGAAATGCTGTATTGTGATCTTAAGAGAGCATTGCATAAACCAATGTCTGCAAATCTTAATGAGCTGAAGCAACACTGGAAAGAAGGGTGGGTCATAATCCCTCCACAGGAATATGAGAGTAAGATAGTCTTACAGAAAACCACTACTGAGAGTTCTTGCTGCTTTTCTCAGGATTATTTTTTGACCGAACCACAGAGAGACTCCGATCTTTCAACTGTACTTCTACAAATCTCTGAACCTTTTTCATACAGTTCATACACATCCCACATTTAAAGCTTCACTCAAACATTTTCTTTTGAACTGGCCTATTCCAAAGAATATGTCTTTCTTTTTAACAAATTTGTGAAAATGTTGTTTACACTTTATGTTTGCTTGTTTAGGAGGGCGTATATGAGAGAATATGAAGTCAGCCATAAACTTTTGTTACTTCGGTAGTTGTCAGTCTGTCAGTTGACATCGTGTCCTGTGTTTGTCCTCAGGCGTCTGAAGTATCCAGGAGTTGGGGGGCTTCTCTGATGGCCCGGCCCAGAAACAGCCTGGTAGCAGCCATACGGAGCCAGCATCACACTGACCCACAACAGCTGACCTCTCTTTGTAGGCACTGACCTGATGTTTGACTTCTGATCGCGTCCACAGCGTGATTTAACACATTCTGAAAGCACTCTGTTTTTGTTTTAAAGCTTACAATGACAAGATCGTGGGCTTTCTACGGCAGCCCAACATATTCGATATGTTGCAGGAGCGACAACCCAGCCTGAGCAGAAACCACACACTGAGGTAGGCCTGCTCTTCAAAATGTTTTCTATAAAATAAACAGTTGTTATTTCTTGATGGAATGCATAAC
Organism: Nematolebias whitei; assembly: GCF_014905685.2. Classification (NCBI taxonomy): domain Eukaryota; kingdom Metazoa; phylum Chordata; class Actinopteri; order Cyprinodontiformes; family Rivulidae; genus Nematolebias; species Nematolebias whitei. The sequence goes on along the minus strand of NC_056517.1, from coordinate 5,110,984 downwards.
GCCAGCCACCATTTATGTCAGAGTTTTAGACTGTAGCCATTTTGGTCATACCTTGTAAATAACATTAATCTCATGTTTTAGTCTTTCAAGATTTGTTACTGCTCAGAAAGTGTGATGAGGATGGCTCTAAAGTAATAATACACAAAAATCTACTTCAGTATCTGTAAAACCTGCTGAGTTATAACATTATTTATGTTTGCTAAGCCCACTTAGTTTTGGAAGCCATCCTGAAATTGGTCGATTCCAAAATGTTAATGAGTTGTTGATGTATACTCGAATACTTTTTGAGAGTTTACTCTAATCTGATGTCTGGTTCAAAATATATTCTGTTACAGACAAACAAACAAATAATCAGACACAGGCAAAAACATTATTGCTCTTTAATCTTGGGTGGCTGGTGATAAAAACTGACGTGGACTATTTCTATGTGTGCAGATGGATTTGAAAATGCTCTGTTTCTAACTGATGTAATGTAGGTAACTTTAGCCACCATTTATTAGTTCACCAGGTTGAGCTCAAGAAAATTATATTTCAGTAAATCCAAATCTGTCTAAAATATTTTTCCACTGATTTTAAAGTCTATGAGAGTAGAAGAGGTCATGGACAGAAGAGCTAACCCTTCACTGTGATTTGTATTATCAGTAAAACAGAGAATAACGTAAATATAATTAAATTAGGATTTTATCACTGAGTTCATGCAGATTGGTTATTATTACATTACATATTGACACATGAATGTGTTCTCTTGTTACTGGTCAGAGAGAAGATCCACTACATCCGGACAGAAGGAAATCAGGGTGTGGAAAAGCTGTCATGTGATGCAGACCTGGTCATCCTCTTAAGGTGCACTGACTTCCTGTCTTTAAGAGGCATCTTTTGTATGAAGGGGACATTTAGCATCTGGGCATAAATTATTTATTTATTATTTATTAACCTTTATTTAATCAAGCAAATCCCATTGAGATCACAGTTGCAAGGGAGACCTGAAGGCAGTCTAACATGCATGTTTTTGGTCTGTGGGAGGAAATTGGAGTATCTGGAGAAAACCCACGCATGCACGAGAAGAACATGCAAACTCCACCCAGAAAGACCCCGGATCCAACTGGGGATTGAACCCAGGGGCTTCTGGCTGTGAGGCAACAATGCTAACCACTGATCCATCGCGCTACAAAATGATGATGTGTAGATAAATGACACTGATGTGAGTCCAGACTCTAAAAACTGAGCTGATGTATAAACCCAGCAACAATTAGCTCATTTCTAAAAGGACCAGTGTTGTTTTCAAGGAGCTTTTCCAGCTAAAATGAATGCTGAGCCTCAAACCAACCAATCTGTTAATGATTTTTTTAAAAAGACCAAGATGATAAACAGCGGGTTTCTTGTAGCTGACCAGGCGATCTTTGACTCGGATGAATGATTCAGTTTTGTGTGCAAACAAAAATAAAACACGATTTAAAAAATTTGGCCGTGCAAAATGTGACTGCACTGCTCAGTTAGTTTTTTTCTGTTTTTGGTGCAAACACTCAGAAATCAGAAACATAAAAACTGACTAAATGTATATTTTATTGAAATTTATTGTCACAAATTTATTTCCAAACGTTGTCGCTCTGTGAAAGATTATCTTAAAGTTAGTATCACTTTTGTGAACTTCTACCTTATGGAGGGATTGGACCTCCCAATAATATCCCAGTAATAAATAAGCTATGCTGCGGGGGTAGTTTGCTCCCAGTGGGGTCTTCCTTGTCAAATTAGTTGTGAGTGGGGGACTGTGACTCAACCACCCCAGTGATGACGACAACACACCTGTCCTGATCAGGAACACCGTGGCCTCGCCCTGGAGCTGGGGATGGGAGAGTGGTTTGACCTGGACCCATGGATGCAGTCTGATGTAAAATGAGCTACACGACCAGTAGCTGCAGGATGTGTCGTAGTGGTGCCATGTCGACTGGGTGACAAGAAAATAAATACTGAAACAATCACAGATTCATGAACTACATGAAATCAATCAGACTTTGCGCTCGGTCAAACTGACACGACTCTTCACTAAATAACTTCCTACTTCATGTGGCTACAGAAAATAACATCCTGTGCTGTGGCTTCTGGTTGATCTTATTGTTTCAGTTTATTTGAAGAGGATATCATGTCCTACATTCCGCCTCACCCCATCCACCCCAGCTTCAGCTTCTCCCCTCGCTGCTCTCCGGCCTCCTCCCCACAGAACTCTCCAGGTAGGTTTTCACTGTGTATCTTTTTTTATTGAAAGCTGCAGATTATTTAATCTTCCATCTTGTTCAGTCGGTAGAAAGAACAAACACGCACACGCAGAAAGTAGTAACCCTTCGTGTTTCACTTATCACCGCACACGTGTGTAACAGGACTGCAGTGTACGTGTCATAACACTTACACAAAGCAAAATATTACCATCATCACTGTTTGGTAAAGCCTCCACTGTCTCAATGCTGCTTTCATTATGAACTCTGGTGAACCTCAAACAGGCCACAAATGTGTGTGTGTGTGTGTGTGTGTGTGTGTGTGTGCGTGTGTGTGTGGAGCATTTATAAAAAATGGGTCACAGCAGGACGCTTGGCTCAAGAGTCAGCTCGTTATTGTCTTTGTATAAAATGTGACCTGATAAACCTTAAAAACACAATGAAGCCAGTGTGCGCTGCAGACAGCGTGAATACACGCTTTAACTAAACCACTGATCCAGTCTGCAGTTATTTTTATGCAAATTAAATAATTTGACCCTCAGGTTTATGTTGCTCATATTTTTAATGAAGTAAAAAGCAACTGGAAAACTTTTTCTGAGCCTGAAAGCGATTAGACCAAAAGTAGACTGGATGCCCTGACACATAGCATCTGAAACCAGTTTCAACCAGTAAATACTTCTGCTTGGTTTTTGTCATGAACTTTGTTGAACTCGGTCCAGAGGTACAGCATACATGTAGCAGTGACAATATGAAACCTCTAATCCCAAAATGTTGGGATGTTGTGCAAAACTAAAGAAAAACTGAATGCAATGATTTGCAAGTCTTTAACTCACATTTACTTTAAAATTAACATTAATAAACATAATAAATGTTTAAACTATTGTACATTTTTAAGGGAATTTTGACAGCAACGTTTTTTTAATAAATTAGCGACAGGACATGTTTACCACTGTGAAGAATCAGATTTTCCTTTAACAAGTGAACAGACCAGTTGAATTTTTTGGAGGGAATGTCTCATTTTTGTCTGATACAGGATTTTAATGTCAAACTGTGTTCATGGTGGTGACGGGGGCTGTTTCCACCAGACAATAGCCAATCAAGACCCGCTGTTTCTTTTTTATGCAGTATAACAAAAACATTTATGAATTTATGAATAACTTTAAAATGATCACGTTAGAAATATTTTCCGTTTTTGACCTTTTCTCTTAATGATGTCATCTTGAAGTAACTCACAAACCTTTTGGGCAGCTGTGGCTGAGTGGTTAGAGCAGTCATCCTCTAATGGGAGGGATGGGGGTTTGATTCCACCACTATCCAATCACATGCTGAAGTGTCCCTGAGCAAGACGCTGAACCCCTCACTACCTCTGATGTGTGTCCCATCAGTGCATGTGATCTAAAGCACTGATTACAGATCTAATCTGAATCTGTAGATTAGAGCTGTATGAGTGCTGTGTGAATGAGTGTGGAGGTAAATGAGGACACAGATTGTGTTGTAAAGAGCTTTGAGTATCTTGATTACATAGAAAGATGCTATGTAAGTACAGTCCACTTACCTTTAACAAACAAGTTACTATTTTAGCAGCATTTGTAGTTCCAGTAAGCATCTCTATTTTGGCTTCTAACCAATATGAACTCTGATTCTGAAAATTAATAAATCTATTCTTTGACCTCTGCCTGTGTGTGCAGGACTGCAAAGGGCCCGGGCCCCGGCTCCTTATCGCAGAGACTTCGAAGCCAAACTGCGAAACTTCTACAGGAAGCTAGAAGCTAAAGGCTACGGCCAGGGTCCCGGCAAGATCAAGTAAGCCCTCGTGGTAACCTCAAACCAAGCCTAAAGTGCTAACGGATCATTGGTTGATTGTTTGGTGCGACGTGGTTGATGCAGGCTGCTGATCAGGAGAGAACATCTGCTGGAGGGAACCTTTAACCAGGTGATGGCTTACTCTCGCAAAGAGCTGCAGAGGAACAAACTCTACGTCACCTTCCTGGGGGAGGAGGGGTGAGACGCATTCATCAGGACGTTCTCCAGACTTTCACGCCACCGGAACCCTGCTAGAACCTCACACAGAACATTTTATAAACACATCATGCATATACAGTCCTACAGGGACGACAGTTAGACTGTTTTTAATGTTACATGGCTGAAAGAAGTGTTTTCATATCTAAACGATGCTCATATCACTCTCATTCACAGGACAGAGATGCTTTACGTGCAGTTTAACATCAATCTATGAGCTGAAGCTGAGAAATCTGAACTGCTTCTGTTATCTCACCAGGTTAGACTACAGCGGCCCGTCCAGAGAGTTCTTCTTCCTTTTGTCTCAGGAGCTCTTTAATCCCTACTACGGCCTGTTTGAATACTCCGCTAATGACACGTACACCGTGCAGATCAGCCCCATGTCTGCTTTCATTGACAACCATCTGGAATGGTAAGCTGTTTGTTGCACAATGAGAAACACCAGGACCACGGTTTAGCTGGGCTTCGACTCAGAAGTTTAGAGGAAACTGGCTGTGGATGTACTCACTAACTACTAGTGGTGGTCTAGACTTAAGTTATAGTTGAATACAGGTTTGATAAAACAGAAAAAGGAATGCCAAGTTGTCCTGATGCATGATCAATAATCCAGGTAGATGAATCGAACAAGTTGAGTCAGGTCCTCTGGACAGATTCTTCTTGTTGAAACGTTTCATCTTTTATCCAAAGAACTTCTTCAGTCTGAGACTTTAACTTATAATAACTCTCCCAGAAAAAGAGACAGAAAAAACAAACCACCATTGCTTGTCGGGAGGTTGAAAGTATCAGGCCGCGTACAACAATGTGGAACTTGTCAACCACCCTCACCATGCCGCCCCAAAACATTTAAATTAAGTCATTTTATATTGTATTTTTCATACAGTCAGAACTGAAAGCTGTGTCCTACAGACATCTGTCACATAGAAATGTTGATAAACTCCAGAAAAGTATTTAACTTGTGTAAAAAAACTATTACAAAACTAAGAAGTGTTTGCTTCAGTTAAGTTGGTTAATTTATGGGGCGGCTGTGGCTGAGTGGTTAGAGCAGTCGTCCTCCAATGCGAGAGTTGGGGGTTCGATTCCACCAGCAGTCACATGTTGAAGTGTCCCTGAGCAAGACACTGAACCCCTCAATGCCTCTGATGTGTCCCATTGGTTTATGAATGTGATAAAGTACTGATTATACTTTGTAGAGATCTAGTATAGAGCTGTATGAATGGGTAAATGAGGCACAGATTGTTGTAAAGAGCTTTGAGTATCTTGACTAGATAGAAAGTACAAAGTAGTTATACAAGTACAGTCCATTTACCATTTTAAATTGATGCAAAGAAAAAATAAATACTACGGTAGCCCTGAGGTATAAATGAACAACATTTGAAAAAAAGGTCATTACATTAAGCCAAAGCGGGGGTGACAGGTATTTTAGAGTAACAGGGTGGACGGTTGACTCAGGGACTCAATCTATTTTAATAATTTAAGCATACAAATATTTTGATATCATAAAAAAGTCGTTGGATGAGAACCATTATAAATAGTACTTAAAAAAAAAGTTTAAAAAAATGAATTTTTTTGTTCTTATTACTTAGAATTGTAACTTAATTTCAGGAAGCATGAAAGGGAACATGGCAGAAAACTCAAACATTTAAAATTAGATGTCATTATTTTAGATAAATTCATCTTATGTACATATGGTTGTGTTTTATGGTGGAGGGGAGTCAAACATATAAGACGAGATTAATAAAATAAATATTAGCCCACCTTTAAACAAAATATACCACATTATGTCATGGGTACTCAAAAGGCACCGAATCGCAGGAATGACCCTTCATTGTACATTGTTCTGTTTTATGTTGTTAATAAAGTTTAAAAAACACACACACCAAAAAAAAAAAACACCACCACGTCCAGTTTGGCTTAATGTAAAATGTAAAGCAGTACAAAAGTAGCAGAAACGTGTTAAAAAAATAAAGCTGAGTAGCGCAGTAATGTAGCTGAAATTTGTTAAGTGTGTTGAAAAAAGCCAAGAGAGGCTAAACAAAAACATGTAAAAGAAATCTGAACTTAGCAAAAAGAAATTGAAAGGAGTGAATAAAGCTAAAATAAATAAAGCATAGAAGAGGACAGCAGAAAAACAAGAAGTTGAAACAAGCAAAGAAAGGTGAAATTACTAGAAAAAAAGCTGAACGGATCTAAATAAATCTAAAATTAGCCAAAAGGTGAAAACAGCAGAAAAATATCTGACCTGTGACATTGACCTTTCACCTGGCGACCTTGTGATCAATAAGGATAAACCCTGGGTCCATCATGATCGACCCATGTGGTTTCTAGTTGTGCAGTTTGACACATCGATGTTAAAGGGCTGTCAAGTTAGAGTTATTTAAAGAAAAGGGTGACCTTTGACCCCATGATCTCAAAATCAGTAGAGATCATTGACCCATGAGGTGTCCAGCTGTGAAGTTCATGTCTCAGTTCATTTATGAGCCTGTGGTAATGTGTGATCGTTAGTCTTCTAGCATCACCCCCCAACATCTTTGCTGCCAGTTGCTCCATGTTGCTCACCTCCAGCTCCACTGAGTGCCACAGTGCGGTGGCAGTGCAGACAAAACGTTACCACAAGCTGTTAGTTTTTGCTGGGCTGCTGCTAAGTAACTTTTGTTGTTATAGAGCCCATTTTATGTATATCTAACAATTCAAAGTCTATGCTTCAGATTTTTTTACATAAATAAATGTGTGATAACCTGCTGGAGAACATGCTATGTATGCTAGTAGATCAGATACATTACAAGGTGATATGATATATTTTTACAGCCCCGTACCTCAGTATGCTGCAGTAATACAAGAAAGATACACAAAAGTGTGAAAGGAGTGTAAATCTACAGTAAACACGCACTGGCCTTTTTATTAGGTATAGTTTGACCTTGTCTAGACTAGATGCCTAAAGTCAGTGTCAGCGTTGACTGATCAGCTTCTTGTGTTAAGCTACAGATCAGATGTACGCAGTGGCTGGTATGTCTCTGACTTAAAAACAAAGTCCTTCTTCAAGACAATCAAATTAAATGATGTGATTACAAAAAAGCTGTGGCAGTGACAGAGTTGTTTTTGTAATTCTGCTTTTTTGGGTGCGTTTGTGTCCAGGTTCCGGTTCAGCGGTCGCATTCTGGGCCTGGCTCTGATCCACCAGTACCTGTTGGATGCGTTCTTCACCAGACCCTTCTACAAGGCGCTCCTCAGACTGTTAGTGTTCACTCACCTTATAGCTTTCTGTCTTTTTTACTTCAAAATGTCCACAGTGCAGAGATATTATGGTAATACCTGCAACATAAAAACATTCAGTATTATAAAAAGGTTTGCATCTCTGTACTAATACTTTTTATTCATTTTTATTTTTATTTTTTCAAGAAAACTGAGCAAAAACTGTCAGATATTTGAGGGTGTTGTGTCTTGGTTTGTAAATGTGAGCTCTGTCTGACCCACAGAGCGACAGACCTGTCAGATCTGGAGTACCTGGACGAGGAGTTCCACCAGTCTCTGCAGTGGATGAAGGACAATGACATCACAGACATCCTGGACCTCACCTTCACTGTTAATGAGGAGGTTTTTGGTCAGGTCAGCTCACTGTAGAACAGCATTAACTCTAGTATGGCACTGAAAAGATGTTAAAAAGAAAATAAGAAGTCCCCTGGTTTAAATATCACCTGCAAGGCAATACTGGCCTTTAGCCCTCTTCTTCACACATTTTTGTTCCATAATTGAAATAAAAGTTGTTGTTTTTTCCCCACACTAAAAATACATTTGAATTAACTTATATCTTAGGGGTTTATTTTAGGGTAAGTTGCCATGTGGCAACATAGCACATCAATGGAACAATGTACATTCTTATTCTGTTGGTAAAAAGGCTACGTTGCCATTTTGCATCTCTGTGCAGTAGAGGGTTCGCCAGCTTACTGTGCAGTAACTGCCCGAGACTACCGTATTTTCCGCCGTACACGTCACTCCGCCCTATAAGTCGCATCAGTCCAAATATGTCTAATAAAGTGGAAAAATCCATAAATATGTCGCTTCACCGTATACGTCGCATCTATTATGTGTCACCGCTGACAACCTGGAAATGTGGGCAAAAATCGATGGGCTGCCAAATGGCGGCCGCGGGAACGTGCACGGGAGGACAAGAAATTAACAAGATTAACACCTAAAAACATTTATTTGCTTGCTCGAAATTATAGTAAATGTGTGTCTCAGTATAATGTTTGATTAATAAATGCACTTTGAGCTTTATTTCAAAACCCGATACGTGGAAGTAAACGCGTGCATGCGACGAGTTGTTTTAATGTTTGATTAATAAATGCACTTTAATGGTCAAATTAGCTGCATTTTGCCGCGGTGGTGCAGCTGGTTGGACGGTCGGTCCAAGTAACGAGCAGAATGAAGGTGGGGGTCTATGGCAGGCTGATTGTATCATTAAAAGCTGGTGAAGATTCTGTCATCCAGGACATGGTAAATTCAAAAAAGTTCAAGAAAATAACAATAAAGTATGAAGTAAAGTATAATAAATAAAGTCCAGTTGTTTTTGTCTTGAACTTTTTTGAATTTGTCATTATAGCCACGCTTACCTATTACGTGATTTAACAGCAAGTCATACTACTACTACTCTCCTGCCATCAAGTGGGTGAAAGTGGTACTGCTTAATTTTTTTTTTTCAGTCCGAATGAATGAAAACAGTCATATCTCAGCCAAATATTTGTTTATAAATATGGGAAAAATCCAAAATATGTCGCTTTGGCCTATAAGTCGCACGGCATGTAAATTATGCAAAACAGTGTGACATATAAGGCGGAAAATACGGTACTTCATGACTCGAGATTGTAAGTAAACAGATTGTTTCAGTTGCAGTTTGACTGAATGTGAGTGTTTGCAACCAGTGAGCTGTGGGGCTGCGTTCTGAGTGAATGCTTTTTGAAAATCATGGCATATTTTTGTGTGCACATCTTGCAACACTGTATTTTATGTCTGGATTTCCCTCCTGGACTTGTTGCCTATAGACCATGACTATGGACAAAAGTAATATGACGGATGAGTTGAATAGAAAAACAGCCTTTGTCTCAGTTTTCTTTGTGACGGTTGTAAAACTAAATAACTTTTGATATAAATTTTTAAGCACAATGTTCACAGAATGGACTAGATGCTCAGTACTTCAATCCCAGTTTCTTGGAATGGTACCTAGCTCCTCATTCTGCTGATTGTGTCTGCAGGTCACGGAGCGCGAGCTGAAGTCAGGCGGCTCCCACCTGCAGGTAACTGAGAAGAACAAGAAGGATTACATAGAGCGAATGGCTAAATGGAGAGTGGAGAGAGGAGTGGTGCAACAGACTGAAGCACTGGTCAGAGGCTTCTACGAGGTAAATCTTTCTGCCCTCACATGGTTTATAACTGAGATGTATTATTACTGTATATGTAGAGAAAGGACAGGAAGCAGGAAGTTAAAACTACAAAGAAGAGTCTCGTGTTACTCTGTGATTGACAGTGTGACAGCCTGTTAGCTATTTGGGAGGGTGTAGGGACTGTTGTAATAATGATGCATACCCATGTTTATGGCTTCAGCTCCAAAATTACAACATGGTAGCCCCCCCAAAAAAGATAATATTGGTTCCAATAACACTCTACCTGATAACATGTGAAAGCAGCATGGCGTTCACCTCTCAGCTGAGCAGTCACGTAATAGAGAAGGAGCAATCAGCCATGTGGTCATTTTTATTCATTTCATTTTGAGTTGGTTGTCGTAACCCACATTCGTTAGAGTTGGACCTCGCCAATGTCAGCTGTGTAGATATTTCTAAGTGAAAGATGGAGACAGAATTAAACATGACTGCAAAACCTAACAAGGTTGAGTCAGGTCTTCTGGACAGCTTCTTCTTTGTTGAAATATTTTGTCTTTTATCCAAAAGACTTCTTCAGTCTGAAGACAAGCAAACTCAGTCTTATAAGTGATCGTTTCCAACAGAGCAATTATTCTTAGCACAACTGCAAAGTTCAGTCCCCTAGCAAGGATCTCTGTCTCTGGCTGGGTGAGCTGTCTGACAGATTCTTTGCACACTTCTGTCTCCCTGGCGTGTGACTGGCTTCTGGTGTCTTGCCTGCCATTGAGTGAGTTGTTGTTAGGATTGAGATGGGCTTAATGAGTTGCCAGTAAATTAAATTTATTTTGTTATTGAGTCTTGGACTTGACATAAGTGGGCTAAGCATTCCTATTATGTGAAATCCGTCATCTGCTGGAATGTGGTCTGATCTAGGTGTGCTGTTAGTTTTTGTTGAATGCATTCTTCTTTGGTCTCTAAAGCTTCAATGGTGAACTTGGTCTGTCTCACCCGTTCATTCAGCAACAAACCCTGGAGAAATATGGATATCCTAACTGGGCCTTCCTGAAAGCAGAAAATAAACCCATACATGACTCTAGCCAGCCATCAGGTAAAAAGGAGGAACCCAATCCAAGACCTAGACCAGTGGTCATTCTGTATGTTGCAGGAGTTCAAGAGAAACTCGGATGTTTATTTTCTAAACATGACATCCCAGTGGCTTTAAAACCTCAAACTACATTACGGCAAAAACTGATCCATCCCAAAGATCCAGTCCCCTGGCACAAACAGAATAATAATTATATAGTTATCCATCAGGGAACCTAAACACTGGCCAAAAGGATGGCCTAGCACAGAAGACCAACAACATTAGGCCAGGACTCTGTGGTCTACACTCATTTGCAGGCCAGGGGTCACTTTTTCAGGGATGAAGATTAAAGGATTCAAGGTGCTTTATTGTCATTCGCATGTGATACATGAGGTGAAACACCAATGTGTACACAGGGTCCCAGTTGTATCCAACAATAGCAAAAATATAAAGTGTAAAAATAAACTGTAAATAAGGCTCTAATGCCCCTTTTCCATTAGTACCGGTACGGGCTGACTGGACCCTACTTGGCCCGGTTCTGAGGCTTTTCCATTAGTACCGGTACTTAGCACCTGTTACTGTTTTCAGTACCCTTGGCTCTGTGGTTCTAACCCGAACGAAGAGGTACTAAAACGTGACGTCAGAACACTGTCGGTCACTGACTGGTTGGGGGCGGAGTCGGGGGCGGAGTCACTGGATCCTTCAGAAACTTTTCAAAACAATAATCCGCCATTTGCAATTTCTCGAACTGGAGCAGCGGCTGGATTTATTTTAAAGATTTTAAAACAATACTGACAACATCTTGGTCTAATGCTGATGTGCTGGCATTTTTTGTGCTTGGTGGCCGACAACATAATTCAGAGCAAGCTGGATGGAGCTCTGCTGGTGTACCACGATCCTCCCTCCGGAGCCTCGGCGCGCCAGGCCGGGCAGGGCGTCATCTCCCCGGCTCCAAGTTCAGCTGGTCACCGCGGAAGATCCTTCGATGTGCCGACTGGGAGGCTCGGGTTCCGGATACCAGCCTTGTGTGCTCAGAGCTCCGCTGGTCACTGCAAAGCTGGAGATGGGGACTCACAGATGGACGTTGCCAGACCCCGGCCACGTGTAATCATGAAGGCTGAATCCTGATCCCACCCGGCAGTCAGGTGGACTGGACAGTCTGGGACGGACGCTGGAAGCGATTTTTAAAAAAAATAATATTTTGTTTTTATACAAAAAATGTTTTAAAAAATTGCTGAAGCGATTTAAAAATGATTATTATTTTTTTACACGTAAAATGTTTTTTAAATCGCTTCCACCGTTCGTCGCAGACCCGTCTCTGTCCGCCTGTCAGCGCGGGTCGGACCTTCATGATTACGCACGGCTGGGGTCTTGGAACGGTCTCTGTGAGTCACCAGCTGAGCTGGAGCTGGGAGGATGAGCCTGCCCGTCCTGGCTCCGGAGGAGAGGATCAGTGAGACCAGCAGAGCTGGTCATAAAAAAATAATATATATATATATATAT
>NC_056517.1:5097475-5098717 GCF_014905685.2 Nematolebias whitei | reverse complement strand
ATCAGCATCAATGAAAAAACAGATCTAAATGAGATCACCCTGTGTTAAATGTCAGTGAGTATAGATGAGTTTTTAGGAGAGTTTTAAAAATAGAGACTGAGGTGGCCTGTCGAATGTTGATGGGCAGATTGTTCCAGAGTTTAGGGCCCACGACTGAAAACGCTCGATCTCCTCTGAGCTTCAGCTGGTTTTTTGTACGGCTAAAAGCAGCTGGTCTGATGATCTCAAGGCCCGAGAAGGAGTATAAGGATGAAGAAGGTCGGAGAGGTATGAGGGTGCGAGGCCGTTAATGCACTTGAATGTCAGCAGGAGAATTTTAAAATCAACTCTGACACATACAGGAAGCCAGTGAAGAGAGGACAGAACCGGAGTAATGTGCTCAAACCTGTGAGTTCCTGTTAGTAGCCGAGCTGCAGCATTTTGTACGAGCTGAAGACGTGAAAGTGAAGCCTGACTGCCTTAACTGAAAGAAGCTTTTTTGTAGAACAGAGTTGATCTGTTTATTAAACTTAAAGTCCGAGTCTAACACTACACCAAGATTGGTAACCGACTGCTTTAGATGAGGCTGAAGGGAGTGCAGGTTTACAGGATCAGTGATAGAGCTTGGGTTAAACACAATGACCTCAGTCTTCTGATCATTAAAACTCAGGAAGTTTGCAGCCATCCGAGTCTTGATGTCATCAAGACATTTTAGCAAAGGGTAGATGGAGCAGGAACTGTTTGGTTTTAAAGGCAGATAAATCTGAGAATCATCGGCTTAACAGTGAAACGAAATACCATGTTTCCTCAGGATTGACCCCAAGGGGAGCAGATACAATGAGAACAGAAGGGGTCCAAGAATGGAGCCTTGTGGGACCCCACAGGAAAGAGGGACAGAAGCAGAAAAATGATTGTCAAAGTTAACACAGAAACTCCTGTCACCCAGATACGAACGGAACCATTCTAGCGCCACCCCTGTAATCCCAACCCAGTGTTCTAGCCGTGACATAAGGATGCTGTGATCAACAATGTCAAATGCAGCGGTAAGGTCGAGGAGTACCAGGACCACAGACTGACCAGAGTCATTTGCTAGCAGAATGTCATTACAGACCCTTACTAAAGCTGTCTCGGTGCTGTGCAGTTGTTTAAATCCTGACTGAAAAATAGTCCATTTACCATTTTAATTTGATGCAAAGAAAAAATAAATACTACGGTGGCCCTGAGGTATAAATGAACAACATTTGAAAAAAAGGTCATTACATT
>NC_056517.1:5094040-5097375 GCF_014905685.2 Nematolebias whitei | reverse complement strand
CATATTTAATTGGATTTACGATAACTTGTTCCTTCTTTTTGAATTCGTCTGGTTGCTGGTTTTATCAACAGTCAAGGAAGTTGTCGGCAGCAAATTTGGACCCTATCACGCTGCCTTTATGATGGCTTGGTTCGTGCCTCGAGTACCCAGACTCAAATACTTTGGGCAGAATGGATCAGATCTTAGGGATTTTGCTCAGTCACGTTCCATCGGTGTGGCCTTGTAATTTGGACATTTCGGAACCGAGTGGACCAACACAGACTCAAGGTAGATGTCATTAAGTTCTGCCTGTCCCCAAAACAACTGTGTGTTTATCTGAATTTGGCACCCTCAGCTGGCCTTGAAGGCCATCTTATCTGAATTTGCCTGGAGAACATGTGATCTGACGCTCACCACCCCCTCCCTGAGGAATTTCTAACTGATAGCCAGATTAAACCAGCTGAATAAACTTTGTGTCATCATTTCAGGACTCTTGGATCCTCATAGTCGTTATTCTTGGCCATTCCCCAACATACCTTGAGAATGTTTACGGATCTCACCGGAGGAAACAGGCTGATTATTACATCCTTATCAGAACTCTTGCAGTGCCCTCGAGAGCGTCTATGGGCATGCTCACCGCTCTCGTCATCTCCCCCCTCTGCAGAATGTCTGTCACTATGTGCTTGTTTGTGTGGAGAGTTTTTCAATATCAGAGTTTTTTCTTCTCATGAAGGAAAATAGAAGTCTGATAGGAATTTTTTTGCCTCCAATTCTTACATGTGTCCAGTTTCACTACTTTTTGTCTGTCTAAACAGATCTCACTTGTTAATGAGTCTTCTAGGCTCAATGTGACTTATCTGTCTAAATAAAGGTTGACTGAAAAAGTAATGGTGTGCCACAAGGCTCAGTTTGAGGACCCACTCTTTTTACAATTTGCTTAAGTCAAAACATTCCTCCTTGCATCTTTATGCTGACAATACAATTGTTTATTGTCGAGTTAACACAGTTGCCAAGGTTTTCCAGCTTCTACAGTCTGCATTTGATATCATTCAATCAGACTTGTTCCATGTCAAACGGGTGCTAAATGCTGATGAAACCAAAGGGTTGTTGTTTTCAAACAGAAAGTTGGTGCCAGTCCCGTTTGTTAACCATGCTGGAGACAGTTGTTGTTAACCTGGGCCTCGACTAATCCAATATGGTGTTGCTTAGATGAACTTGCATGTTTGTTTTAGCAAATATTTTGTTTGCTGAATGCCCATCCTGACCCAACCTTCACCATTTAACCAGACTTGGGACCAGCACAAGAGATATTCTGGCTTGTGCTCCCTAGTTGCTGAAGCTCAGAGGGAATACTGCATTTCTTTATGTCAGTAGCTGGAAAGCAGTCTGATTTTTTTTTTTGTTTCTTTCTTTCTTTTTTGTATAATTTGTTTTTAGATTTTATGTTGTCGAACAGGACAATTTGATAACCACATTATTGAGTTTGACTGTACTGTGGTTTCTAATTCTCAGACTGGGAGGCCCGTGTTGACAGCCACGGCAGAGTTTTTTATGTGGATCACATCAACAGGACCACTACCTGGCAGAGGCCGAGCCACAGTGGAAAGTGTAACCATGGGATCTCCCGTTCAGGTTCCACTCAACAGATGGAACAGCTCAACCGAAGGTCAACTCCAAAGGAAACCTGTTACATTTTATGTGACAATAAGTTATTTATTTTATTTTGGAGTCTTGCAGAAATAAACTCTGAAATTTGTTTATCTCTCATAAGAACTGAACAGAAAAAAAAAATTTATTTAAAAAAGTTATTATGCATATTTGATGTAAGTTACTTGTGTTTTTTTTTCTGTTTTGTAATTTCAATCAAAAGACAAAAAGCAGATGATAATGTTTTTGCCTATCTGTGGGTCTGTTAGCAAAATATCTCATGAACAACTGAACAGAATTCCTGATTAACTTTTTAAGATAACAATTCAAAAGACCACCATGGCTCTGCTAGTTTGACCGATATTGAGCAAAAATTGAATGTGGTAGTAGATGATCATCTTCCCTTCACATTCTTGGAGTGCTGAAGCATCTCACAAGATCTTACAGTATTTCTTGAGGTTACACATTAGGTCAGTTACAAAGTTTGACATAAGCATTTAGAATTTAGATGGCCATTCCTTGAAGGAGAGCTCGGCCTTTAATCTAGTTTTTGTATTTTGGACTCAGAGCAGTCATTTTAAATAATCTCAGTAGTTCATGTAGTGGATTTTTGCTGACATCTGGTGTCTGGGAGGAGAACTCTATCTTCAGCCTCTGACTGTAAAGTTTGAATTGGTTTAGTCCACTGCTAAAAGCTAATTAAATGTATTCAAAACTGGTATTACCTTTTTTTTTTTCAACAGATTATCTGAACACACTGAGTTTTGATTTCACCAGTATCACCAGTAAAACTCTGACATGTTGCTCTGGTTCATCCTGTAGATATCAGAACATCCAGAGGACCATGGCTACAGAAGAGGATTCTGGGAGTCAGAGATCAGACAGCGACTCTGAGCCTGCTCAGACAGGTACAGCACAGTCTCCTCTGATAGCACTTACAGTGTGTTCTGCACACAGAATGCTGAGAGTCAGATTCAGTCTTTTGAGTCATGAGCAATTCTGTTGTCTGATGTGATGCTGTGAAGTGGGTCAACGTCTTCAGCTGTGTCGTATACAGTGAAAATACTCCAGCACAGAGGGAATAATCTCACTCAAAATAAACTGCACTTAACTAGAACGTCAGTTTATAGTGTTCTGATTAAATGGGTTTGTGTGATATCATTCAGAAACATGTTGGCCAGTAGAGACTAGCACCGCCCAGGTGTCATTTAACTGAAACTAGTCTGTTAATTACTGAATGTTTCTTTCTACAGGTCCTGTTTCTCCCATCAATCACCAGAAGGTGACCAATCTCCTCCAGTCGCCTGCTGTCAAGTTCATCACTCACCCTGAATTCTTTACTGTGTTGCACAGTAACTATGTGAGTGCTGCTCAGAACAACACACAAATGCAGTTTATGTGGGAAGGAAAGACTCCAGGTGTGTTTGAAGAATTCATTTGTAGGCATTATATGGTGGACTGTTTTATATAGGAGGTAGGAAATCGCTCCATGTTCATATTTCTAACACTACTTGAATGCAGTGGTACTTCATATTAGAGCCTGACCGATGTGGAAATTTTGGATATCGTCGATACCGATATTGGGAGAGGAAGGTGACTGCCAATAACCGATATAATGGCTGACATTTTTTGAGCTTTGTCCACCCAATAATCTAAGTAAATAGTGAGTGGAGCGGGGCTTGTTTATTTAGCACAGCTGTTAGCAACCA
>NC_056517.1:5092000-5093940 GCF_014905685.2 Nematolebias whitei | reverse complement strand
CTGTATAAATGTCTCCCTTTTGTCTCATTATTCCAGCTCATTTCCCATAATTTCTTGCTTTCTTTCCAAACTATACTTTTTCCTTCAGACTTAGATAATTTTATTGACATATCAATATCTTCTTTTTTAACAGCTTCTTTAGCCAACCTATCTGCTTTTTCATTACCTAAAATACCTAAATGAGCAGGAGTCCACATAATTACTATAGTTTTGTTTTGTTCACAAAGTCTATGATGAACAAACAGAATCTCATACAAGATGTGTTGGTGATTACTTGAAGTTCCCTTTTCAATGCTTAATATTGCTGATAATGAATCACTGCAAACTATAATTTTACTTGTTCTACTATCCTCCACCCATTCTAAAGCCAATAATTTAGCACATAATTCTACTGCCTATATACTCAGAAAATTAGATGTTCTTTTTGAAAGCTTAATCTTTAATTCAGGAATCACTACTGCTACACTAGTTGCTTCAGTTTTTGGATCTTTTGAACCATCTGTATAGATTTGCAGGTAATCATTATATTTCTTCTCTACTCGATCATAAAATTCTTGACAAATATCTGTAGTTTTCGTTTTCTTAATATTTAATAATGATCTATCTACATTAATATATTTCCATGCCCATGTACGCCTTAAGGGCCATAATACTGTTGAATTAAATTCTTTGTTATATACTTTAAATGTTCTTGCTAAATTATCCCCTATCCACCCAAAACTATTTTTAAGCTCCTTTCCTCTTTCCCAACAATTTTCTAACACTTTCTTAACTGGATGAGTTTCATTATGTCCTTTCAAATTTATCCAATAATTAACCATTAACCATTTTCTTCTAATGCATAATGACATTTCTCCTGATTCTACTTGTAGAGCACATACTGGAGTTGATTTTACTGCCCCTAAACAAATTCTCAGTGCTCTAGCTGGGATGACATCTAATTTATTTAGTCGAGTTTTAGCCGCTGATCCATACACCACACTCCCATAATCTATTCTTGACCGAATTAATGACACATAAATATGTTTAAGTGACTCAAATTCCAGCTGCGGACGGATAAAAACAAAGAAGAAGAAAGTAGGCGGAGTCTTGCTGTGCGGATCGATACAAACATCGATACTATGTGAGGCATAACGCTTGGCTCCAGAATCGATTCTTAGATCAAACTAGCGATACTTTTGATACTTCACTCATTTCAGGTAATGCATAGGAAGATGATGGAAAGTAACTAAACTGTTGAGATCTTGTCTAAATGACACGCGGTTGGAGGGAACTACTTTTTCTTCCACCTGAGTAAGTGCGTAATGCGTTTAAGCGGAGCAGCACACTGCTCGTCAGTGTCAGTCTGTAGACGCAGCGGCGGAGCTGACCAGAGTCATGTGTGGAGCTAGTTCATCTCCACAAACTGAAGGTTTGTGGAAAATCTGTGAAGAGCTGTGGCAACACAACACACCTTGTAAAACACTTCCTGTTAAATCACAACACAGAATATGATGCATTGATGAGGAGGAGAGCAAAGAGTCAGGTGCTGCTGCTCTGGAGGAGTCCCTCAGGGCTGCAGGACTTCCACATACAGAGGGAGCAAACGTGGAGCTTTAAGCTGTGCTAAGAACTGCTGCAGCTGGAGTTGTTCAAGTTAATACATGTGGTTGTGAAATAACAAAATTAATTCATGCTTGAACAAATAGTTGCATGAGTTCAGTTTGGAGTAATATTTATGTGTATCACTGAGATAATCTCACATGGACAAAAAAGCATAGATTTATTCAGGTAAGGTTTCAACGATCATTTGATTACATAGACCAGGTGTCATCAAGTTGTGCAGAGCAACGGTGATAAAACAGCCTTGGTGAACTCTGAAAAATACTGTATATACTACAAAATATGGATAAAATATTATCTTAAACGTATCTCTTATTATTTAATAGATATTTAATAAT
>NC_056517.1:5065631-5091900 GCF_014905685.2 Nematolebias whitei | reverse complement strand
GGATCTTGTTAGCACCGTTAGCAGGTCTAGTTAGCAGCTTGATGGTATTAATGACCACAGCAGCTGTCCTCCCAAACTGCCCTCCAGAACCAGGTCTGGTAGACGGAGAACATCCAAGGTTTCCCCGTGGAACCGAATGGGTCCATAGAGTTCAGTCCATCAGGCAGGTTGAGGATCTTGTTAGAAGCGTTAGCAGGTCTAGATAGCAGCTTGATGGTATTAATGACCACAGCAGCTGTCCTCCCAAACTGCCCTCCAGAACCAGGTCTGGTTGACGGAGAACATCCAAGGTTTCCCTGTAGAACCGAGCGGGTACGTAGATTTCGGTCTGTGTAGGCAGGTGGAGGATCATGGAAACAGCCACCATGACAGGCCTGGGCCCGAGGTTGGAAGGATTGAACCACGATGGCACGATGGCATGATAGCACGATGGCATGATGGCACGATGGCATGATGGCACGATGGCATGATGGCATGACGGCATGATGGCAAGGCGGCTACACAGACAACTCGGTGAATAGCAAACTGCCATCAGGGCACTAACGGTTGGTCATTAGGCTGATGGTCCTCCTTTTGCATGTGAACAACAAGTTTTGTCTTTCACCAGCAAAATGGTTGATCCACAATGGAAATTTACCTCTGTCTCAACCCTCCTTGGCTCCACACAACACAAGACCAGTTAAAGACCTCTCCTCTGCCGATATCCACTCCACTCAACTCGGTTTATGAGACCACCTTGTTTAAGGCTCCAAATGGACTTCTTCAAGGGGCCAATTTTGACATAAGCAGACAGCCACTGTTGAATGGCCAGTGAAGCTATGTCACTGGATGATCTGTCCAACAAAACTGCAAACTGCATCTGGACTGCCACTTCCTCATCATGGTGATGGACAGCGCCACAAGAAATGAGCACATTTTCTGAGAGATATAGGAGATCATGGTGCAGCATGGCTATACCCGGACTTAGAAGCAGTGCGGAGATAAGCTAACAAAATTCAAGTCAGATTATAGGGCGATTAAGGACCACAATGGGCAGAATGGCTCAAACACAACAAGACAAGTCATGATCCCACCCACTTTGCATTGACAATCCCACCCACAGAGCAGGGAAATCTGTCAGCCCCCACTGTAGTGGCAAATCACTTACACCTGAGAAGAATTGAGAAGAGGAGAAACGAATGGAGCCGCACTTACCAATGGCAAAGTGGCTTATGTGAAGGTGCTGCTTAGAAGACTAAATTTGTTTGAAGCTCCTTAGGCTGAAGAAGTATTTTGGATAAAATATAAAATGTTTAAACAAGAAGAATCCATCCAGAGGACCTGACTCAACCTTGTTAGATTCATCTACCTGGATTATTGAGCATGCATCAGGACTCACTGCAAAATATTCTGTGCAAAGTTGTCAAGACCTGAGACTTCATCTAACACTTTCAACATTAGCAATTTGATACAACATTTAAAAAAACAACATGAATTCAGAGAGTTTGTTAATAGCAGGAAACAGCTACAGTCTGTCACTTAATAGAAGACAGCCTTGAGAATATACGGATGTGACCGCAAGATTCCCGACAATCTCACTGCTCACCCAGGACATTTTGGAAAAGACTATTGTTGTCCTGACTTTGTTTCAGGAGTTAACACAAAAAGTAAGCTCTGGTCTTGAAACACAAACACAAATATTTGAAAGAAGTATAATTGCATTTATTTGTACTCATACTAGTACTAAGTATCTGCAAGTACATCTATGCAGGTACTTGTACTCAGCTTGAAAATAATGCAGCTTTGGTGCATGCCTAGACCTGGGTTTTCAGCTCAGTTCAGAACTGTACCTGTGTCTCCCTCAGGTGGTGGACTCCAGGCTGGTGTCAGTTTTTGATGCCCGGGAGCTTGAGCTGGTCATTGCTGGCACAGTGGAGATTGACCTGAGCGACTGGAGGAACAACACGGAGTACAGAGGAGGTATGGGTCACAGGTTCTCTTTGGTTCAGCTTCTTTATGTTACTTAAACTCTGAAACAGGAATCAGAAACAGGAAACTGATCTGAAAACCCAAATCAAATCAAGATAAATCTTGTAGGTACAGTATATATATATATATATATATATATATATATATATATATATATACATACATACATATTTTTTTATTCAGTGTAGTGTGTGTCATTCAGCTGAATGTTTTTCTGTGCCCACCAGGTTACCATGACGGCCACATAGTGATGCGCTGGTTCTGGGCGGCAGTGGAGAGGTTCACCAATGAGCAGCGCCTGCGCCTGCTGCAGTTTGTCACAGGGACATCCAGTGTTCCCTATGAAGGCTTTGCAGCTCTAAGGGGGTCCAACGGCCTAAGACGCTTCTGCATTGAGAAGTGGGGCAAAGTCACATCACTACCCAGGTACCCCATTCTGGTTTGACCTGCTCATACACCACATATAATATTGCAGCCAGAAAGTGATGAATTGTAGGGATGCATGATATTGAATTTTTGGCTGATATGCCAATATGGTAAAACTTGTTCGGCCAATAACCAATATCGATACCGATATTTTTATATACTTTCCTTTGTCAGAACATAGTCCTCTTATTTAGGCTTATTTGCTACAAAAATTGTGCAACAGCTGTAAGAGCTGGTGACATATATCCAGTAACAGCCATATGATCTGCATAGCACTTTAACTTATATTAAATGAAAAATGTTAAATGTTATTTATTAGCATTATTCACCTGCAATGCTGTCTCACCTGTGGAGGCTTGTTCCAGGTTCCTAGCTGCAGTGTGGGATCCTCTGCACTCCTGTGCATGAAGGACAGCCTTAAGTTCAAAGTTTTTGTCTATCCATTGTACCGTAAGACTAATTATGCTAACGGGGCTAACACTTGATGTCCAAATGTCTGTGGTAAAACTCACCCAAGTGCTATCGGCTATTAGCTTCTCAGTGATGTAGGAAATGACGGCTTTTAATTCAGGTAAGGTTACGTCGGAAAAATATCTCTGACTGGGAACGATGTAGCGAAACTCAACGTAGTCAAAAAATCTTCGGAATCCAACATCCTCAACAAACAAAAAAAACCTTCCACACCGCCACCATTTGGACTTCTTCCTCTCCACCGTGATCAGATCAGGTCGGTGCACGTGACATCATCACGTTGCGCTGGCGCTGCAGGCATCCTTGTCACTGGGTTGTCATACAAAAACAGCACCTTTTATATCGGTGAGTTATTTTGATGAAATGGCCGATGTCCGATATTGAACTTTCTTAATATCGGCCGATACCATGCTGATAATATTGTGCAGCTCTAATGAACTGAGAAGCTAGTCAGCTGCAAGGCCAAGTCCAGGACCATTAGCACCACCCAACAGGCGGTGTCCCTTAAATGGGACACTGGTATGTCAATCATATGTAATTCTTCATTGAACAAACGGCGTCACATTTCCCATTCATTTATATTAAGCTTTCACCTTTTGAATATTAACAAATTAATTATTTATGTCTAGAATAAACATTGTTGATTTAAACGAAAATAAAATTAAAGTTTCAAAGAGAGATTCATATTTTAGATATCTACAGTCCAGTTATTATAACATTAAGTTACAAGTTGTAGTTTTGTAATATTCAAAATATGTTTTTTCCTAGACTGTCATAAATAAAATGTGATTTTCTCATATTACATATATTTTGGTTTAGTTTTTCAGATGGGTTCGTCTGATTTAACAAGCAATGCAAAAATTCCAGGTGAACTGATGTCAGTCCACATGTTACATTATGTTTCATACATTGAAATTCATTGGTCCAGTGCAGTGAAGTGGTGTGACTTTATGGAGTGAACACAAAGAGAGCGCGTTCACAGAGTGGGTGAGGGAGGGAGTTCAGCTGCTCGGTGTGAGAGCATGATTGAGGCAGAAGAAATGAGCTAGAAAGGCTGAATTTTATTCAGTAAATGGACACTGTAGGCTGCAGTAACAGTAATACAGTAGTCCCTCAGTTATCGCGGGGGGTACATTCCACACACCCCTGTTATAGGTAGTAGGAAGTAGGAACTCTATATTTATTTTAATATTTATCTACATTTTAAGGATTTATAAACTCTTCCCACACTCTTGCAATGTTCTAAACTCTTAAACCTACATAATTTTAACAACATTTGAACAAACTGAAACTGTTCAGTGATTTGTAGACATACATGAGTATTTTGAACTGGATTCGAAAGTGAACCAGTAACCAGTGCAGTGAGGCCCAAACTGGTGTAATGTGCTCTCTTTTGCCTGTACTGGTTAAAAATCGGGCTGCTGCACTCTGGACCAGTTGTAGTCGTGCAATGGAGGTCTGACTGATAACAAACAGGAGTGAATTGCAGTAATCAAGCCTAGATGTAATGAATGCATGTATTACTGTCTCCAGGTTATTTTTGGACAATTTGGGCTTCAGTTTAGACAGCCGCCTCAGTTGGAAGAAACATGATTTAACAATCATGTTTACATGACTGTTCAGTTTCAGGGAAGGGTCCATTATCACTCCCAGATTAGTGACTCTTTGTTTTTCTGACAGGGATAGAGCGGAAAGGTCGATGCAGTGGTTTGTGATTGTGTCGTTGGGAGGGAACAACATGACTTCAGACTTCTTTTCATTGAAACTTAAGAAGTTTAAAGCCATCCAGTCCCTGATGTCAGCCAGGCAGTTGAGCAGCGGTTGAATAGAGCATGTACCATTGTGTCTTAGGGGGGAAGTTAATTTGACAGTCATCGGCATAGAAGTGGAAGGGCATGTTGTGTTTCCGGAAAATAGCACCAAGCGGCAGCTGGTATAAAGAGAATAGGAGGGGACCCAGGATGGACCCCTGCGGAACCCCCCATTTAAGCTTTGCCTCTGCGGAACTAAAATCCTTGATGGAGACACAAAAGGATCTGTCAGTGAGGTAGGATCTGAACCAATTGAGGGCTGATCCTGTGACGCCCACCCATTGCTCCAACCTAGCAATGAGGGAGTAGTGAGGGACTGCTGTAAATGCTATGACTTTTCAAGCCTTCAGCCAATGAGTGGATGAAGAAGTATCGTTGATGGAGAAGTAAGCTAAGCTGTAACTTAATAACACATTTTTTACAATAAATAAATAAAATAAACTTATGTTTTCTTCCGAGTGGCTGTTGAAGTCATATACTTTATAGATTTAGCATCCCCATCTTCTCTTGTTTCTCCCCCCCATTGCTACAGGCCATTCAGTCCCTATACAAGCAGTGCAAGAGTTTAGTTCACGTTACCCGCAGTAAGTTGGATCCCTTTATTTGGGAGTTATTTTTCGCCAGCACTTCCCATGGTCACAGATTCTGTTCATAACTTTTATGGACAGATTTTCTCTGTGCAGCTGGGGGTGGAGGGAATCCCATTCGGTGGCCTCAGAATTCCATCTCTGCTATTTGCAGATGATGTGGTCCTGTTGACGTCATCATGTCATGACCTTCAACTCTTGCTGGAGTGGCTTGCAGCTGAGTGTGAAGTGACTGGGATAAGGGTCAGCACCTCCAAATCTGGGGTCATGGTACTGTCAGAAAAGGTGGATTGCTCTCTTAGGATTGGAGGTTAGGTTCTGCCACAAGTGGGGGAGTTCAAGCAGCTTGGAGTTTTGATCATGAGCGAGGGAATAATGGAGTGTGAACTTGACGTGGTGAAGGAGATGAGCTGTGAGACAAAGCTCTGTGTCGGTCTACGTTCCTAACCTCACCTATGGTCATGAACTCTGTGTAGTGATCAAAAGATCAAAATTGCAGATACAGGAGGTCAAAATGAGTTTTCTCCACAGGGTTGCTGGACAATCCCTTAGGGATAGGGTGAGAAGTTCAGTTAGCTGGGAGAAACTCAGAGTGGAGCTGATGCTCCTACATATCGAGAGGAACCAGTAGAGGTAGGTCAGGCATCAGTTTAGGTCTTTCTGGCTATGTCTCTTGGCTGGTCTGGGAACGCCTTGGAGTCCTCCCAGAAGAGCTAGAGAAGGTGTCTGGGGAAAGAAATGTCTTGGCTTCCCTGCTTAAGCTGCTGCCCTCATTACGCAACACCAGAACAAGCAAAGGATGGATGGATGGATGGATGGATGGATGGATGGATAAGTAGGCATGGCTGACAAAACTGCCTTCTTGGCCATGCACATTAATTTGCCACAAACCAATACAAACATGATATTCATCTCAGCTTGGTTTATAGTTTGGACTTGTATGCGTTTATTAAGAATGAAAACAGACCATCACCCTCTTTTTCTCTTTTTGTCTATTAGGGCTCACACCTGTTTTAACCGTCTCGACCTGCCTCCGTACCCTTCATACATCATGCTCTATGAGAAACTTCTGGTGGCTGTGGAGGAGACCAGTACGTTTGGCCTTGAGTGATGCAGAATAATCAAACATCTCTGGGCGTGGAAGATGGAAGGAGGGGGTGACATGTGAAGTGTTCAAGACAAAGTCAAGTGAAGTGGATCTCTCTTCTGGTTCTGACCGAGCAATGAAAAGTCCTCTGACTGCAACCAACATGTACGGTGTCACTGCAGGACCCAAATGGTTTTAATGTTCATCTTTATGAGATGAAAGTGAAAAACAATTAGCTTTTTAAAAAGTGCATTCTCATCTATTCAGCTACCCAAAGAAAAGGTTTTGTACACTGAACAATAGAAACGCAACACTTTTGCTTTTGCTCCCATTTTTCATGAGCTGAACTCAAAGATCTAAGTGTTTTTTATGTACATGTGCATTTAAAATTATATAGATTCATTACTCATAGAGTGAAATGTCTCAAGCCTTTGTTTCTTGTAATTTTCATGGTCACTGGTATGGCTTACAAATAATGAAAAGCCTAAATTCAGTGTTTCAGATAATTAGAATATTCCACAGCCAGCTTTTGGTGCCTTTGTCAGTGTGAGCAGGAGTCGAGTCCTGATGGAAAATAAAATCAGCATCTCCATGAAGCTCGTCAGCAGGAGGAAGCATGAAGAGCTCTGAAATGTTCTGGTAGATGCTGCGTTGACTGGACTTCAGAAAACACAGTGGATCAACACCAGCAGATGGATCCAAACCGTCACCGACTGTGGAAACTTCACTCTGGACTTCAAGCAACGTGGATTCTGGGTCTCCACTGTTCCTCCAGACTCTGGAACCTTGATTTCCAAACGACATGAAAATTAACTTTCATCTGAAAAGAAGACATTGGAGCACTGAGCAGCAGTCCATCCCTTTGTCTCTTCAGCAGGTAAGATGCTTCTGATGTTGTCTCTGGTTCAGGAGTGGCTTGACTTGAGGAATGGGACATTTGTAGCTCATGTCTAGGAGTTAATTATCCGACTACGGTGTGACATGAGGAGTTAATACTGAACCTCTTCACAATATTCTAATTTTCTGGGACACTCAGTTTTGGGTTTTTCATTATTTGTAAGCCATATTCATCAAAATAAATAAAGGCTTAACTCTATGTGTCATGAATCTATTTAATATGAGTTTCACTTTCTGAAATGATTGACCAAAAATTAACTTTTCCACCAACTTTTTTCTAGATGCATCTGTGCACAACAGGCCTTTTTCTCTCAATGTTCACAAATGTAAATCTGTGTTAGTGAGCACTTCTCCTTTGCTGAGATGATCCATCCACCTCACAGGTGTGGCATATCAAGATGCTGATTAGACAGCATGATTATCGCACAGGTGTGCCTTAGGCTGCCCACAATAAAAGGCCACTCTATAATGTTCGGTTTAATCACGCAGAACAATGCCACAGATGTCACAAGTTTTGAGAGAGCAGCAGTTGGCTTTCTGACAGCAGGAATGAGCTGTTGCCCATAAATTGAATGTTAATTTCTCTACATAAGCCACCTCCAAAGGTGTTTTTGAGAATTTGACAGTACGTCCTACCAGCCTCACACCCACAGACCACGTGTAGCCACACCAGCCCTGGAGCTCCACATTTAGCATCTTCACCTCCAAAATCGTCAGAGAGCGGCCACCTGGACAGCTGCTGCAACGATCCGTTTGCATAACCAAAGAATTTCTGCACAGACTGTCAGAAACTGTCTCAGGAAAGCTCACCTGCGTGCTCATCGTCCTCACTGGGGTCTTCACCTGACTGCAGTCGTGACTGTCTTGTGTGAGCAAATACTCATAATTGATGGCGTATGGCATGTTGGAGAGGTGGCAGACTGTGCGTATGGCAATGTGTGTGTGAGCAGGTTACTGATGGCAAATAATAAAATTTAAATAAAGAGGCTGTTGGTGGTGGTGGCATTATGGTATGGGTAGGCATATGTTATGGACATTGAACACAGGCGTGTTCCAGTTGCTGACATCTAGCAACATCACACAGCCACTGAAGACGAGTGGACCAACATTTCTGCCCCCCAGTAAAACTGTACCTTTAGAGTGGCCTTTTATTGTGGTCAGCCTAAGGCACACCTGATGTTTTAGGATGAAATATCTCAACAAAGGAGAAGTGCTCACTGACACAGACTGACACATTTGTGAACATTGAGATAAAGGCCCGTTGTGTACATGAAAAAGCTTCAGATATTTTGAGTTCATCTCATGAAAACTCGGACCAAAAACAACAATGTTGCATTTATATTTTGTTCGGTATAATAAAGCTTCTAAAACAACAGGATACTTTAATACTGAACATAAAGTACATAAACTGGAATGGGTCTACAAATAAAACTTCAATTTTATTATTATTATTAGTAGTAGTAATAGTAGCAATATTATTATTACTGTTATTAAAAATTAGTGTCTCACACTGTTAAAATGTATATTTAATACACAAAACAATCCAAGTATTGAGATAAATATGCAAACTTTAAAAAAAAAATCTAATATATAGTATAAGATGAGAATAAACTAAGAAACAAAGAACATGAATGTACAAAAGGTTTAATATTAAATGAGATTCTTAATAAGAATCTGTTACAGAGCTTAAAGTTTCACTGTCTGACAAATAAAGGGGACTAATATTAATGTTAAAGTTAGTGTGTTAAAGATACGGAAGTAACGAATCTAAAACATGTTTTATTTACAGGGAAATGTTATGGATTAGTTTCAAACTAAAGAGATAAAGATGGTCAAACACTTTATTCAGAAAGACTATCAAATGTCGAGATAAATGATAATTTACTAAAGGTAAATAAAGCCATATTCTGACTATTTTGAAGGGGGGTAATGGGAAAATATACGAACAGTTAAGGTATTTCATTGGCTGGCTGACTGTAGGGAATTAGTTGGATCCTCAAAATAGGGAAAAAACAATTTAGAGAGAAATATTTTCACACAAAGTTTTTGAACATGTTCAAAATGCAAGAGACAAAACTGCAACCCTTTGTCATCCAAGTGAAGATATTGAGAACCTTCATAAATGTTTGGAGACCTAAAGACGTCAAACGTTCACCAACTAGTTGCCAGCAGTTCCAGCCAAATGAGATACTTCCTTGAATATCTTACCCGTTTTAGCTCTTTGAAGGAGAATAAATTGGTGAAACGGAGTTCAATTGTGACAGGACTGATGGCTCTTGAGTAATTTTATTTATTAGGACCACATCAACTAGAAAGAAAACGAACTGTGCCTAAAAGAGATCCCTGAAAAGTGATGAACACTTCACGTTAACTTTGGTAATGAGGTGTGTGTGAGAGTTTGATCTTGGTTTATCATGGACTGAGGGGAGAATCCAAGTGAAGTTACTGGTGTTTTTAGAGCTGGGATGGACGATCACAAGCTGCTTTTAACTTGTGTGAAGCATCTGTATCATCAGGAAGGCCTCCGTCTCCCTTTACTTGAGTCCACGGAGGGAGCAGCAACATCACGGACAGCTCCAGCGCTCCTCATCTAACAAGCCAAGATGTCCCATCTACAAACTAACGTAGCTACCATTACAACCAAAGGGCTTCTGGGATTCCTTCAGTAGAGCAAACGCCTCATGATTTCCAGCTGAATGCTCCTGTAGACACTCTCAAGCTCCCAGCGAGCAGACTGAGGCCCCTTTTGACCTGATGGTGTTCATCTTCAAGTCTTCCACAGGTGACCTTCTGATGTGATAACTTTGGTGTTGCTCTTTGTATGGAGCTGGTACTTCAACATGTTCCCCATCACTGCATCGAACACTGGGGCTCTAAAGGTTTAAGACTGTTGGAGCGGCTTCCTAAATCAGTCGTGCTTTTCTGTGCAGAAAGACTTGTGGACAAACAGTGTCGTCTATGTAACTTCTGCTACCAGGTTACTGTGCCTCCATCACTTACTGCCTCACATGTGCAGCTTCTGTAGGCTCACTGGGTTCAAACCTGGCGTACGTGTTGAGCTCAGATGTTGTTTTTCTTAATTTTTCTCATTGTTTCATCACAAGCCAGTTGGGTTTGACACTCACTGAGTGAGTTTTATACTTCATGAGGGGTGGATGGGGTTGGAAACTGTTGAGAAAGACTGAAACCAAAAAAAATGGAAACTTTTTCTCCAGATGCCCTGTGTTAGATACTTGGTCTGAAACGTGTTCGTTACGTCCACATATCTGGGCCATCAACATTATTAGAATAGATGAAGTGACTCCTTCATTGATCAAAATTTGAGCCAAAATGCTAATATGTTGTTATTTTGGAGCCAGAGGCTACGCACTAGAGATGTGGGGATAAAGCTTAGACACAAAAGTCCCGGCTACACACCCTCCCAACAAGCCGTGACATTTAACATGACACTTACCTTAAAGCATCGAAAACGAATTAATACGAAACGTATCTAACATAAATGCATATTTAAAAATACAGCAAGTTTTGTAAATCATCAAAAATCAACAGCTTCAAAAGATTATCTAAGGTGTATTTTTTATTATTTATTCAAGAAAATGTCCCATTTGTTTAAATGTAGGGACGAGACCTGAACATTGTACTTCAGCCAGCCTCGAGGAGGCACTCGCCCACTGTGGCTTCAACTTCACACTTCTGATCCGGTCACTGGTTTTAGTTGCAATGAAATACTGCCTGTCAGAAGATAACATTTAACTAGAGTTTATTTATAACAAAAAGCATTCTGTTCTGGAAAGTTCACGCTCAATAATCCAGGTAAAAACTCCAACAAAGTTCAGTCAGGTCATCTGGACGGTTTCTTTGTTTTTGTTGAGACGTTTTGTCCTTCATCCAAAGGACTTTGTCAATCCGAGCTAAGATCCCCATCTTATCACCAGCAAACTGGTTGGTCCACTATGGGAGTGTGCTGCTTGTGGGACTGAGTTTGTTTGTGGCTCCTTGGATTGATGAAGTCCTTTGGATGAAGGACGAAACGTCTCAACCACAAAATAAACCATCCAGATGACCTGAATGAACTTTGTTGCATTTTGTTCTTGCTTTACATTTTCATTGGCCACCACCAATTTTACATGTTAAAAATCAACATTTTGGCTACTATTGACCTTTTTATTATACAAAATTATAAAAGCTGTCTGTGAGTCTGTCATTGAACAGATTCATCCATTCTTAGGACTGGACACTCAAGCTCTCCTCCGCACTGAATCACAGGCTCAGCTGCAGCAGAGCTGCACTGACTGATACAACAGAACAGCAATTTGTCATTAAATCACACACTTTTGATTCGTACTGAGGACAGCACTGCTGAGGTGTCGCCTCAAAGCAAGAAGGTCAAAGATTCAAAACTCAGCTGGGGTCTTTCTATGTAGGGTTTGCATGGTCTTTCCATACACGCGTTGTTTTTGTCCAGGCACTCCACTTGCCTTCAACAGACCAAAACTATACCAGTTAAGTTAACTGGTATCTCTGAGCTGTCACTAGTTGTGATAGTTATCTGCCTTGTTTGTATTGATTTGTCCCTGTGATGGACTGGCAACCTGTCCAGGGTGTACCTCACACAATGGCGGCTGTAGTTAGACTCTAGTTCACTGCAAGACTGCACAGAAAAGAGGGTAAGGGGAAAAGATGGATGGATATTTTTATTCTGTTGTTTATAGAGATAAATCTTTGTTAGAAAAGCTGTATCAGCAGGTCAGAGGTGTAAAATTATTCAAAATCAGTATCAGTGCATCTTTATTATTTCCTCAACATGAAGTAAACCCATCCAAGATTCATAAAGTCTTTAATGTCATTATGCATTTACACAACATTTTGTTAGTAGCTCTCAGCTACAAAAGGCACAGTTTGTGGCTTAACACACAAACAAAACAGTATCAGTATAAAAATGTATAAAAAGAAAAACTTGTCAGAAGCAAAACAGTACTGGTACGTCTGCAGGAGGGCTGATGGACATTACAGGTTTGGGGATAAAACTTTTTCTGACTGGTTGTACATGGTTTTATGTTTCTGTGTTGTTTTACAGAGGGAAGTACAGTCCATTTCCCGGGTCGGTGGCATTTGCAGCAAAACATTTAACCTTTTTCTGTACCCATCCAGATTATACTGACTCCAGATCTGTAAGAGGACAGTCCACAATGTCCTGTGTTGTTCTCACCACCCAGCCCAAGCCCTGGCTATCCTAATCTTGAGCTGTACCACACTTTTGCACTCTGAAAGAAGATGCTCTCTATTGTCTCTGTAAAAGTTTTAGAGTAGCTGAGGAGAGTCCGACTCTTTTCAGTTTTCTGTTGGACTTTCTTCATCTAGTTGGATTTGCTCAGATCCA
This sequence comes from Nematolebias whitei, assembly GCF_014905685.2. Lineage (NCBI taxonomy): Eukaryota > Metazoa > Chordata > Actinopteri > Cyprinodontiformes > Rivulidae > Nematolebias > Nematolebias whitei. The sequence goes on along the minus strand of NC_056517.1, from coordinate 5,079,273 downwards.
ATGTACTGTAGATACCCAGGAACCTACAGTAATGTCTACACGCTCTACCTTCTACCATGTTTGAGAAGAGGAGCATGTTCTGTACTCCTGGATCTCCTAAATCCACAAAACTGATAGCCATCCTCTCTAAGTACTTCATGATTACTGGCGTCAGAGCAACAGAGTGGTAATCATTGTGGTAGGTGACAGTCCAGTTTTGGGGCACATGCACAGTAATGGAGGATTTGAGGCGGTCAGGGACCATAGCAAGTTGCATGGACAGGTTGAAAATATCCAGAAAGACTCCTACCAACAAGTCACAATGTACTTACAGGGTCTTGCCTGACACCATATCTGGCCCCTCAGCTTTGTTGGTGTCGGCCCTACTCAAGTGGAACTTACTTGATGTAGTTGTGAGACAAGTGTCATCATGCTGTTCCTCAAACGGGGTTTTTCAGTCACACAGCCGCTAGCTGTAAAGAAACTGTTCAGGATGTCAGGGAGAGTGACGTCACGCTTGGAGTCTGTTATCGTCTGGACAGTTACTATGATGACAATCATTTTGCGAACCACAATGTTGTACAGAGTAGACGGTGAAAGCAAAGTCTGCTGTTAAAGGTTAGGACTCATCAGGAATGTAATTTTTGTTCGGTTTATTCCAAAGCATATAGATTTAGCACAAAAAAGTAAGTTTGAGTTAGACTGGATATGTCTTCGTTGTAACAAGGCTTCGTCGGAAAATCTTATACTGTTGGAAAGCTCATTTATTTTCCCTTCAACGGTGCCACATTTGTGTGGCAAATGGATTTGTGCATGTAGCAGCGGAGTTGAGTATGTGGGCTGTACCCATTAAAAGATCATCAAATTTTAATTGGCAACGTCAAACAATTATTTTTTTGCTTGCTTCTTATGTGGTGTTTTGTATTGGATTTGATAATTGAAGTCTAAAAAATGAAATTCATTTAACAAACAGTGGCCTCTGTAGAATGAGGAAGAACCATACACAGCCACAACAACCTGGCATATTCTCCTCATGCTGCTCAACATTTTGGTTTTACACTACTGTAGGATTACCTTCTATCCTTCAACCATCATTTCCTTCCCTCCTCCCACATTCTGGAGGTAGTCTATAATAAGCCCAGCTGTGTGGGGGCAAGCATTTTCAACTTGGAGGATAGAATTCAGTCCCAGACTGGAGATATGGGATTGCCACTTGTTGCTCACAGCCGCTAATAATCAGATGCCAGTTAGGCACCTGATATTTTCAGCTTTTTGATGATGTAATTAGGCGCAACAAGAACTTCATTTTTGAAGCCTTTGTGTTTTGATAAGAGCATCTGTCTTTTTTTACTTTCTGTTGACAAGGCTGGCCTATCTGTCACGGGTATTTTTTCTAGTTTTATTTGTCAACTTCCTTTACCTTCAGTTGCACAGTTCTTCATCTGTTGTTCTTTCATATCATCGATATCTGTTTCACAATTTACAGCTTCAAAAAAAAATCAGCCAGTACTAGTTGTATGTTACTGTTGAAGGTATAAAGAAGTTTTGTGTTTAATGGGTTGATAAGGAGATGTTTTACACTGTATAGTTTGAGCACGTATTTATTGTGGGAGAAGAATAATTATTATAATGATCAGTAAATGCATTGATCAAAAGGTATTTGAAACGATTATTGGAGATTTGAGATTTCTACAGAAGGGTAAGTTGGTAACAAACTGTAGCACCATTTATTTATTATTTATTTTGTTTTCAAAACAGGAAATAATGTGAGTAATTCTGGTTGGGTTTTTGAGGTGGGACACTGACGCATGCACAGTCCCTTTTTCTAGTTTTATGTGTATTACACATCTGTGTACAGAATTTCGAAAGGTACAATTATAAAAGACTGAGAACGGGTTATTAAACACTCAGGCTGTAATACATCTCGCCACAACATACAACTGTTTATGAATATAAATAAAAAACTCAATTTGTTCATTTGCATTCATTGTGTGGACTTTTACTACCAACAGAAAAGTGGAACTCAACTTGGATCTAGCATTCCTTAAAGGATACATATCACTAGCCACTATTGTTTTGCTCCTTCTTAGCACAGTTTTGCTAATTTGTTACTTTCATGAACTTTCGGTTAAACACATTTTCTCATTTGCAGTATCTTCAGTTCATCATTGTTATGCTACATAGTTTAGGTGCAGGTTTGGTGTATTTGTCATATGCAAATCAACACAGGGTCAACAACGCAAAGAAATGCTGAGGACGAGAAGAACCATCTCGACAAGCCAACAAAACAAACAAACAAACGAGAAATACCAAAGCATGCAGTAAAAATGCAAAAGGCACCAAAAGTGAAAAAATAAATACCTATACAGTGTGGTTCGGTTAGCAGTGAAGTTCTTCCAGCAGCATCATTTGGTTATCGGCATGGTCTTGTTAGCAGCGTTAGCAAGTCTTGTTAGCATGTCCCGTTAGCAGTATGATGATGATAATGACTGCAGCAGCTGCCCTCCAGAACCGAGTCCAGCAGACAAAAAACATCCAAGGATTCCCCACGAAACCAAACCGAGGTCTCAGCGCTTTTAGTCAAAACATTTTTTTTAGACTTAACACTGGCGCCAAAAGATGTATTGAGAAAAATAAAACACCTATCGGTTATCTTCCACTTGGTCCGAAGTCGGGTCACGGGGACAGCAGCTTGAGCAGAGAGACCCAGACAGTTCTTTCCACAACCACCTCTTCAAGCTCTTCTGGGAAGACTCCAAGGTGTTCCCAGGACAACCAAGAGACATAGTCAATGTGGCAGATCTGCTGGTCAACTAAAGGGACTGAACCCAACATTTTTCAGTCAGGTCATCTAGACATCCATACATCCATTTTCATTCCGCTTATCTGGGATTGGGTCGTGGGGGTAGCAGCTTAAGTAGGGAGGCCCAGACTTCCCTGTCTCCAGCCACTTGGGCCAGCTCCTCCGGTGGAATCCCGAGGCGTTCCCAGGCCAGTCGAGAAACATAGTCCCTCCAGCGTGTCCTGGGTCTTCCTTTGGGTCTCCTCCCGGTGGGACGTGTCTGGAACACCTCACCAGGGAGGTGTCCTGGAGGCATCCTAACCAAATGCCCAAGCCACCTCAACTGGCTCCTCTCGACGTGGAGAAACAGCAGCTCTACTCTGAGTCCCTCCCGGATGATTGAGCTTCTCACCCTATCTCTAAGGGAGAGCCCAGACACCCTGCAGAGAAAACTCATTTCGGCCGCTTGTATCCGAGTTCTTGTTCTTTCGGTGACAACCCAAAGCTCATGGCCATAGATGAGGGTAGGAACGTAGATCGATCGGTAAATTGAGAGCTTCGCCTTTTGACTCAGCTCTCTCTTCACCACGACAGACCTGTACAGCGCCCGCTTCACTGCAGATGCTGCACCTATCCACCTATCGATCTCACGTTCCATTTTTCCATCATTTGTGAACAAGACCCCAAGGTACTTGAACTCCTCCACTTGGGGCAGAACTTCCTCCCTGATCCGGAGAGGGCACTCTACCCTTTTCTGGCTCAAGACCATGGCCTCGGATTTGGAGGAACTGATCCTCATCCCGGCCATGTCGCACTCGGATGCGAACCGCTCCAGCGAAAGCTGTAGATCACAATCTGATGAAGCCAATAGGACTACATCATCTGCAAAAAGCAGAGACGCAATCCTAAGGCCACCAAAACGGATCCCCTCAACACCTTGGTTGCACCTAGAAATTCTGTCCATAAAATTATGAACAGAATCGGTGACAAAGGGCAACCTTGGCAGAGTCCAACTCTCACTAGGAACAAGCCCGACTTACTGCCGGCAATGTGGACCAGGCTCTGACACCGATCATACAGGGATCTAACAGCCCATATCAAAGGGCCTGGTACCCCATACTCCCAAAGTAACCCCCACAGGGTTCTCCGAGGGACGCGGTCGAACACCTTCTCCAAGTCCACAAAACACATGTAGACCGGTTGGGCAAAGTCCCATGCACCCTCCACGACCCTGCTGAGAGTGTAGAGCTGGTCTAGTGTTCCACGACCATGACGAAAACCGCACTGCTCCTCCTGAATCCGAGGTTCGACTATCCGACACAACCTCCTCTCCAGAACCCCAGAATAAACCTTACTAGGGAGGTTTAAGAGCGTGATCCCCCGTAGTTGGAACACACTCTACGGTCCCCCTTTTTGAAAAGGGGGACCACTCCCCCGATCTGCCAATCCAGGGGAACTTCCCCTGATGTCCACACAATATTGCAGAGTCGCGTAAGCCAATACAACCCTACAACATCCAGAGCCTTAAGGAACTCTGGGCAAATCCACCCCTGGGGGCCTGCGACCGAGGAGCTTTTTATCCACCTCGGTGACCTCATCACCAGAGATTGGAGGGCCCGACCCAGAGTCCCCAGGCCCCACTTCCTCAGTGGAAGACATGCCGGTGGGATTGAGGAGGTCTTCAAAGTATTCTGCCCACCGACCCACGACATCCCGAGTTGAGGTCAGCAACACACCACCCCCACTATAAACAGTGTTGGTGGTGTACCGCTTCCCCCCACTGAGACGCTGGATGGTGGACCAGAATCGCCTTGAAGCCATGTGGAAGTCATTCTCCATGGCCTCTCCAAACTCCTCCCATGCCTGAGTTTTTCGCCTCAGCGACCACCCAAGCCGCATGTCATTTGGACTGCCGGTACCCATCAGCTGCTTCCAGGGTCCCACAGGCCCAAAAGGCCCGATAGGACTCCTTCTTCAGCCTGACAGCATTCCTCACCGCCGGTGTCCACCACCGGGTTACAGGGTTGCCGCCGCGACAGGCACGACAACCTTGCAGCCGCAGCTGCGGTAAGCCGCCTTGACAATAGAGGCACGGAACATGGCCCACTCGGATTCAATGTCCCCCACCTCCCCCGGAACATGTTCTAAGTTCTCCCGGAGGTGGGAGTTAAAGCTCCGTCTCACAGGAGACTCTGCCAGACGTTCGCAGCAAACCCTCACAATATGTTTGGGCCTGCCAGGTCTGACCAGCATCCTCTCCAACCATCGGAGCCAACTCACCACCAGGTAGTGATCAGTGAACAGCTCTGCCCCCTCTTCACTCGAGTGTCCAAGACATATGACCGCATATCAGATGAGATGATGACAAAGTCGATCATCGAACTGCGGCCTAGGGTGTCCTGGTGCCAAGAGCACATATGGAAACCCTTATGCTTGAACATGGTGTTCGTTATGGACAATCCATGACGAGCACAGAAGTCCAACAACAAAACATCACTCGGGTTCAGATCAGATGGGGCTGTTCCTCTCAACCACACCCCTCCAGGTCTCACTGTCATTGCCCACGTGAGCATTGAAGTCCCCCAGCAGAACAAGGGAGTCCCCAGGGGGTGCACTTTCCAGTACCCCCTCCAAGGACTCCAAAAAGGGTGGATATTCTGAACTGCCGTTTGGTGCATAAGCACAAACAACAGTCAGAACCTGTCCCCCCACACATAGGTGGAGGGAGGCCACCCTCTCATTCATCAGGGTGAACCCTAACACACAATCACCAAAATGGGGGCAATAAGTATGCCCACTCCTGCTTGGTGCCTCTCACCAGGGCCAACCCCAGAGTGGAAGAGTGTCCAACCCCTCTCAAGGAAACTGGTTCCAGAGCCAGAGTCATGCGTAGAGGTGAGTCCGACTATTTCTAGCCGGAACCTCTCAACCTCACACACTAGCTCAGGCTCCTTCCCCACCAGTGAGGTGACATTCCACGTTCCAATAGCCAGCTTCTGTAGCCGAGGATCAGACAGCCAGGGTCCCCGCCCTCAGCCACCACCCATCCCACATTGCACCTGACCTCTTTGGCCCCTCCCACAGGGGGTGAGCCCATGGGAAGCTCTGACTGTCATCTGGACAGTTTCTTTTTGTTGTTGTTGTTGTTGTTTTTGTGCTGAAACATTTCGCCTTCGATCCAGAAGGCTTCATCAGTCAAATTGAGCATCAGTTTGACACGACTGTCAACAAGGAAGAGGGCCGGCAATGGAGGAGGGGGCGTGACAATGAGACCATCTTAGCACCAACATAACTGGTGTGTTCCAGTTTGGAGTAAACTGTTGGGGGAAGAATCAGTTTTGTGTTGTGTGTTTCCTTGACTGATGAAGTCTTCCGGATCGAAGGCGAAACGTTTCAGCACAACAAAAAAAAGAAGAAAGAAACTGTCCAGATGACCTGACTGAAAAAGGTTGGATTGTATACCTGGATTATTGAGCATGGACTTTGTTGTTAAATGGACTGAACTTCACAAAGCACAGTTCGACAAAGTATTTTAATTTGATGCCTGTCATTCACAAACACTAATATTTGGAAATCGAACAGGCACTAAAAACAACATTTTTAACTTTTAACGTGATTATTAAAAATGTTTACTCCTTAAATAATTAGGTTATAGGTAAGTACTAAACCAACGTATGTATTCTTTTGAGGGTTTACAACTACTAACATGTGTAACACTTTTACTGTGGTGATAAATTTTGAAATATTCATATTGAACATTTAATCTGTGTCTATAATAACCAGATCCTGAAATGTAGATGTGACGTGTGGATTTTCGGAATAAGAAAGTACTAATGGTTTCATTTAACTGATTTTGATTAATCACATCAATTAACATATATACAGCAATATATATTTACAGTGGGTGGGTGGGGGATTACACACACACACACTATATATATATAATTCCGTTTTTTCAAATCTAATTCAGTTTTTTCAAATGTTCATTTACACCTTAGGGCCACCGTACTATGGCATTTTTCATGCTACAATGCCTTTTCCAAGACAGTCAGAGGGGGCTGCTATTGCAGCATTAAAAACGGACATAAAACCTCTGTCCTCTGAGGACTATGAAACAGCTGCTGCAGTTACTAGCTCTCTTTTACCAGGCTGCAGTGGAACTTTCAGAGGAGAAAGAAGTCTCAGGGTCAAAGGTTATCCCAGTGACCAAGACGTTAATGATACTTGTTCAAAACAATTGGAACAGTAACACACAACACTGCTAAGCAACTGGGACAGAATTTATTAACAGCAATGCAAAACAAGTTTGACACTATTGAGAGCCAGACATCATTGACACTTTCTACACTTCTGGACCCTAGATTTAAAAGATTAGAATTTTAAAATCAAGCACATTCACAAGCTGCTGTAAATAGACTCCCAGCACTGAGCGCACAGTTGATCAGACACGCACCAGCTGAGACACCTAGAGAAGAGCGCTCCACATCACAACCAGCACCAGCAAATTTACCAAATCCTTCTTCCACATGTTATTATTTGTTTAATGTAATTCAACAAAGTTTGGTCGATCATTAGTGTCACTATACATGTTTTTTAGCAAAAATTGAATGTTTCAGTTATCATTATTGCTATGTTTCTATTTTCAGATATAAACCTCTGGGAAACTTTGGATAGGGATGCATCTGTAGCAAGAAGGACAAGAAATGCCACAGCATGCTACAGTAGAGGTGCAGCAATACATGACAGATCCACCACTGGACAGATTGGAAGACCCACTGGTGTACTGGCTGAACCACCAAAATGTGTACCCACATCTATTTACATTAGGGAAACAATTTGTATGCATGTTAGCCTCATCTGTTCTTTGTGAGCGAGTTTTTTCTAAGTGTGGAGAGGTTGTAAGCACAAAAAAAAGAAACAGTCTAAGTCCAAAAACAGTTGAAAACGTGATGTTCCCCAATACATTTCTTTAATGCTACCTAATCTTTGCACCGTTTTTCACAGGATTTTTGTCTGTCATTTCATTGTTATTTTTAAGAATGATAAAAACTCTGACTCTGCCACAGTTACACAAGCACAATACCATTGCAACATTTTTATTAATGCACATTTATCAGTCTTTATTTGAAAACGTGTAAGCATAAATACATTTTCAAACCAGACAACATAGAAAGTTGATGAATTTAAAAAAAAAAGCTTTTTTTTTTTTTAAACACAGTAAAGGAGTTTCTTTAACACTAGTTATTGAAGTTTTTTGGTGTGTGCCACCAAAAGCATAACGCCTAATTTGACAACAGCATTGCAAAATGCCACAAGAGGTCACTGCAACTGAAACTTCAACAAATGAACCTATTTTTGAAACATTTGGCCCAACTGGTTCAGTGCTTCATAAAAGCTTCATTTGCTCATCACTACTGCTGGGTTCATGGCTGGTCCTGGCATTCTGTCACAATTGGTGCTGGTGAACCCAATTGTGCAGGCAAGCAGGCGAGGACTCAGTATATATATATATAATAAATAATGTATTAACAAAACAAAAGAGCTGATGGGGCAGCAAAAACAAACATGTAGTGATGTGTCCTTCTGTGTCGAGGCTTCAAAGCATGTGTCGAGTAATCCAGGAGAATTTATGTGGAGCGTGTATCGAGGCGTGTATTGATGATGCAAGTAGTGATGTTCGAGGCCTCGCTAGTGGACCGTACCATGTGACCGATTAAGGAACTGGCTCGTTTGTACACGCACGATTTGAAATATAAGGGTCAGATAGAAAAATCCATCATCACATTCATCATAGAGACAGATTAAGATCACTTGCAGATCAAATTTAGACTTTATTTGAGGTCCTCACAAACATGATTTCTTTTATTCTTTTATTCAACTTAAAGCTTCACTAAAAATAAAAAATAAAAAAAAGGAAAAAAGGAATTGGCCAGATGACCTGACTGAGAATTAATAGATAAACCAGTTATGTTATTATAATCCCTCTCCCTGTTCTACATTTATAGTCCACTTGATGGCGCAGTAGAGCAAATGAAGCACCATGGCGCGTCGGATCATGAATCGTGCTATTTAATGGAAAGCCTCAGTGCTTCATGAAGCTTCATCTCGCCATCACTACAAGAATGAACAGGAGGTACTCACACAATAGACAGATCATCGCCAGTGAACAGTAGACAATGCCAGGACAAATACTAACACAGAGACACAGACTTATATACAGGAAACACCAGTCAGACAAAGTGAATGCACCTGTGAGTGATCACAGATGCCAGAGACAGAGACGGAAGACGCAGGACATTGACACGACACAAGATGGAGCTAGACATCAAAGAAACACAAACCCTATAGAGGCATAAACAGAGGATCAGGGGAACACAGAAATGAACACAACACCAAGGACAAAACCACAACTCCTACACGGAAGAAAAATGGATCACAGTAGTTGATTCATAAATATTTCAGACAATAATAATAAATAGAGGCATTAGATGCAGATGATAAGCTCACACTGATCTGATCTGCAGTATTTTCAGCTGGAGTCATGTGAACAGCTGCAGTGTTTCCATCCTGCCAGCTGGTGATGTGATTCACTTCCTTCTGTCCTGTAGAGCCCCCTCCTTCAATATTTAGGCTCATTCAAGGTTTTACAAAAATATTATAGCCTTTTCTCTTCTGGTTCTGGATATCAATAAGAGCTATTTATATTTAATTACTAAGAGCTGCTGGATGGGGAACCACACTTCTTCAAACAGTTAAATAAATAAATAAATAAATAAATGTCCAACAGTTCTGTCAGGTGTAATTAAAGCAGTATGTGGGTGTGGTTGTTCGCGACGCCCCCTGCCGGTGCTCAACGGGAGCGCACCCCGTAGCGTCACGTGACACCAGCAGGAGCTTCAAAGGGTTCTGGGTCCAGGGCTGCGCGAGCCTCATCATCCTCATCACAAACGCCGCCACGAAGCTCTGCAGCGGCGGAGGAGCGACCTGACCACCGGAGCCACCGGGGGGGCCTTCATCGATCCTTGGAGCCCGGCGCCATGGCGGGCCCCCGCTGACACATTTATCCAGATTTATCGTCTTTGTTCTCCTCGCCGTCTTTACGCGCCTCCGCCGAGGAGCAGCTCTCCCTGCCGGAGCGCAGCAGCTGGAGGAGGACAAGCGGCGGTGGAGGAGGAGGAGAAGGAGGAGAAGGCAGCGCTTTGGACGGGGGGAGTGCTTTCTACATCCCGAATGGCGGACCGAGAGGCGTCGCCGATACCGCTGGAGATCCGAGCCCGGCTGGCGGAGCTGGAGCTGGAGCTGTCAGAAGGTAAGACATTACTCAGGGGGGGGGGGGGGGGGTCCTACCAACCTTTCCTCCTCATCTTCCTCCTTATCATCATCCCATCATCCACACCGGAAGATTCCTACTGACGGAATCTGAGCGTCCATTCCTGCGGGCCCCTCACCCCCCCTCCTCCCTCCCGCTCCTCCCATCCAGATGTTTGTGAGCCGGGCCTGAGCTCAGTCCTGTAGCCGGGAGAGGATGAGGCAGCGCGGGGGGGGACAGGGGGGACAGGGGGGGGACAGGCTCCTCTCTTTGTCTGAGCCGCGCTGCGGACATTTATTATCTAGATGTGGAATGAAACTCCGGCCTGATCTGATCTGAGCACAGCCGAGGTGTGACCTTGAGATGTTGACACAATTAGCTGAGCCTACCTGTGTGTGTGTGTGTGTGTGTGGGGGGGGGGGGGGGCTTTGCGGTGAGACTCTGCGTGACAGCAGAGATTCAGGGTCACTCGTGCCTTTGATGTTTCTGTGCGTGCGTTTTCCTCTTGTTTTCTTGGGGGTGTCGAAGCTGTGGATGAGGAGGAGGAGAAGGGATGGATGAGAATATGTCACCCTCCCTCCCCACCCCCTCCAGTCCCACCTCACCTCCATCCCTCACCCATTCTTCCTGTGCCCACAGTCAGGAGCACATGTCTTGTACAACGGACACGTTTCATTCATGCACAGGGTCTGTCGTCAGGAAGAGTTTGTCTTTGTTGTCCCCCTTCGCTTGAGCTCTAAAACAACTCATTAAGTGTTGGGTAAACACAAACAGCAGCTGTTTATTACAACATCACAGTACAAAACTGTAATAAAATGATAATCTATTAGTATTTTTGCATGTTAGGACAAAATAAGAGACCGTGTTCATATAAACAGGAAAAAGAAATACAGCCAAGGGTTTGTGAGTCATTTGTGAAAAGATATTGTGAGTTTACAAAATACTTCAGTTTGGTGAATATTCAGCTGTGACCAACTGATTTAAAAAAAATAAACACATTTACTCCAAATATAATTCACGCTTTTATCAAACACAGTCTGGTTTTAAATCACTGCACCGCACCGAACCAAGCCTTTTAAATGTTTTTAATGACATATTTTTAGCCTCTGGAGATTGTTGTTCTTCTGCTGCGGACGCCAGGTTTTACTTCCTCGTTTGGAGCTGTGGGTGTAGAGGCACAGCCCTGGAGTGGTTCAGATCACATCCAAGCAATTTCTCTGTCACCTATGGTGAACATGTGTCCTCCTCTGCTCCTCTCGCATGTGGTGTCCCACAGGGTTCAGTTTTAGGGCCCCTTATCTTTTTTTTTTTTTTTTTTTTCCTGCTTGGGTCCATTTTTTTGAAAGCACATAATTTATTTTCACTTGTTTGCAGATGATTGTCAGGTTTATGTCCCCCTTAAGAAGAAGGACTCATTTTCCTCTGAACCATTACTTAAATGTCTTGAGGACTTAAAGACTCTTGCATCGGATGAGAAGAAGACAGAGATTAGGGTTTTTTGGAACATTCACTGACCCTCCACATGCAGATCTGCATTCACTGACTCAATTGAAGCCAGTGGTCACAAACTGGGGGGTCAAAGTGAATATGATCTTAAATTTGACAATCCAATCCGGGCAGTGGTTAAATCAAACTTGTTTCAGTTAAGGCAGCTAGCTAAAGTCAAGCCACTTCTTAAAAACACTGAGACAGTAATCCACTCCTTCAAAACCTCTCAGCTGAATGGAATACACTTTATATAGATAGAGGTCAGTGCTTCCTCTGCTGCTCACCTCCAGAAAGTCCAAATCACCGCCGCACATCTTTCAACTGGCACAAAAAAGATGAGCACATTTCCCCTGTTTTAGCTTCATTTTACTTTATTTTAGTTGATTTTTATGACTCTAATATAAGTCTTTTTGGTTTGCCTTTAAATATTTTCATTATTATGTATTGTGACTGCTGTTGGCTTTTATTGACTGTAAGCACTTTGGTCCTATAGCAAGTGCTTTATAAATAAAGCAGCTAAAGTATGGACTTCTAAATCTTATTATGAAATTGACTCTCCATATTTTTTCAGAACTCCTAATTTGTAACCTCATTGCAGTTTCTGTTTCTCATCACTGCGTCGTGCTCAGCAAAAAAATGTGTTTTCTGGTGGATTTCAGAAAAGAAAAATAAAAGATATACGTGAAAGTTGAATTAATTTATGCAGCTAACAGGCTAACGCACTACTAGCCTGATGATCAAGGTATTACACTCCTTGTGTTATTAGTATCATTCACATATTTGCAAAGACTTGAACTGGAAAACTGCTAAAACTAACCTTTTCTCTTGTGGTTTTGGATATAAAGAATATTTATTACCAAAGAGCTGCTGCCGAGGGACTAAAGAGCTGCAGGTTGCACATCTCTAGTTCGCTTGAAAGGACACGTACCGTCCTCCTCCTTTTATACACGACTTTTAAACTGCAGTTTTTAATTCTCAATTCAGTTTTTTTCTGAGATCATTTATTTTGCGTTGTTCTTCGTGTAATTTAAATTTGACCACCATCTGTAGTGTGAACGGTCCTAAAGGGCAGAAGACATAATGTCTCACTTAGCATGCTGCATTAAATATGGACGCTACACATGTTATGTGTGTATCGATTGTGAAGTTGTGCCATCGAAACAGACTAAACTATTATCTGTAACTCTTGTTTCGTCCAGTGCTTATATTTGATCTTCCTGATAGCTCCGGTACAGAATTGCATTTCTGGAGGTGGAGTGGGAGCTACATACTGAAAGTGGAATAGAGAAACAAACTCAAATATTGATCCCATCACATTAGCATTGATACGATCTGGCACCAACATTGTTGTTGATGAAGATCCTCAGTCATCCAGGACATGAACATTTTAAATGTTTTATAAAACAAAGCAGCTGGACGTTTGTATTTATCTGTTAGAATCAAAGATGGAGGGTTTGGAGTTCCACTCTTTAACCTGTTTGATGTTGGTATTGATTTTATTATTATTGGGATCGATCTGTTCCCTTCTTCAGTGATGTAAAAATTGGATGAAATGATACGAGCATTGAAGGTTCAAGGTTCTTTATTGTCATTCACATCGCATGTGGTACATGCGGTGGAATGGAATTGTTTACTCAAGGTCCCAGTAACAGCCGTAAATTCCAAAAATGTAAAGTATAATAATAAAGAGTATATAAGGATCTAAGATATATACTAAACACTAATAATGTAAAATAATACGATGTATTAAACAGCCGTCTGAACACTTCAGACGGAAATCTTCTTGGAAACATCGGATTTGTATCCATAAGTAGCACATGAAAGTGACCTGGGTCTAATAGGAAAATATCTGAGTTTTGATATTTAGACTGTCAAAAAAAAAAAAAAAATCAAAGATGGGTCACATAGGCAATAAAAAAAGATTTGGCCACTTTTGCCTGGAGTGTGAACATAACCTAAATCATTTTATATTGAGTAATGATGAGTTATAGCCATTTAGGCCACGCCATGAAAAAGGCATTATTCCCAATCCTTTTTGATATCGCAAAATCTTTGGCGATGATGTTGGTATTGATCTTACTGTA
>NC_056517.1:5057271-5065531 GCF_014905685.2 Nematolebias whitei | reverse complement strand
TCTAAAAGTCAATAGTTGGACCTGTACATTGGTGATTACTCTGAAAATGTCACTAAAATCAGTTCAGTGATTCATGAGAAGATTTGATAACATTACGTTGTCAGGACTTTCAGGCTGAGCAAGACAGGAACGAACCCAATGGTGCAGGCAGGATTCGGAGGCCAGGTCGTAAAATTAAATACACTTTTAATAAGGAAAGTAAATAGGCTGAGGTGGCAGCAAAACTTACATGACTGGATATAAACAAGAGAGAACCAGGACAGGACAAGACCATACCCAACACAGACCTAGACTTAAATACATGGACTAGGCGAGACATAATTACAAACAGTTGGACAGGACGCACAGGTGATACTGATCTGGAAAATTAACAGGACGAGACACAGGGTGACCACAGAGGGCACCAGTTCCTTACATACATAATGAGCATGTGTACAGACATCATTTGGCAGCAGGTATTAAAATAGACTTTCTACAAATGTTCTGTCTGCAGACTGGTGTTTTAAACACTGAAAGTTTTCTGTCTTTTACAAACAGACTGAAAACTCCTCAGTTCTGCTCAGTGCCACCTAAATCACATCATCTCAGCTGTGTTTCTGTGACCTGGAGGCATTAAATGTAGCCGTTCTGTAACAGTCTGGGACATTTTGCTGCTGCGGTGTGGCAAAATGATTTGCAGATGATTGAAACTTGTTAGCCATTAGTAGGAGGGAACCTGTGAGGTTTTAGTAACAGAGCAGCTCCTTTTCAGAAGGTTGGGTGAGATGTCCTAACAACTCCAAAATGAACATTTGATTTCTGTTTCATGAAGCTGTAATTAATTGTAGATGATTATAGTTTTTATGAACCTTGTGGAAAAACACAATATTTAATCAAAATGTTTTTAGGTTTGAAACATGTTTTTTTCCCCTAATAGTTTGTATCAGAGCTTTAGACTGAAGATTCATTAGAATACAGTTGATATTTCACCACTAATTAATTTTCCCATTTTTGCAATTTCTATATTTTATTTTTTAACAGGCCAACCTTGTTTTCTGTGTGAACACTTGCAGCAACAATTGTGTGCATCTGAGTCCTGATGCAGTGCGTGTCAGGTCAGCTTTGTTTTTGTGCCTCTGCAATCATTTAAGTCATTGTTACTAAATATTGAGTAAAACATTAAGATTCAGAGGATGTTGTTGGGCTCAGTTCCATCTAAGTAGCACCTGCCAAAGGTGAAGGCGGAGGGATAATGTTTTTGCACGTCTATGTGTGAGCATATGTCTGTACAGTTTGCCTGTACATTTAGTGAAATATCTCATTTTCACTGAAATTATGAGAATGACACTAAGAAAGTAATAATTAAATGGACATCCACAAATGACTTACTTTGGGAATCAACCCAATTCAAAATGTTTGCAACAATAATCAACTTTGGGAAACACATAAATGACTATTATTCAGTCAATATTTAGACGTTGAGCTTGAATTTGGTGTGGTATTAGCTGATACCAATTCCCAATTTATAGTCTGGGTGATACCTGACAGTGCAAAATCCATACATACATCTATAATCTACCGTGTATCCACGGTTGGGATGCAGAGGCAAGAAGTCCAGGAAAGAAACCCAGATATCCCTTTCCTCTGCAACACTCACTAGCTCCTCCTGGGGGATTACAAGGTGAGGCCAGAGAAGATACACAACCCCTCTAGCAAAAACCTCCACTAAAATGTGTCCAGGAGGCATACTAATCAGATGTTCAAATTGCAATTTACCCTTCTTCAATACAAATAAGTAGCAGCTCTAAACCCAGCTCCTTTTTAATGATGGAATTCTTCACCCTATCTCTAAGGCTGAGCCTGGTCACCCCAAAAGGAAGCTCATTTCAGATGCTTGTATCCTAGACCTCATTCTTTTAGTCATGATACATATGTGACGACCATTTAAAGGCCTTGTACCAATTGGCGAGACAGAGGGATCAGGCTGAAAAGGATGCGCAACAGGTCAGGCTTGTTAAAGATAGAAATGATATTGTTCTAGCAAGTGAGGAGACCATGACAGGAATATGGAAGGGGTATTTTGAGGCGCTAATGAATGAAGAGAATAAAAGAGAAAGAAGAGTAGAGGTCATAGAAACTGGACCAGGAAGTGGGAAAGATTAGTGAGTGTGAAGTCCAGAAAGCTCTGAAAAGAATGAAGAAGGGGAAGGCAGTATGACCTGATGACATACCAGTGGAGGTTTGAAAATGTTTTGGAGAGATGGCAGTGAAGTTTTTGACTCAAATAATCAATGGCATATTTGAGGATGAGAAAAAAGTCTGAGAAATGGAGAAGAACTGTGCTGGTGCCCATTTTTAAGAGCAAGGGTGATAAGCTAAGCTAAGCTAAGATAAGTTAAGATAAAACTTTATTGTCCACCAAGGTGGAAATTTTCTTTCGGCTCTCCATAAAACACATAAAATACAATCAAAATATCAACAATTTTTGCATAAAATAAAACACTTTGCATACCATAGGTAAATTATCATTTGGTTTGGTTAAGAATGGTTATTGCACTCAGACTAAATTACTTCTTATAGATATTTTTCGTTGCCAGGGGGACCCTATAACGACTTTCTGAGCTCAGAGGTTCAAACTGATGAAAAAGAGGATGGATGCTATCTGCTAAAATATTCCTTGTTGTCTTCCTTGTTCTTTCTGCAAACAGTTGAAACAGAGCTTTTTGTGATTTCCCCACTATTTTACCTGCCATTGAAACAATTCTTAAAAGTTAGTTTTTTTAGTCTACAGTTCAGATGACCATACCAGGCAGGGCGGTGAAAAGTTAAAACACTCAACAACTGCCTTGTACACAAGCTCTAGAGTTTGCTGACTAACCCAAAGACCATTAAGTCTTCTTAAATGATAGCATTTCTGTCAGTATTTCTTAAATATATACACGTATTTTCAGCAAAGGAGAGCTGACAGTCCAGGAATTACCCTAGGTATTTAAAATTTGCCATAATTTCAACAAGATGGCCATTGAGTGAGCCTGGCTTCATTTTAAGGTCTTGTTTAGGGCATATAGTAATTGATGCATATAATATAATGATGTACAGAGTTGTAGCAACTACAGGAGAATTAAGGTGATGAGTCGCACATTGAAGAGCTGGTAGAGAGTTATGGAAGCTAGACTTCAATGAGAGGTGACTATTTGTGAGCAGCAGTATGGTTTCATGCCAAGAAAGAGCACCATAGACACTATTTTTGCTTTGAGGATGCTGATGAAGTACAGAGAGGGTCAGAAAGAACTCCATTGTTTCTTTGTGGATTTAGAAAAAGCATATGTGGGTGCTGAGGGAGGAGGTGTGGTATTGCATGAGGAAATCTGGAATTGCAAAGAAGTATGTTAGACTGGTACAGGACATGTATGAGGACAGCAGGACAGTGGTGAGATGTGCTGTAGGAGTGACAGATAGTTTCAAGGTGGAGGTGGGAGTGCATCAAGGATCGGCTCTGAGCCCCTTCTTGTTTGCTCTGGTGATGGACCAACTAACAGATGAGGTCAGGCAGGAATCCCTGTGGACGATGATGTTTGCAGATGACACTGTGATCTGTGGTGAGAATAGGGAACAGGTGGAAGAAAACAGAGAAAAAGAACTCCTTCCAAGAAAAAAAAAGTTAAAACAGGTTATTTGGACATATTTTTCACAAAACCAAAGTCAAAATCTCCCTTCCTGCAGCATGAAGTCAAAACGAGGCAACCCTCTTATTCAGTTAGGAAAACTCAGACACCAAAACACTCAGCTGGGGGGTTGTGAGTAGCAATATGCATTTCTTTAAGAAATGTTAGGTATCCAGTTGAACAAAGTAACCAATGAGTTTGAATGGGGGAGTGGAGGCACAGAGGTTAGAGAAGGTGAGCCTGTGATCGAAAAGTTGCTGGTTCGATACTCCGGACAGACCATGTCAAATTGTGGGTGGGAAAGGTGAAGCACCCACAACTGCCTCCACCCTCATTTGCCCCACTCTGGGCCTTTGAGCAAGGCCCTTAACCCCTACCATCTGCTCCCCCGGACACCCTAGATAGCAGCTCTCTGCTCCACACAGAGGGCTGTGGTTGCTCGGTGGTCTGTGGTTACGCCGGGAAGGACATCCGGAGTAAAAACCATGGCCAAGTCTTTGTGGGAGTTAGTTCACTGTGGTGAAAAAAAAAGAGTTTCAATGAGTTTTTGTATTTTCAGGAAACTTCAAAGCTCTGCCGACATTGTAACTTCAGGTCTTTCTTGTAAATGAGTCCCCGAGACTCAATGGGACTAGCCCGTATAAATAAAGGTTGA
This sequence comes from Nematolebias whitei, assembly GCF_014905685.2. Classification (NCBI taxonomy): domain Eukaryota; kingdom Metazoa; phylum Chordata; class Actinopteri; order Cyprinodontiformes; family Rivulidae; genus Nematolebias; species Nematolebias whitei. The sequence goes on along the minus strand of NC_056517.1, from coordinate 5,061,232 downwards.
ATGAACAGTTCAAACAAACACCATTCCACTGCCATCTTGAAATCAGTCAGATCACTGCATGTTAAATTGTACATATTTGTATTGACAAATTGAGCTAGAGTACATTTGAACAGGGAAACATTTAATTTTTATTTATGTTGTCCTTTTTATATAGATTATAACCTATATACTTATATAGGAGAGAGAGCACACATGCACAAGAAGAACACGCAAACTCCACACAGAAATGTTTCAGAAGGCAATCCTTCCTTACCTCACAAACCACTGCGTCGCTGTGCCACTCCATTTTTAACCCTATAAAAACTCATAGGAAGGCTTTCAAGAAAAAATACAAAATAAAATTGGGGAAAATACCTCATTTGCATCAAATATATAATGAACAAAACAACACCATTGTGTTTTTTGTTTCCCCAGCATAGATATTCATTCATTCAACCTTTATTTAGACTGGTTAATCCCATTATTTGAAAGCCTGTTTTATTGATTTGCAATCTGGCTGAGTTTGGTCCAATTGCCTCGCGTAACTGTGCAGTGTTGTTTCCAGTTGAAGCGTGAAGTGGTGACAGCTTGGTGATCGATGCGTCGGTGTGTCCTTAAAATAAAGGCGTTGTCAGTCAATCTTTGTGCTGCCTGTTTAAAATGACGTCCGTCTCCATCTTTGAAAGAGCCACACGTGGGCTGGCTTTGTGGGCATGTGTTGTGTAATGTGACTGCTTACAGACGACAACTTGAAGCTAAAGAGTTTGATGTAGTTTTGCTTTATCTGCTTGTCAGACTTTTCTATATGTTGAGCTACAGTTTCTACCTATACAACTGTTGTGATGCATGCATGATTATAGCATTTTGATTTAAAACATTCCTTCACGTAGCTTCTTCCAGACAGAGCTTTCAGTAATAAATTAGTCCTATATACATTAATTTTTTAAGTAAGAAATCAAAAGCTGCAGTCACGTGGTTTAATTGAACAAATGACAAGTTATGTTGTTTTTATTATTATGTTCAGAAAAATCATAACTGCCCATCAAACCATTCTTCATGCAATTAAATACTGATTTAAATAGCTAAAGTGAGATTTTCTGCTATTTTTAAGTGTCACACACTTTTATGGCAAGGTCTGTTTAGTCATTTAGTTTATTTTTTTTTCTCCCTTTCCTTTTGGAATGTAAATAATTATAAATAAATACATGTACCTATTAGATAATCTTACTAAACAATTTAAATTCTCATTTTGATTTTAGAAATTTTATTATGTCCGTAAACCAATTGATATTTTACATGGTTACTCTATATGAAGCGGGCTCATTTTGACCAAAGGGAATGTTTGTTTGCAAAATATAATTTTTGGAATGCCACAAGTGGACAAAAAGGTTTTCTTTATGCAATCTCATAAACAGATAGTTCACGTTTTTAAGTGCCTACAATTTGCAAACCAACTCTCAGCTGATTGATACATCAGCACAGACTTTTCCAACTCCAGAAAAATGTCATATAATGTAAGAAGTGCCTCAGTGGTGATGTAACAAACACAATCTTTCAACGAATCATTGCAATTAGCTGATGAATATTTATCCTAACCACTGAGTCACCACTGAGTACAGCCTTTCACCGTATCTTTATAAATGCAAACACAAACCACTTGGGGAGAATCTGGGATGGGGACAAATTAAAAACTGCATTCCAGACACCACTAGGTTATTTTTGGGCATGGTTGTTGATGCCCTTGGGGATTTTCAACATCTTCGTCTTTGTCTTGATGAGCTCCTCATCTTCTTTAAGGATATGAAACAATACCAGTTGTAGTCTGAGCAGAGCTGCTACAATTTCCGCTCCCTGTCCAGAAGTTGCGGAACTGCGTGGGGGTGGGGAATTTGGTAGGCGGGGCGCTTGGTCCTGTTGATAGGGCGGGGCACCCTCCTTGGATAATGGTAGGGGAAACAGCGTAGCACTTAGATTTCCAGTATTTGATTGGGCTCATTTAAACAGACTGATCTGTAACCATGGTATGTGTTGCTCCCTCAAATTTATTCAAATAACCTTTTGGTGACCCACAGTGATTTAAGATATCCAAGAGTATGTGTCAGCCTGTTCTTTATGTGCCCAAGGGAAGAGTGTCAACCATCCTCCATCTGACCTACCACAACCCCTATGTACCCCAGTTGCCTTTGGTCTCACATCTTTGTGGATTTTGTGACTGGACTACCCCCCTTCTGCTGGTTAAATGGTCATGCTAACTATTGTAGACAGATCCTCCAAGATGGTGCGCTTCATACTTCTGCTCAAACTCTCTACTGCTATTCAAAAAGCGTTCAATACAAAAACTGTAACTGCTCTCTACTGCTATGAAAACTGTTCAGTTATTTATCTAAATTGTCTTTTAAATCCATGGAATTCTGTTAAATTTAATTTGATTGTGGTCCACAATTCATATCACAAATCTGGAAAGTAATTTCAACAGTCTCAAAGCCTTTGTAAGCCTTTCCTTCGGTTTCCGCCCTCAGTCAAACAGACAAACCAAACATATTAACAAGGGCTGAAGTTTGCACTCAGATGCATCAATAATATCCTGTCTTCTTGGAGTACTCACCTTTCCTGGGAGAAGTATGCTCACAACACCCTGACCTTTGATGCCTCCCTGGGCTACCAACCTCCATAAATAATTTTTCAGGAAACTGAAGTTGTTGTTCTGTCAGTGCAACATCACCTAATCTCTTAGATTTCAGGGTGAGATGTCATTGTTGATGCTGTCATTAGAGCCAGCCCTGAAGAGCTGGCTCTTCTGTGTTGAGCCATGCTCTTCAGGACAAGACTCAGCAGTTCACCTACACCTCAAGCATAAGGGACACTTTTTGAGGACTAAACTGTGCACATTTTGGACCGAGAACAGACAGATGGTTTGAGAGGGGGGTGAAGGAGACGATCTATATAAAAAGAGAGAATCCAACTTTAAACTGAGGAGATGGTCTCAGATTTCAGCTTTCAAAAACCTATAATGCAGCATTAAGCTGGATACCCAGTCTAATCAAGACCTTCATCCATGTGTCCGGAGTGGCCCATCTGTGAGTCAGACTAACAAAAACCCCAACAAACCTCTATTGTGAGGAGTGAGAGGGCAATACGCATGTGTATCTAGCTTACAGAACACCTTAGCTTTATAACTCAAACACCACACTGTTCTTTGAATTGAGAAAGCTCCTTGGATGAGAAGCGAAACATCTTCAGCTACAGAATAGAAGTCCAGTTGTTTTTGTCTTTAACATATTTTTGGATTTACCATGTCCTGGATGACAAAGAATCTGTACCAGCACTTTACAAACCTGTGGCTTGTTAGCCTCTGAACGCCTGAGCATACTTGAATCTAGCTGAATCCCAACTCTTTATCGGTGCATTAACCGCCACACAGTAAAACGTAATGTTAAAATTTCCTGTGAAAGTCCTTGTGCCTAACCTGCTAATGTTATTTTCACATCTGTGTTCATTCAGAGAATGCTCTGTGTTCATAGGACTCCTTCCTACAAACTCCCATGAAAGATACTCCTGCAGTCTTTTTCTCTCATCAAGCCTCTGCAGCAGAAATCAGAGAAGTCTGTTCAGCTGCTGAGTCTCCAAACTGTCAGCTCACTCTCATCTCACCCTCAAGGCCACTACTCACTTGTTTGAACTTGAGAACAAACAAAAGTCATCCTCCACCCCAAACTCTGAATTTCTGCCTCCCATTGTGATCTATGTAAGACAAAACTATATAAGAAACAGTCCTAATCCATTATTATTCACTGGGCTTTTAAACCCCAAAATACATTACGGCAAAGACTGGTTCATCCCAAAGGTCCAGTCCCCAGGCACAGAGTAATATTGTGTATGCTGTTCAGTGTCAGGAGGGTGATCAGTCTTACATTGAGGAAACTAAACAGCCACTGGCCAAAAGGATGGCCCAGCACAGAAGATCAACATCATCAGGCCAGGA
>NC_056517.1:5055820-5057171 GCF_014905685.2 Nematolebias whitei | reverse complement strand
GTTAAAATTAAATAGTTTTCATTTGATACTATTTCTATCTTAACGTGTGATTCTTGACCTGCCATTGTGTAGCTGTTCCTCTCAAACCCAGCCAGTTGAAGCAGATGACCTCTTGTCCTGATCCTGGTTCTGCTAAATGTTTCTTCCTCATTTGGGAGTTTTTCTTTCCACTGTCACCTTCGTGCTTGCTCAATATGAGAGTCCTGTGATGGAGTTAAACTCAAAGCTCATCAGATCAATAATGTTAAATTATAATTTTATATAAGAATGTTTCTGTTCAGTGAACTGGGACGACTTCTGTTGTGACTCGGTGCTATATAAATCAACTAATTGAATTTCATTATTACATGAGCTAAACTAAAACATGCCTTGGTGAAAACATAGTTTACATAACAGAGTACGTATGACGCCTGCGTTTAAAAAGATACAATTCTGAATATTTAAAACCTGACTTTGTTTTTTGTTCCTGCAAATTTGTTGTCATGCTCTTTTATCGCACAGAGATGGCAAACAACTAAAAGATGAACTTGGTGAAGCCCAACAATAATAACTGCACCAAAGATGAAAAGTTAAATATAATTTTCACAGTTTATGTATGAAAGCCTAACCAACTGGGCTGATGGAGGTTTGTTCTCTGCACCTTCACTTCACCGCTCTGTTGCTCTGCTGTGGCTCAGCAGTGCTTTTCAGTTGCACACGGAGCTGTACTTTACGCTTTTATAGATCAAACTAATGTGCCCAATCATCTTTAGGCCATGTATCCTCCAATTAAAAAGTCCCTGACTGCTCTGATTTACAATTTACATTTTTCTACAGCACAAATTTTAAGCCACAGTTCATTCAAATGATTTAAATCGATCATATAGTGTCTGTGATGCTGCTTTGTTGGACTGTCTCTTTCACAACCAGATGAAGTTTATGATCCAGTATAGAATCAGAACTGTTTTATGTCATGTGTCTGAGCATTTCTTTCATTTCTGCACACATTGACACACGCTCTGCTTGTTTTCCCCGTGTGCTTAGCACATTGTCTGTTTTACACTTTGCGCTGTAAGGAATCCACACAACTGGATGCTGCACCGAACAGTATGAACCAAAAATTAGCCTTCGCTGAAGCTAATCAGTGATGTCGGACAATAACTGAAGGTAGAAGCCTGCGGCGAAAACACAACATAAAAACTTGGGTACCACGCTACAATAAGTCTCCCCTTATAGATGGCTAATAAATACTTTATAGATGTGTTATTAATTCCTCTATAAACACTTTATAATTGTTAATTATGCATTAATTAAGGGTGACAAAGAGACAAAACTGACCAGTTTGTTGCCAAATAGTGAGTCAAATCTGTTC
>NC_056517.1:5054493-5055720 GCF_014905685.2 Nematolebias whitei | reverse complement strand
CGGGGGGGGGCTCAACACACATCCCTGAGGAGAGCCAGTGCTGAGGGTTATGATTGAGGAGGAGAAGTTGTGGATCCTCACTGACTGTGGTCTGTTTGTTAAGAAGTCTAGTACCCAGTTGTAAATGGAGGGGCTTAGTCCTAGTATGAGTAGTTTGTCCATCAGGGTTTGGGGGGATCATGGTGTTGGAGGTGGATGTGAAGTCCACAAAGAGCATACGGACGTAAGAGTTTTTCTGCTCCAGATGGGTGAGAGCAGTGTGGACCACAGAGGAGATGGCGTCCTCTGTTGATCAATTCTTGTGCTATGCATACTGATGAGGGTCCTCGTTGATGTTGATGGTTGTTTTGATGTGGATCATGACCAGTTTTTCGAAGCATTTAGTGACTATCGGGGTGAGGGCCACCGGCCGCTAGTCATTCAGACCAGTCACTGCAGGGCTCATTCATTCAGTTGTTTACGGTAAAAATTCAATTAGATTCAATTCAGTTTATTTATACAGCACCAAGTCACAACAGAAGTCATCTCAGGGCACTGAACAGAAACATCCATACATAAAAATAACAATTTAACACTATTTATCTGAGGAGCAGACTGCTTTGAATTAAGATAAAACTTGTTAGAAATGGGTTTGTAAGCTCAATCATCCAGGTAGATGACAACAAAAAAGGTTAAATCGTGTCATCTGGACCAGTTTCTTTAAGTGAGAAATGTTTCGTCCCCCATCCAGAGGACTTCGTCAGTCCACAGCCTGCGATCCAGTTCTGTCCCATAGGTAGCCTTCGTTGATGTGTTTCAAGCCAACCTCCGGTTGAAACCTCAGAAGCAGACGTTTTTAACACATGCTTTTTAGAAATGCTTTGCACGAGCTTCAAGAGCATGTGAGAAGGTGAAATGAATACAGCCGACTGGAAGTTTGCTATGGAGGCTAAAAGCAGCTAAATCATTACGAATGTCAGCAAGTCACAGTTTTAACAACTTTTACCAAGAGGAAAACAGCAAAGACAAAGTAATACGTGCATTAGGCACAGCTGACAAACCAGCCTGTTGATGCTGATGTTTTAGCTGGCAGTACAACAAATTAAATTCAAATTTAACATTTATTACCTATTTGAGCTCTGATCTTAAATATCAACATGAATAAAAGTAGTATGAATAAAAACGCTGATTGTAAATGTGTTTAACATCTGTCCTTTGTGCAGAAAAAGCTGCTATAAGCTTAATTAT
>NC_056517.1:5053345-5054393 GCF_014905685.2 Nematolebias whitei | reverse complement strand
GGGGGGGGGGGGGGGGTTGCTCCCCCCATTAGTCTGGAGGGGGAACAAAACAAACAAACAAAACTCAGCTCGTGCCTACCGGTGACTGAAACAGATGGACGTGTCTTATTGCTGATCAGATGAGGCCATAAGAAGCCAAGTTAGATTTGTTGGATCACTTCTTTCTGCTCAGAATGCCTTTTCCCCTCAAATCTTTAAAAAGTGGTGCCTGTGCTTTAATTATAATTTATTTATGTTTTAGACTTGACCAGCAGCCATAGTCAGAGCTGAGAAGCAGCATGAGACATTTATCTGTTCATGTAAATGAGCTGCTCAGAAAGTGATGAACCAAAGCAAAAGGATGAAGTCCTGCGGTATAAAAGCCTTTCGGTTTGCTTTTATTGTCAGAAGTCAAGAAAGTGGAAAGCAAACAGCTGTTGGAAGCAAAAGTGAGACAGCATCAAAATCCACAAAATGATTTGTTTTAACCCTGCTATGAGCAGTTCTCACTTCGCTCAGCTGGAAGAAATGAGTTTCCAAACTGAAACTCTGCCCAGAAGTACTTCACACAACAAGCCACTTTGATCCGATGGTTCAAAGAACGGTGATCGAACCAGCATCACATAACGAGCTCGTTATTTTTGTATGAACCATGTTGCCAAAAACAACAAGTCTCAGTTGAGATTTTTCACATTTCAATGTAATTTGAGCCTGTAAGTACAGAAAACACAGTGACAGCAACGAGTTTTAATCCAGTACAACAAACATTTGTTTGTTTGTTTGTTTGTTCTAATTCCACCACAGCCTATAGAGCGTACGCCTCAACCCAGTGTGGACTACTGGGCGATCGAGCCATTTGTTGATCTGTGTCAGGGTCACAGAGCACAATTAGCTCCCAAACTACGCTGCTTTGCAGAAGAGATGTGGCAAAACCTGTGCCAATATGTCTGCAGCGTGCTCGTTTTGTGCACGTGATGAATCAATACGACCAACGTCTAAACTTTAAACTCTTGACTGACAATGAGTTCCCCTGTCTGTCCATCAAACGACAACATGGGAGATGTTCCTT
>NC_056517.1:5049721-5053245 GCF_014905685.2 Nematolebias whitei | reverse complement strand
CACACACACACACACATTGCTTCAATCTGTCATTCGAGGTCAAGGATCAAGGTCAAGGAGTTTTTATTTGTCATTCACCCCACATGCTCACGTACATGCGGTGGAACGAAACTAAGGGGGAGCAGGCTGTGTGCTGGGTGAGTGGGGTCCTTCATGATGCAAGTGGCCTAATTCCTGCATCTGGAGGTGTGGATGTCTGTGATGGTGGGGAGACTGACTCCAACATCTTCTGTGCAGCCTTCACCACTCTCTGCAAAGCTTTTCTTTCTGCAGCTGTGCAGCCTCCATGACACACGTTGATGCTGGAGCACAGGATGCTCTCCACTGCACACCTGTAGAAGGAGGTGAGGACTGAGCTTCCCAGACCAGCTCGTCTCAGCCGTCTGAGGAAGTAGAGTCTCTGATGAGCTTTCCTGATCAGGCTGGTGGTGTTGTTGCTCCAGCTGAGGTTGTCATTCATGTGCACACCCAAGTACTTGTAGCTGGAGACCACTTCCACTGCAGATCCTCTTATGTTCAGGTGGAGGTAGGTGTGTTTGTTCTGTCTGAAGTCCACGACCATCTCCTTCGTGTTCTTTACATTGATGTGAAGGTTGTTCTTCCTGCACCAGCTCTCCAGGTGTTCCACCTCTTGCCTGTAGCTGGATTAATCGTTGTTTGTGATGCATCCCACCATATCATCTGCAAACTTTACATTGTGACAGCCTGGATGGGTAGCTGCACAATCATACGTGAGCAGAGTAAACAGGAGGGGGCTCAACACACATCCCTGAGGAGAGCCAGTGCTGAGGGTTATGATTGAGGAGGAGAAGTTGTGGATCCTCACTGACTGTGGTCTGTTTGTTAAGAAGTCTAGTACCCAGTTGTAAATGGAGGGGCTTAGTCCTAGTATGAGTAGTTTGTCCATCAGGGTTTGTGGGATCATGGTGTTGGAGGTGGATGTGAAGTCCACAAAGAGCATACGGACGTAAGAGTTTTTCTGCTCCAGATGGGTGAGAGCAGTGTGGACCACAGAGGAGATGGCGTCCTCTGTTGATCAATTCTTGGGATATGCATACTGGTGAGGGTCCTCGTTGATGTTGCTGGTTGTTTTGATGTGGATCATGACCAGTTTTTCGAAGCATTTAGTGACTATCGGGGTGAGGGCCACTGGCCGCTAGTCATTCAGACCAGTCACTGCACGGCTCATTCATTCAGTTGTTTACGGTAAAAATTCAATTAGATTCAATTCAGTTTATTTATAAAGCACCAAGTCACAACAGAAGTCATCTCAGGGCACTGAACAGAAACATCCATACATAAAAATAACAATTTAACACTATATATCTGAGGAGCAGACTGCTTTGAATTAAGATAAAACTTGTTAGAAATGGGTTTGTAAGCTCAATCATCCAGGTAGATAACAACAAAAAAGGTTAAATCTTGTCATCTGGACCAGTTTCTTTAAGTGAGAAATGTTTCGTCCCCCATCCAGAGGACTTTGTCAGTCCACAGCCTGCGAACCAGTTCTGTCCCATAGGTAGCCTTCGTTGATGTGTTTCAAGCCAACCTCCGGTTGAAACCTCAGAAGCAGACGTTATTAACACATGCTTTTTAGAAATGCTTTGCACGAGCTTCAAGAGCATGTGAGAAGGTGAAATGAATACAGCCGACTGGAAGTTTGCTATGGAGGCTAAAAGCAGCTAAATCATTACGAATGTCAGCAAGTCACAGTTTTAACAACTTTTACCAAGAGGAAAACAGCAAAGACAAAGTAATACGTGCATTAGGCACAGCTGACAAACCAGCCTGTTGATGTTTTAGCTGGCAGTACAACAAATTAAATTCAAATTTAACATTTATTACCTATTTGAGCTCTGATCTTAAATATCAACATGAATAAAAGTAGTATGAATAAAAACGCTGATTGTAAATGTGCTTAACATCTGTCCTTTGTGCAGAAAAAGCTGCTATAAGCTTAATTATATCTGTGCTGTAAATTAAATAAATTGTATATAAATAAGTGCTATATTAAATACCTTGAAAATAATCATAAAATCATGATATTGATTAGGCAACAAATGTATTCGTAATTGCATTTTTGTTTCAAAACACAAGCATCATGTGATGTGATGTAAATATTTTTTGTTTAAATACTATGAAACCTTGGTTTTATTGCCGAAGGTTATATTACCTTCAAAATCATCCCGGCCCATTCCTCGACGTGGAATGACATGCAATGAGTTTTAGCTATAATGACCTCAACAGCCAGGATTAATCCCTGAATCCAAACTCCTGCTTTCTGCAGGAGCGATCGTAGGTTTGAGCGTGAACTATCCGTGAAGCGATCTGTCTCAGCTGTGTGCAGATGAAACAGCTGAGGATCAGAGAGCGGGAGGCAAACGAGCACCGAGGATGAAGAAAGTAATTAAACAGGTACCACACACATCACACACTCATACACACCTTGGTATCATTAAAGTGATTTTCACATCAAGGCAGTACCAATTCCAAGATGACCATCTCAGGCCATCTCTAGAACTGTTGCTAGGCAACTCCTTCCTGCTCTGCTGCGCTGCGAGTGGAAGATGGCGTCTCCCCACGGACTGAGCCTGTGAGTGCTGGTAGGAGAGGGAGGAGGAAAGAGGAGCAGGGATTGGTTTTACACTGCAGCTGATCGTTGAGAAGAAGGAGGCCTCACTCAGGTCTAACACACGATGTAACGAGCAGCAGATTGGAGCCAGATGTTCTGGCTCGTCTCCATAACATTGTGAAATTCTCTGTTTCCTCCGAGCCTCATTTTGAAATCAGCCCTTTTCTTGCTGATGGAGTTTGTTTTGATTCTGCTGATAAAAACATGAGCATCAAACAGCATATGCGCCAAGTTTCTGACCGGTGGGGGGGTGGCAGTGGCATCGATGGGAATCAACGACGCTGAATTTGAGTTTATGTTTTGCATTTGCAGCTGCTACCAGATTTATCTCTGTGTGCAGCATGAGGCACGCGTGAGGTTTGGTAGGGGAGGCCCAGTTGGGATGGACACACTGGAACCTGGGGAAAGAAACTGGGACAGGTTAGACGTGACCCATCGTTCTTGGCGTGATAAATTTGTCTGAAGCTTTGAATTTCAGCTCAGATCTGGTTTACTTCTTGTCGAAGGTTTTGAGTAACTCCTTGTTAAGAAACAAAATTCATTAGTGACCGTTTTCATTTTGGCCACAAATAGCTGGTGTCCACGGTTGTAGGTAGAGGGAACAGGTTGCCAGGTTTGTTTCTCATTTGAAAAACACTTAATGTCACGTTGTGAATATATCATCAGTCACCGGGAGTTCGAACTGATGATGACGATTGCAAACTTTTAGCCTTGAATTCTGATTTTCAGCAACATTTATGTTAGTCCCAGTGTAGATGAACATATGCTGTCATATATTCATAAATTAAACGGATTCTTTCATTTTTCTGGACTGAATAATGTCGTGCATTGAATTATTAAAAATGTATCATGAGACGTTAATTTTCTTTGACCCCTCAAAATGAACGTGGTC
>NC_056517.1:5048508-5049621 GCF_014905685.2 Nematolebias whitei | reverse complement strand
GTTTTATAGTTATCTAGCTAAATGTGGTGTGCATGTAGCTGAGAGTCTTCCCAAACACAAGTCCTGAGTACTACTCATTGCACTAAGGACTCTGCTTTAAACTGAACCCTGTCTGCCCTTTAGCAAAATATCTCATTGTGGTAACAAACCATCAAAAATACTCAAAATCTTAACTGTTTACATTCTTGACTGTGGTATTGTGAGGCTGACCTGGAGATACAGTATGACCCTTATTTCTACCTCTCTGGTTTTATTCATGGCCTTTAATGGACAGGTGTCTATACTGGTCCTGTTAGACCTCAGTGCTGCATTTGATACAGTTGATCACAATATTTTACTACAGAGGCTTGAATATGATGCTGGAATTACATGATCAGCTCTAAAAGGGTTTAAATCATATCTATTTGATATATTTCAATTTGTAAATGTAAATAATGAATCTTCTTCATACACTAAAGTTAGTCACGGAGTTCCTCAGGGCTCAGTGCTTGGGCCAATACTATTTACTTTATATATGCTTCCATTAGGTAAAGTTATTAAACAGCATGGGATAAATTTTCATTGTTATGCTGATGACACACAATTATATTTGTCCATTAAACCCAATGACTCCAATCAGCTACTTAGACTACAAGCATGTCTTAAAGACATAAAAACCTGGATGACCCTTAATTTTCTCCTGTTGAACACAGACAAGACTGAGGTTTTGGTTTTTGGACCTGAGCACCTTAGGAATTAATTTTTCAGTCTTTCTCCTCCTTAGATGGCATCAATCTGTCCTCCAGCTCTAATGTTAAAAATCTAGGTGTTATTTTTGATCAGGACATGTCTTTTATCCCCCACATTAAAAACCATTACTAGAACCACCTTCTTCCACCTGCGTAATATCACTAACATTAGAAACATCTGATCTAAAAAGGATGCAGAAAAACTGGTCCATGCATTTGTCACGTCTAGACTGGACTATTGCAATGGTTTATTATCTGGATGTCCAAATACTTCTTTAAAACGTCTTCAGTTGATCCAAAATGCTGCTGCCAGAGTCTTAACTGGAGTTACTGGGAGAGATCATATCTCTCCAGTTTTAGCTTCTCTCCATTGGCTCCCTGTCAA
>NC_056517.1:5046731-5048408 GCF_014905685.2 Nematolebias whitei | reverse complement strand
TGACCCACTGACACAAAACTAATGTTAAACTTCTCTAATAGACCTGACCCACAAGACACCATCATTTATTTCTTATTTTAAAACATTTTCTAATTAGTTATTGTGTGAAAAACATGATTTTTGAACAGATAAATTATGTAAAATGCTTTAAAGAGAGAAATACATGAGGGTGCCTCGTCTGTCAGGTCTAGTAGAGAAGTTTAGCACAAGTTTTGTGTCAGTGGGTCACATGACTTGAAAATTATTGTACAAAACCACTGAAGGTTTGACATTTTATAGAAGCTGATACATTCAATCAAAAGTAACCTTAAAGTTGAAGTATGTAACTATTATAAAAATATTTTTTATAAAAGTTACATATGTTTTTTACATATTTGTTCAAACTGTCACCATGTCGTGACAATACAAGACAGATAAAAATACTGAGCTCCAAGTCTCGAGGTCCTGGTCTCGGACCCTAAAAGTCTTGGTCTTGTCTCGGTACACTCTGGTCTTGGTCTTGACTACAACACTAGCGTCCTGGATGAGAAGTGAAACATCATCATCAGCGCTCTAATTTCAAACCCGTTTCTTGATTGTGTTTGTTTCGTGCATGTTGTGTTGTGTTTTGCGCTCCCCTCCTGCTTCGAGATCCACTTCTGCAGAAAAGTGTCCGTGCACGGCTGCTTCCTAAGTGACAGGCCAACCCAAGGTGCAAACAGCTAACAGGAACACATGAGGCTGTGCTGTCTACCTACAAGCTGCCAGAGACTCACGGTCTTTAAGTTGAGGGGATCGTGCACCAGAACACTGGATTAACGGCTGAATGGACTTGCCAGATGACGTTTTTTATTGTAGTATTGGACGTGGTGAGTACTGTCCACATCTATAAACCAGTGGTCCTGGGGTTCAGTTTTAGCTTCACTTCAGCTCAGAATGTAAAAATATTTTTCTGAAGTTGGAGTAACGCAACACATGAGTACAAAAGTTTTAAAATAAGTCTATTAGGCTCTTTATAAATATTAATTATGCAGGTTCATAGACATTTTTTTGCAAGGAAAGAACAAATGAAAGAGCAGCAGACTGGAAGGTTTCTTATATTTCATCCAGTCTATTTTTTAATCTTTTATTTACTGGAGATTAAAACAAGTCATTGTGTTTGTCCTTACTGCTCAGTGGCACTAATGTATGCTCGTGTCATTTTCACGAATTAGTGTCTGTTTAATTAACATGTCCTTGGCAATACTTTAAAAGGAAGAAGCTCTGCCTGTGGGGGGTGATGGACTTGGCCTGATGTCTGTTAGTGCTGCGCTCCATCTCATGCTCACTCCTTTGATTACAGGTGCCAGCTCTGCACCTTTTGTTACTTATACTTGTTGGTTGGAGTTGGGAGTTACCACAAGTCGTGTTTGTTGTTTGTTCAGTTTGAGGATGATGCGTTCAGGGGAGCGGTCCGAATCTGATGAACTGCTCAGTTTGTTCAAGGCTTCCTCTCTTTCTTTAGTCTGGGACTCCCAGCCTGTTCTGCCTGTGATGATTGTTTCTATGAAGATCCAGATGTTATGTGTCCTGTGAACCACTATACAGACCATAACATAATTGGAAGGGGGGGGGGGGGGGGTCCAATCCTATTGTGGCTTTTGACATTTGCTTGTTGCACGTTAGTTTTGCTTGGTGTGTTTGGACACACTCCTTTTT
>NC_056517.1:5044660-5046631 GCF_014905685.2 Nematolebias whitei | reverse complement strand
AGATTAGATCCTTTATTTTTGACATTCTCATGTTTTTTATAAATTACTGTAGATGAACAGATGCTCAGATATATTCATCATTTAACACGGATTCCTCATTTTTCTGGACTGAATAAAACGTGCATTGAATTTAAGGAAATGCAAACGTGAGACGTCATTTATATTTGACCCATCAAAATGAATGCGGTCATTTATTTACAGAATCAAAATTTAACATCAAACATTTACATTAACTTGGCAAATTATGAAAATAACAACATAAGCAATCAATCAGGAAAAATCATACGGCCAAAAAGATTTTTCCGTTGCTTCACCACAGCGATGTTATGAAAACTGTACAATTATGATCTTTTACCCACATGAATGTGGGTGAGCATTTTACACAGACATTTCTAAAATATCTGGAAGAATTTCTACTTGATAGAAAAGTTTAAAGATGGAAAGAAGTTTAGAGGGAGTAAGATGGTGTGTGAGGGGTGAAATGTGTTCACCAGAATCGACACTCTCCGGCTTTCTTCAGCTTTTCCTTACAGTACACTTAGGTGATGAAATCGGCTCCTTTACCTGGAGATGTCTCAGGTGAGATTCCGTTTAACGCACCCTTTCAGCGTCTCAGTAGGATGCTGTTACTCGTCCGAAGTAATGGCGAGGCTCTGTTCGACACATATTCACCTCAGTGGAAAATGTTATAATCCCATGGAACTCGGAAGAGCTCTGTTGTCAGGATCATCCCGTCTCTCACAGAACTGGTTGGACTGTGTATCCAGCAGAACTCCAACAGCACTCCATCAGAACTTCAACAGAACCAAGACCGAGTAGACCAGGAAGTACTGACATTTTAAAGAGCTGTTTCCCGGTTCACTTTTGGGATTTGTTCATTGGTCAGAAACGACCAGACGGGGTGTGTTTTGTGACGTAAGAGGTTAGAGACAGCGAGAATTGTTATGAAACAGATCAGAAATGTTCTCACAGACAGAGAGAGTTTTGTTTTGGCGCTGTTTCAGCAACAGGTGCCAAAACTTCTCTATTTACGTCTGAGAGGATTCTAAAAACATGACAGTTTTAACATAACAACTTGTTTTTCGTTTGACTCCAACCTTGGAAACGCACACTTGCTCACTCAAAGGCAGAAATCAGAAAATGCATAATTATTCTGTTACAGCTTTGACATGAGAATAAAAATCATTACACAGTTAATAAAATTGATTAGTTCACTGCCACCTCTAAAATGGTTTGAACTAAGACACTTTGATTATCAACATTTGAAAAATAGTAATGATAATAAAAAGAGAGTGTTCTTTTCACTTGAATCTTCAAGAAAGAAAGTCTCAGGATGGGTGAACCTGTATTTCTGAGTTCAAATGAATGAAATGACAGTTCCTGTCCCACAAGGTTCTTAAGGTCAAGATTTTTGACCTTAGACTTAGTTTTTGACATGGGCCTAGTCCACTACATTACAACCTATAAAATGTAATATTTTCTACCATTTCTCCAACAATCAGTGGTATGAGAGGTAATACGCTTTCCTGAATAAAATGCTAGGCTTTGAATTCTTCCTGAGTCTGAGCACAGTGAGATCAATGGTGACCTTCTGTCTGCTTACGGACATCATATTTCCAGATGCTGCCATGAAGACCAGTTTAGTTTACACAACTAAACGACTGGACTTTTATTCTGAAGCTGAATATGTTTTTCTTCTCTTTATAAACTCTTCCCACACTCTTGCAATGTTTTAAACTCTTAAACTCGACGTCATTTTAACAACGTGTCGTACACATATGTACTGTACAGTACTGCAAAATGTAACCCACCAGCTCTGCAGACCAGCAGCTCATGTCTGGTTCTGCAGACCTACCCCGCGTCCACGTTGATGTGCACGTAGATAATTGAGCTTCAGGATTATTTGTGACTTTCCTCCCAGTTTTGTGAACTTAATAGATAGATCATTACTTCTGACTTTGTGTTGCTACA
>NC_056517.1:5043147-5044560 GCF_014905685.2 Nematolebias whitei | reverse complement strand
TGTTGTTTTATTAACATTTTGTAGGAGTATGAAGCTTATTGAATGAAGATGTCTAACATAAAACGTCAACTTGCAGTTTGTTAGCTTGGTGTGAATAAAAGAGGAGCACAGTGCTACTCAACATCAAGAACGTGTTATGACTTCCAAACTTTATTAACTAGAGCTTCATATTTTCTGTTTAACTTGTTTACAATATTAATGCAGCTTTTTCCCAATTTAAGCTGAACTAGCACTGGACTTATGTAAAACCAGTAGCTTTAAAGAATATGAGTCATCACCAATAATGACCACACGTTACCTAATAAAAGTTTGAATGAATTATTGTTAGACGTTTACAAATGAGCAGGTTATCAAGCTAAAAGTTGAAACACTAGCTTTATATTTATCATGTAGATTCAGACTGTAATAGCAGTTTTTATTACTACATAATCAGCTAATTGAAATAATTATTGCGAACACTTTTGTACTTCTGTTAGACTCGTTTTTTCTCCAACGATATAAAAAACATTTACAAGAAACTGAAAAGCTCTTAAGAGAAAAATATAGATGTTTCCACCTTTGAGCTTTAATTTGTGCTTTGATTTATTTTAGTTTCAAATACTAAACTCATTGCAGTTTTTATGCAACTAGTAAATTTTGTTACAAAGCAAAATATCACAATGATCCATTTTTGTTTTAAGGTCAAATAAGAAAGTTGAAACCAGACACTTAGTTCAGACCTGACATATTGTTTTTGTGACTGAATGTAAATTACTAATAACTAATTATTAATGTGAATACACATCATACGATGTGCAGTCTGATCAGTGGGACAGCGGGTCTGTTTATCTGGAAAATTTACAATACATTCAGACTATTCGTCAATAATAATAGAGTTCAGAGTCATGTAAGTCACATTTATATGGAGTTATTTAGTTCAGAACCCTTAAACGTTCAAGTTAAAGAATATTTATTATTCCCAATGAGCAATTAGTTTCACAGTCAGTAGAAATATAAAACATCCATACTAGAACAGACATTGAAACATTAAAATAACCGTGCAGAGATCATCACTGTTTGTTGAGAATCCTGATCACTACAGGGATGAACGAGTTTTTCATTCTGTTCATTCTACATCTGGGCAGCAGATACCTGCGTCCACATGGAAACAACCTGAACTCACCATGGAGTGATGATCAGGATCTGCCAGAATCAGCCTGGCCTTGTTCACTGACCTCGTCTTGTGTAGGTCAGTGAGGTTCTGCAGGTCAGTGAGGTTCTGCAGGTCAGTGAGGTTCTGTAGGGCAGTGAGGTTCTGCAGGTCAGTGAGGTTCTGCAGGTCAGTGAGGTTCTGTAGGTCAGTGAGGTTCTGTAGATCAGTGAGGTTCTGTAGGTCAGTGAGGTTCTGTAGATCAGTGAGGTTCTGTAGATCAG
>NC_056517.1:5041756-5043047 GCF_014905685.2 Nematolebias whitei | reverse complement strand
TGTTGTTTTATTAACATTTTGTAGGAGTATGAAGCTTATTGAATGAAAATGTCTAACATAAAACGTCAACTTGCAGTTTGTTAGCTTGGTGTGAATAAAAGAGGAGCACAGCGGTACTCAACATCAAGAACGTGTTATGACTTCCAAACTTTATTAACTAGAGCTTCATATTTTCTGTTTAACTTGTTTACAATATTAATGCAGCTTTTTCCCAATTTAAGCTGAACTAGCACTGGATTTATGTAAAACCAGTAGCTTTAAAGAATATGAGTCATCACCAATAATGACCACACGTTACCTAACAAAAGTTTGAATGAATTATTGTTAGATGTTTACAAATGAGCAGGTTATCAAGCTAAAAGTTGAAACACTAGCTTTATATTTATCATGTAGATTCAGGCTGTAATAGCCGTTTTTATTACTATATAATCAGCTAATTGAAATAATTATTGTGAACACTTTTGTACTTTTGTTAGACTCGTTTTTTCTCCAACAATATAAAAAACATTTACAAGAAACTGAAAAGCTCTTAAGAGAAAAATATAGATGTTTCCACCTTTGAGCTTTAATTTGTGCTTTGATTTATTTTAGTTTCAAATACTAAACTCATTGCAGTTTTTATGCAACAAGTAAATTTTGTTACAAAGCAAAACATCACAATGATCCATTTTTGTTTTAAGGTCAAATAAGAAAGTTGAACCCAGACACTTAGTTCAGACCTGACATATTGTTTTTGTGACTGAATGTAAATTACTAATAACTAATTATTAATGTGAATACACATCACATGATGTGCAGTCTGATCAGTGGGACAGCGGGTCTGTTTATCTGGAAAATTTACAATACATTCAGACTATTCGTCAATAATAATAGAGTTCAGAGTCATGTAAGTCACATTTATATGGAGTTTAGTTCAAAACCCTTAAACGTTCAAGTTAAAGAATATTTATTATTCCCAATGAGCAATTAGTTTAACAGTCAGTAGAAATATAAAACATCCATACTAGAACAGACATTGAAACATTAAAATAACCGTGCAGAGATCATCACTGTTTGTTGAGAATCCTGATCATTACAGGGATGAACGAGTTTTTCAGTTTGTTCGTTCTACATCTGGGCAGCAGATACCTGAGTCCACATGGAAACAACCTGAACTCACCATGGAGTGATGATCAGGATCTGCCAGAATCAGACTGGCCTTGTTCACTGACCTCGTCTTGTGTAGGTCAGTGAGGTTCTGCAGGTCAGTGAGGTTCTGCAGGTCAGTGAGGTTCTGTAGGTCAGTGAGGTT
>NC_056517.1:5036985-5041656 GCF_014905685.2 Nematolebias whitei | reverse complement strand
TTCATTCAATAAGCTTCATACTCCTACAAAATGTTAATAAAACAACAAATATCTAAGAATAAGTCTGATAAATGAAGCGCTGCTGATTCATTACAGCCAATTTGGAAGCTCAGATGATAAAATGAGCAGAAGTCCGAAGAGGCTGATGGTGGGTGAACGTGACTCACCCGATCACCTGGTCGCACCATCGGCTCCTGCTTGCTGCCCAGTTTGTGGAGGATGTTGTAGGCAAGCTTGATGCTGCGAGACCAGAGCTTCCCTGCAGAGAGTCGAATACAGAAAAAGCAAGAAGGAGGGAGAGACGGGGTTCACAGAGTTTGAGTCTTTGCCCCCTCTTTTCTTTTATAAGGAAAATAAATAATGTTTAAATGGATGACATTTAAGAGCTTTCAGAGATCACCATGAATCACTGGGAAACTTAAAGAATCAGTCAAAAAGCCGTTGATAAAGAACGAGTGCAGAAAATAGATGGATCACATTTTGCTCCGTCTCTTGAAAACACATTACCGTATTCTTCCGACTATAAGGAGCTCTTAAAATCCTTTCATTTTCTCAAAAAACAACCGTGAGCTTTATAATCTGGTGCACCTTGTGTATTAATTCTGGTAGTAGTTACTGACCTCGAACGGATTTTATGTGGTACACGGAGCTCAAAAATCTGTCAAAATGTTTTAGTTTTGCTTGATGCGCCTTAAAATCCGGTGCGTCTTGTGTACGAAAACAGAACCGTTCATTGACACTGCGCCTCATAGTCTGGAAAAATACAGTATGTCCATGAAGCAAACACAAGACCCTGAAAGAAAAATTTACTGCTGACCCTATAATGAATATACCCTCCTGCTATGATTTTATACCACTCCTCCGTGATCTGGCCACCTTGTGGTGGAGGACTTTGTATGTCTGAAAGATTATTGGAGCTACACTGTCAGGGGCAACTACCCCTGGTAGGGTCTCCCAAAGCAAATTGGTCCTAGGCGACAGATAAAGAGCAATTCAGAATACTCGTATGGACAGAACAAGTACAAAGTATATCGATGTCTCTGGATAGTCAGGGTCACCTTGAAGCAAAGGCTTTGGAACCAATCTCCTAAAGAGGGGCTGGACCTTATTCCACTCTGGAGTTACCCATGGTGGGAAGCACCAAACTGGTGTGGGTCTACTCTTAGATCCCAACGTGTGTTGGAGTTTTTCCCGGTAATTGTGACGGTAGTTTCCCTACACGTTCAGGTGGGGGATGGGCTCTGACAGTTGTTTGTGTCTATGCCCCAAACAGCAGTTCAGAGTACCTAGTGTCTTTTTGGAGTCTTTAGCGGGGGTGCGGGTAGGTTCCCCAACTGTGGACTGCTTTATTCTGTTGGGGGATTTCAATGTCCATGTGGGTAGCGACAGTGTGACCTGGAGGGTAATGACTGGGGGGAACACTTCTCTGATCTGAACCTGGGAGGTGTCCAGTTGTTGGACTTCTGTGTTAGACTGGTCATGGTTTGTTGATCGCAATATTTCAATTGATGAAACTACACGTTTAAAGGAAAACACACCCACAATTTATCCCTGCACAACAATGCATTTCTCTCAATAACTACCAGGTATGTTGAAGATTATTCTATGACAACAGAATTATTCCAAGCCAAATTAAATCATCTTCAACCTGGTCTGAGGAAAACTGCATCCATATTTGTTGTACGTTGACAATTTCTCACCATTATTCACCCTGCAGACGAAATACGTTCTTAGTTTACATGTTTCCATGACAACATCTGAATTTGGCATATGTCTCTTTGTGGCTATGATCTTTTTTTTCCTTTTGGACTTTATTTCTGTGTATGGATGCTTGTCAAATGTTTAGCGACCTGTTCTTGTAGTTTTCCAAAGCTAAGGCCGTGGTCCTCAGTCGGAAAAGGCTGGACTGACCAGTCTGGGTTGGGAGTGAGGTTCCTCAGATGGAGGAGTCCAAGTATCTTTGGGTTTTGTTCACAGGTGAGGAAAGAGGAGTGTGGATTGGTGCAGCTTCTGCAGTGTTGCAGACTCTGTGGTTAGAGAAGGAGCTGAGCTGCGAGGTGAAGCTCTCTGATCACTGGTTGGTCTAGTTTCTACCTCACCGATGGTCACAAATTTGTGTAGTGACCAAATCACCATTACAAGCAGTCAAATGATTTGGTTCCCGCAGGGTGACTGGACTCTCCCTGAACACATGGTTAATGTTCATGTTCGTGTGTCCTGTGTGTGTCCGTATAATAAATCTGTTAATAACAGACGAGCACGACGAAGCGTCTGGTTACCGTATGTGAGCACGTAGAGGGGCTTCCCTGCTGTGTCCAGGCTGGTGAGGCAGGGGGCTTTGGGTGAGATGGTCCCCCAGCGTTGGAGCGCAGCCTCTAGGGAGGGCGGCCAGTTTGTGACCACCCCCAGTGCTTCTCCCCGAACTGGCATCATTTCTGCTCCCTCCGGCCGAGGCTGGTTGGGGTCCGGCTGCTGGACTGGAGGTGAGAACACAGATAATCCTGTGAGCGTATAGTCCACCATTTTTTGAGTTTGACGCAGTTTGAGTGTAAAACACAAAACAGAAACATCGAACTAAAGAGAAGCAGCTGACAGCAGGTTCACTCTGAAACATAACAGCGCTGTCTGTACTTATTATTAATTAGCTGATTTAACGACTGAACATCTGATAAATGTTATCAATTTAGACAACAGTGAAAACTGGATTTAAAGTAAATTATTTCATCTCCCCTAAAGTTCCTGATCAACAACAGATATTTACTATATTGTGAAATACCTCCACATTATGAAAAACCTCCACGTTCTTATTTTCTTCGTACAAACAAGTTTCTAAAAGAGATGATAAAAACTGCCGACAGGAAATGAACAGGAGCAGACATCATGGAAACACAGATGGTGAATGCTGAACGAATGGAGCTGTACATATTTCAGCCAAAGTCTGTGAAAATTAATAGCTCATCTTCCTTTAAAATCTACTGTTAACATGAAATAACGTGATATTTATATGAAGTACTCTCATCACCCTGTTCAGATCTGGGTTGTCTAACAGTAATGAAGTCAAGAGAGTTGCAGGGTTTTAAAAGTTCAAACAAAAACTGCACAAGTGTTCTCATAAATATTCACGTTTTAATGACAATAACATTTTGAGCAGCATTAAAATTGTTTCGAGTGGATTTTTTGCACACTTGTGTATATGACTTTGTTAAAAATGACTAAATAAAGATGTGTTGAATGCCGCCTCTTTCTGTGAAATCAAACAAACACTGAAATCCGTGCGCAGGCTCTGACCTCAGTCATGGAGGAAACAAGTCAAGAGTCTCCGCACGTTCTCCATGTGCTTATGGTCTGTATATCTATGGGGGCTAAAGAGGCTCAGACAAATTAAATATGGCGTTCAGTGGATTTCAATCATTTTAAGTAATATTTATTATAACAATCATCACAGTCAGGGGCCCTGAACAAAACAAAGAGGGAGAAACCTCAGACCTGTTGAGTAAATATCCAAATCTACGTTACCCACATAACAGGACGCTGACATCAGTGGAGTTTTAACACGACTGCTTTAAAAGACACATCCTTTATAGAAAATATGATAATTTTTACAATAAACACAGACTGGTCTGGTGTTAGCAGCTCCATCCTTCAGACATGGCTGAACTGGAGAACTGCATCGCAACTTCTTGCATTGCTTCTCAAACACGTCTTTATGAGCAAGAACATCCTCGTCTGCAAGAACAGGTGCCTTTGAAACTTCCAATACCTTTTCTACATTTATATATGATGTGATCTGTACAGTTTTAAAACTCCTTCATTAACAGTACATACCTGATCTTGAGTTTTTACAGCTTGTGCCAAAACCAGCGATCTAAAAGGACTTCCTTCTCATGATCAAACTCAACTGACTGTCAGTTTTACTGTAACGCCAAAATTGTTGCCAGTAAGCGTCTGGTACCAACTCATATAAGTCCAGAGCTGCTTTGACCTTGTCACAGTCCAAACTACGCTCAGGTAAGAGTAAAACAAATGCCTCCTAATCTTTATCTGGGAACATTCACTGCAACCCACACTTGTTTTGACCATTTTAATGTCGTGGTCATCCTTTCAAATAGAACAAAATATTTACATCCTTAATTAAACCAGTCAAAAGTACGTTTTTCAAAATTTATATATACAAACAACAACGGGGGGAAAATGGGCATTGCCTGGATTACGTGTTCCAGTAGCATGCAGGGAACGCAAAATATAAAACTATAGAAATTATATAACCACATGCAAAGAGGCCAGTTATGGCGCCCTCTATAAGTGAACATGTCTGAGTATTTTTCTCTGCTGTACTCGCAGGCCATAGTTACTAGAGCTGAACAATTAATTGTATTTGCGATAATATCGCGATACGATAAAACAAGATTTTCTAATCGCGAAGGCTGAGATTTGACTGGTCACGTGATCTGGTTACGGGACTTGCGACTGAGCAGAGCCGAGCAGAGCAGAGAGCGGGAGAAGTCAACGTTGCGTTTTAACCAGTTGCACGATGGCGTCAGGCTCGACAGAAGCCGACACGTCTGTCAGTTTGGTACCAAAGAGTCCGTTGTTTGGAATTATATTAAAAGAAGACGCAGCTCAACGACATGTATTGTGCAGAACCTGCCTTGCTGCTGTTGCTACCTCTCG
>NC_056517.1:5033758-5036885 GCF_014905685.2 Nematolebias whitei | reverse complement strand
TTTTTAAATGTAATTCTAAATATGAAGATAATGATGTTCTAGTAACATTAAAATAAAAAGTTTTAATTTTTGTTGAACAAAATATGCGTCACAATCACGATGTGCAGCGAGGTAGACAGCGCGTATTCTGACCTGTCCGGTGGCCGTCCAGAGGGGAGGTGCTGAAACGCTTTGCCACGTGCAAGAAGTGAAAACGTTCCTGGGCTGGAGGAGGTCCATTCGAGAGCAAACTGAGTGTTAGCCAGAGATTTACTGCCTCACTTCCCCTCGTCGAGAGTTCAAACAAGCTCACAACATGATAACGTCTCAGTGTTTACAGTCACTGCAATGCAAGCGTCATTTGAGAGATGATTCTGTGAGTTCAGAGAGGAAAACAAACATTATCGTTCCCCGTCAGCCCTCTGAGCAGCAGCTGCAGGTGCGGGTCAACCTGATCTTGAGATGGAACCGGCCGACATGGACAGGTGTCCAAGTTCAAACTCTTCACAGCTGGTTTTGAAGATGTTGTCCGTCAGAAAGCCGTAACTGAAGTGAAACTGACAACTTCCCAAACAGGAACAACATGGAATGACTTCCCTGACACTTATATGAACAGGAAGTATGCATTTGGAGTCCTGCCCATCTTCAGATCCACAAACACACATTATGTCTTCTCCAACATGAACTACGTTATTATGTAATAACTAAGTATATATATATATATATATATATATATATATATGTATGCATATATGTATAACTAGTATATGTATAACAAGTATACCTATTAATATAACTATAATTATAATTAAAGATAACAATTACTACTATTATTATTACTATTATTACTATTATTGGGGACTGCCATGGCACCTATTATTCTACACCTTGGAAGTGAGTCTACATTTCTATCTCCGTTAATGCGGTCCGAACCACAGCGTCTACCCCCACAAAGGTTATATCAAAACGACTGGCTCGGCCTCGTGATGTGTACTATTACTTTTGTAGGCATTTCGAGTTACCATGGTGAAGTAATTTGCGAACAAAGACGTAATATTTCACCAACTCCAGGATCTAGTTGGTGACTGCCCACTTATTAGTCTACACCTGAAAAGCGTATCTTTTTCAACTTTAATGCGGCCCGAACCGCAAAGTGGACCCCCACAAAAGTTATATCCAAACGACCGGCCCGGCTCCGACATGTGTGCTATTACTTTTATTGGCAATTGGCGTTACCATGGCGACATATTTTGCTAACGAAAAGAAACTGAGTAACGTCAGGAGCCATTTTGGTTCAACATGCATGAAAGGCACCTATTATCACTATAAATTAGTAAAAATAATTAAAGTAAATTATTAATGATTCATTTTAATAATTACAAATAATAACATTAATAATTAATATTATTAACTGATATTTCATATTACTTATTAATATCAATATTATTATCAAATATATTAGTAGTTTATAATAATTAATAACTCAATGATATGATAATAATAATTATTAATATTATTAATTCTTAATAATATTTATTAATAATAATAATTTAATAATTAATAGGCAGTCCCCGTCAAAGTTTATCCAGGAACTTTCTAGTCATTACTATTATTATTACTACTATTATTATTATGTATAATAATTACTATAATTATGTATAACTAGTAGTAATAACTACGTTATTATGTCTTCATGACCTACATTAAAAACAAACATCGCTCACGCCTCGCAGACGAAGCGTACGCTCCTGTGAAGACGAAGGTGACGTCATCCGGCTGACGCTCAGGTTCAGGAGCAAAAATCACATTCGCCAGGAAAAATAAATACTGTAATTGGTTAGTACTTTCCAACTATATATTTGACATTTTTAAGTGAAATAATCCTGTTTTATTCAAGTTCCAGTGCTCCTGATCAAATAATGATTGAACACAGAAACAGACGCTTTTTTTTCACTGCAGGTGTATAATTTAAGTTTGGATTCTTATTTCTTAAATACGAGAACTCAAATAGACATTGAGTATTTTATTTTAAAAGTAAGCATCAACCAAGCGTCTTTTTTTTTTAGGAGTTCAAAATGTTTTTGTTACACGCATAAATAAAATGTGTTCTCTGTAGAAGTTCATTAATTTCATAAATGCAACACGTTTTTTATACATAACATAAAGGTAAAACCCCTAACTGATTTAAAAAACTAATTTTACATGTCATAGGGGTTTTGTGGCTCCGGGGGTTTGTTTTTTTTTTCTGTGGGAGATGATCCATATGGCTCTTTGAGCATTTAGGGCTGCCAACCCCTGGTCTAGCCTGACGAGCTTCTAAACGAGCGGGGCGAGTAAAGTAGTTCCTCGCTACTTCGCAGATCGACTTTTGTGGACTCGCTCTTTTGCGGTTTTTCCAACGACTGTCAACTTTAATATTACTCATGTGATTGGGACGGTATGAGATAAACAGTTAATGAAAAAATACTGTGAACAGGCACCACCATTTTGTAGTTTTCTTTCAATAAGCCTATACTGTAACCCCAGTCGAAAGAACTACACTACCCAGAAACCAACAGTGCTTCCGGCCGCTGCTTTCTGCTGAAATGGAGGGAAAGTGTAGCAACACAAAGTCAGAAGTAATGATCTATCTATTAAGTTCACAGAGCTGGGAGGAAAGTCACAAATAATCCTTAAGCTCAATTATCCACGTGCACATCAACGTGGACGGGGCGGAGGGCTTCGTCACTGCAGGGTAGGTCTGCAGAACCAGACATGAGCTGCTGGTCTGCAGAGCTGGTGGGTTACATTTTGCGTTGTTAAAATGACGTTGAGTTTAAGAGTTTAAAACATTGCAAGAGTGTGGGAAGAGTTTATAAAGAGAAGAAAAACATATTCAGCTTCAGAATAAAAGCCCAGTCGTTTAGTTGTGTAAACTAAACTGGTCTTCATGGCAGCATCTGGAAATATGATGTCCGTAAGCAGACAGAAGGTCACCATTGATCTCACCGTGCTCAGACTCAGGAAGAATTCAAAGCCTAGCATTTTATTCAGGAAAGCATATTACCTCTCATACCACTGATTGTTGGAGAAATGGTAGAAAATATTACATTTTATAGGTTGTAATTTATAAAAAACATGAGAATGTCAAAAATAAAGGATCTAATCT
>NC_056517.1:5032877-5033658 GCF_014905685.2 Nematolebias whitei | reverse complement strand
ACATGTGGTGGAATGACAAATAAAGAACCTTGAATCCTTAAAAAGGAGCCCCAACTAAGTACTGATGTTGTACATGTTCATACTTTTCAGTTGGTCAACATTTCTAAAAATCCTTTTTTTAATTGGTTTTAAGTAATATTCTAATTTTCTGAGATACTGAATTTAGGGTTTTCATTAGTTGTCAGTTAAAACCATCAACATTAAAAGAAATAAACATTTGAAATATGTCAGTCTGTGTGTAATGAATGAATATAATATACAAGTTTCACTTTTTGAATGGAAATATATATATATGTGTGTATATATATATATATATATACACACACACATTTAACAGGTTTAACAGATTTAGCAAATTTAACAGATATGTTTGTTTAGGAGGTGACTCGTACTGTGAAGCTTGATTTGCCACACTCTGGGTTTGGAGAACAATCTGTTTTAGTATTTGTTAATCATCATAACCTTTAACTACATTTGCTGATTGATGCACCTATCAGTGTGAAACAGCGTGCAGACAGATGTAGAGCTGTGTTTGCTCCTTCTGTTGTGTGACATATGAGCGTGGTTTCTTTTTTCTGGTTCCTGTTGCTAAATCGAAGCGTTCTAAAATCTTTTCCATTGCGAGGTTCTTGTATTTTGATGCAGATCATATATTAGGGCCAGATACTAAACTTCTTAAAGAACCATAATTAATAAAATACAAGATACCACCTGTTTTCTTTGCCCCTTGCAGGGTTGTAGAGCTGGTGTCTATGAGGGGCGTGGCAGTTGTAGAGCTGGT
>NC_056517.1:5031702-5032867 GCF_014905685.2 Nematolebias whitei | reverse complement strand
TGAGGGGCGTGGCAGTTGTAGAGCTGGTGTCTATGAGGGGCGTGGCACACCCGGGACAGGTTGTAAGACCGTCCCACGGACCCGTGGAGACAAAGAAAACAAACAATCTAATCTAAGGACAATACAGAGTTACCAGTTAACATAACTTGCATATATTTGTTCTGTGGAAAGGAACAGAGTAGTTAGTGAAAACCCACTCAGAGAGGTCCTAGGTGGGTTTGAATCTCCAACCTTTTGCTGTGAGCTAACAGCTCTAACACTGCTCCACTGTGCCACCCTCGACCCGAATTATATTAAAACAATTTCTTATTTAATGCAAAAATGATCATAGTGTTGCACCGAGCGGTTTGGTTCAGCTGCAGTTTAGTCTCTGTGGGCGTGGAGCTTCAGAGTCTTCATGATTAAAGATGATTAAGCTGCTGACTGACCCAAACCGTTCACACTGCTGCTCAACACCATCTAAATTAATTAATGTATTTATTTTGGCTGCTCGCTTCAGGGGTCTCCACAGTTATCGTACTCACAAAAAGATCTGGCTGTTGTTTTGTTTTTAGGCTGATGCCCGTCCTGACGCACTGATCACGGAGCTGTGCAGAGCAGATGGCTGACATCTAAGGCTCTTGGAGAGCAGCTGGGGGTTTAAGGGTCCAGAGTGGGGCAAATGAGGGTGGCACGGTGCTTCACCTTTTCCACCTAATTATGGTTTTCCATCCAGGGATTCGAACCTGCAACCCCACAATCAGAGGCTGGCCTTCTCTAATCTCTGCGCCACCACTTAAGACAATCTTAATGATATTGTTAAATAGCAACGTTGTCAACAGCTGCAGAAACACGAGATTTTCACCTGTTAAGGTAAGATGAGGTGATGAGCTGACCACTAAAATAAACTATTAGAAGAGAGTGCTCTACTCTGTCTGAAGACAAAACCTTGTGACTGAAATCTGCAAAACAACGACTTCAGTTTTTATCAACGATACCTTTAGAGCATACTAAATATTCAGGAGGTTTTTTCTTTTAAATATATAAATATTCAGAGCTTCATTTTGTTTATTTGTCGTGCTGGAGTTCACCTTTTCAACCTGCATTTTGTTCTTTACTCACCATTTGTTCACTTTGTATTTTGTGATAGATGCCAAAGGTGTCTTAAAAGAAGCTAAAGCAATCT
>NC_056517.1:5030309-5031602 GCF_014905685.2 Nematolebias whitei | reverse complement strand
GTCTCAGTAAAAATCTTTCCGGCTGCACAGCATCTGATACCAGAGGAAACAATCATCCAAAAAATGTGAATTACATCCAGAAAAAGAGGAATTAAAGTTTCCAAAAGCAAAATCTCAGAATGAAAGTAACAGAGCTGCTCCAACATGCAGCCACCTTGAGCGGCGCAGATCTAGAACCCACGGTTCTATATTTGATGTCAATCTTTATGTCAATTATGTCAAACTTTATGTCAATTATGTCAAACTTTTTGTTAATTGTTCAAACTTTTTGGTCTTTGAGGGCACAAAACATAAGACACAGAAACTAAAACCCTGATGAGTTCAACAGCTAAGAAACTAGACCTGGGTCAGTAACAAGCAGTGGACAGATGAGGTTGGTGTGGAAGGACAAATGTGAAGTTAATTACGAACACCAAGGGAGGGTTTCTGCGTTGCAACACCCCTCCAACCAACTCAAACACGACTATCAATCCAGCACCCTTGGGTCAGCACAGCAAGGCTAATATCAGTTAATACTTCCTTATTTGTCCTGATAAAATGGTGTTAAACCACCTCCCTCCAGTTCACAAAGTATTTATTCTCATACCGGGGAGACGAGGAGTCTAATCAAACTTCATGATACCAGAGGATCTTTCAACACTTTGAATAGTGACATGATTTTTCCTAAAATCAAGCTGAAATTATGAACAAATGAAGTAAATAAGTCAAACTTGTTCTACAAAGCTCAGTAAAAGATGTTTTCCGGGTGTGTAATTTTAATTAGTACTTTATAGTTACATAAAGAGATTTCATCTGGAAAGGCCAGAGCCATATAATGACGAACATAATTTATTTTAGCCTTCTAATTATTGTGTAAATATTTGATAGTAAATCACACAAAAGAAGTAAAATATGTGCATGATAACTTTTTCCAAACAGGGGAGCACGTAGCTGCAGCAGGAGGGTTTACATGAAACCGAGTCTAAATCAACCAGCATGATCTCAGGCTGTCACTGTCAACTGCCTTTATTTAGATTAATCTATCAAACGTGAACACAAAACTAGTTCTTCTTCAGAAACTGCTTCAGCCTTGATCAAAATGATTGATCAGATGTGCCCTAATATCTGTGGCTCTTAAGAGGCTTGATGGCTGCAGCTGCTGCTTGAGACCAAGACGTAATAAATAACTTCAATAAAAGAAAACCTCTGCGTGCGTAAAGCAAGCAGCATGAAATATTAAACAGTCTTAAATTAATTTAAATGTGTAAGATTGCTTTAGCTTCTTTTAAGACACCTTTGGCATCTATCACAAAA
>NC_056517.1:5011390-5030209 GCF_014905685.2 Nematolebias whitei | reverse complement strand
GCTGTAGATCACGATCTGATGAAGCCAATAAGACCACATCATCTGCAAAAAGCAGAGATGCAATTCTGAGGCCACCAGAACGGATCCCCTGACATACTGACATACAGTTTGACATAAATGACTAAAAATATGACATAATTGACATAAAGTTTGACATAATTGACAAAACGTTTGACATAATTGACATAGTTTGACATAATTGACAAAAAGTTTGACATAATTGACAAAAAGTTTGACATAATTGACATAAAGTTTGACATAATTGACAACAAGTTTGACATAATTGACAAAGTTTGACATAACTGACATAAAGTTTGACATAACTGACATAAAGTTTGACATAATTGACAAAAAGTTTGACATAATTGACAAAAAGTTTGATATCATTGACATAGTTTGACATAATTGACATAAAGTTTGACATAATTGACAAAAAGTTTGACATAGTTGACATAAAGTTTGACATAATTGGCATAAAGTTTGACATAACTGACAAAAAGTTTGACATAATTGACATAAAGTTTGACATAAAGTTTGACATAAAAGAGAAAAGTTTGACATAACTGACTTAAGTTTGACATAATCAACCAAAAATTTGACATAATTGACATAACGTTTGACATAATTGACATAAAGTTTGACATAATTGACATAAAGTTTGACATAATTGACAAAAAGTTTGACATAGTTGACATAAAGTTTGACATAATTGACAAAGATTGACATAACTGACATAAAGTTTGACGTAATTGACAAAAAGTTTGACATAATTGACATAGTTTGATATAATTGACAAAAAGTTTGACATAATTGACAAAAAGTTTGACATAATTGACAAAAAGTTTGACATAATTGACATAAAGTTTGACATAATTGACAACAAGTTTGACATAATTGACAAAGTTTGACATAACTGACATAAAGTTTGACATAACTGACATAAAGTTTGACATAATTGACAAAAAGTTTGACATAATTGACAAAAGTTTGACATCATTGACATAGTTTGACATAATTGACATAAAGTTTGACATAATTGACAAAAAGTTTGACATAATTGACAAATAATTGTGACCATGTTCCACAAATAAGAGGACAATAAGTTGATCAACATCTACAAGCTGAAGTTCCATCACTGTACTTCTTGCTTTCATTCACTGACTACAATTTAAATTCAGATTTGATAAAAAGAAAAAAGAAAAGTCCTTCTTTTATTGATATTTGCATATGTAGCTACAATAAAACTGCTGAAAACAACAACTGTTTCAATTCAATTCAATTTATTTATAAAGTGCCAAGTCACAACAGAAGTCGTCTCAGGACACTGAACAGAAACATTTATATATAAAAATAATAATCTAACATTATTTATCTGAGGAGCAGACTGCTTTGAATTTAACTCCATTGCAGAACTCTCATCTTGAGCAAACATGAAGGCGACATTCATTTGTTGAAACAAGTCTTTTCATGGCCTCTATGTCATTTTTATTTTTGTTCGTCTGTTTGTGTGTTTGGTTTAAAATGGTTAGCTGTGTCACCATGAAAAGCGGGTGATAATGTAATTGCCTTTGTGTATGTGCGTGCGTGTGTGTCTTCATGACTAAATATTAAATACCCACTAAAGCACTGGATGGATTTTAATGAAACTACATTTTAACAGTCAAGTGAGGAGTGTCTCTGCTGTATGACGGCCATGTTGGAGAAAAGCTCGTAGCTACAACTGATTGAAAACAGCACAAAAATCATAGAATCTGTCATATTTGTTCTTTTGCTTGATGAGTGGCAGATCAGTCCATGTGACCATTTGAACTGGACAGTGCTGAAATGTTACACAGTGGTCTGGTGGAGGATGAATGGGGTTCTCTTTGGCATCACATGGATTGCCAAGTTTGTGTATATCATTTTACGTGAGACAAACATGGCGTCAAGATGCATTCGAAGAAGAGCCAGCATCATGACTGTAAAGCTTTAACAATGTTCTGCAGGAAACCTTCAGCCCTGTCAGTCATGTGGAGGTCATTTTGACATACCACTGACCTAAACATTGCTCTGATCACATCAGCCCCATTGTAGAAATAGTATCACCTGAGGTTTATGATTGTTTTCAGTCAAATGTTGCTGCTTACCTCAGTGAACGTTTGTTTATGGTCTGAGAGACTGGTTTCAACTGGTTTAACTCCTGGAAGTTTCTTTCATTTTACAACAGTTAGTGTTCCTTACAGGGAAACGTCAACCACCTTATTAACTGCATCAAATGCTTGGCTGATGTTGCCCCATGAGATTTTCCAAGAGTTAAGAGTTTTCAGAATTTTATAAATTCCATCCATCCATCCATCCATCCATCCCATTTACCTGCTTCTTCCTTTTCGAGTTGCGGGTGTCACTGGTGCCCATGTCCAGCAGCCACTGTGCTCCATCTCACAACAAGTTAAGTCTGCTGGAAGGTGACCTGATGATGTTATGGCTGATAGGAGTATAATCAGAGGGTTCTGGTGAAGGGAAGCATGTCAGAAGTTCTTGTCACAAATACAGGGACTCCCCAGGGTTGTGTTCTCTCACCCCTTCTTTTTATTTTGTATAGAGACAGCTGCAGGTCTTTCCTGGTCAAGTTTTCTGATGACTCGGCACTCTGTCATCAGAAAACTTCTTCAAGAAAACCTCTTCAGTGTTCAGTCAGACCACGGAGGTGCCCTACCTGCTTCTGTGAACTGGTGTGAGGACAGTTCATCTTAATGTCTCTAAGACAAAGGAGCTTGTGGTGGGTTTTAGTTACAATAGAATACCTAAACCCAGCTTTGTTCATGGAAAAGGTGGACATAGTGAACGCAAAAATATTTGGGAACTATTTTTGATTCCAAATTAAAACTTAACTTGAACTTTGTGTATTGTCAAGCGAGGTGAGCAGAAAATTCATTTTCTGAGGGAACTAAATTCATTTAACATCTGTAAGGAAATTATTATTATTATTATTTTTTAGTTGTTTATTGAAAATATTTGAACTGTTTCCTTTATTTGTTGGCTTGGTGGTCTGTCGGTAAAGGATAAAATCTGCCCTCAGAGCATCGTTAAGGTTTGCTCCAAAATAATTGGGGTCCAGCAGAGGAACCTCAGTACTTGTGGGAGAAGCAGGTCCTTTGCAAAAGCAAAACACTAGTTTCCCGACGGAACCACATCCTGTCTTGTGAATTTATACTGATGCCTTCAGGCCGGCGCTTTATAGCACCATGCAGGAAGACAAACAGACTGTCTCACTCTATTCCTTCTGCCATCAGGCTGCTGAACCTGGATGGCAGCTCTGAGTTACTCCTACAGCTTCCCCACAAAGTGGCTGAATTGCGATGCTGATTTCTGTTGGTGTGTTACTGTGCAATATATATTTTAATACTTTTAATGTTTGTTGTTGTTGCTTTTAACTATATGAGCATAAGTATGTGTGTGTGTGAATCTGGAAACTGCCAAACTGAATTGCCTTTTGGGGATAAATAATGTATCTGAATCTGAAATAAGAAAAATGCTACATTCTAAACCTATGTAGAAAAGACACAATTCCACCAAATTGGTCAACCACAGCTCTTTTAATTCTTAACAGCGGTTGACATTTCAGATATGATGTGTTTGTTAAGCTTCTCAAGGCCAACAGTTGATGCTTTTACTCTACCATGTAACGCCGAGGCTTAACTCATGGCTACACTCGTGAATCAGTCCATTGCACTTCTTCACAAGGTCTATGTTGATTCTCATTTGTTTGTATTCAAGTCCATCTTCTGTTACAGAAAAAAAACCAGATACCACATAGAAAGGAAGTAACGCTCATGCTGTGATGTTTGTAGTCTTCATGGAAGTGTCTTGATTTTAGTGTGAGAGGAATATGGAGAGGCTTGCATTCTCTGCACTCTTCAGGTTATTTACCATTCATAACTTCATTTCATTTTATTTATGTTCACATTGTTTTCTCTGTATTTTTTATTCTTTATTGCTTTTGCTTTGATTACCAGTCAGATTAAAACACTAGAGACTGGGAGAGACAGAAAAGGCTGAATGTTTCCAGATTAATTTTTTTACTTGTTTCTCCAACAAATTAAAGTATTTTTTATAAACAAATAAATAATGCAACCAAAACCCAAATCTTTGAAAAATGATTTGTCAAAATAAGTGGAGAACAACAGATAGCCACCCTCGCCCCACCCCCACAGCCACGACTGTCTCTCTCACTCTGTATCTCTATCTGTTCACAGGGGACATCACTCAGAAGGGTTATGAGAAGAAGAGGTCCAAGCTAATCAGGGCATATGCTGGAGGTAATTTAGCTAAAATATTCCCATACGGGTACCGGAGCATCGATCTGGTATCATGACAAATCTAGTTGTGTTGACAGTGTACTCTATTGATTCAGTCTTCAGCTGCAGCCATTAGTAGATGTAGGTTAGTGCTCCCTGGAGCTCAGCTTGGGCCTGCTCCTCTGAATCTATCGGATCAACATGTAGTCACTCACTGCAACCAAAACACACACACATCCATCACACACCCTGGTTCCCCTTGTCATGCACAGGCTTAGCAATAATGGGTTACAGGATACTGAAGGATGTTCTGTCAGAGATACAACTACCACACGTTTCTGGTTTGTTTCTTTTGATTATTTTATGTTGGAAAGTCAGAAAAATCTAATTTTTCTGCATAATCAAATCACCTCCATTTTTGTTTTTCCTTTTGGCACTTTTATTTCTCGCTTTTGTCAATCGTTTATGTGCATGTCTGTGTGCGTGTGCATACGTGTGCGTTTGTCCGCTTGCTTACCTGCCTGCTTCTGTAGGTATGGAGGGGCCAATGTCTCATCGGGCCCCGCTCGGCCCTCCTTCTGCTGCCCGTTTCCACCGGCGGAGAACCTCTGGCACAAGAGACGAACGCTACCGATCAGGTATAGATGTCACACTGGACAGATACTTACAGGCAGAATAAAGAATATAACTGTACAAATGTTCTCAGCCTACTGATATAAAATTAATGGTAAGAACTCACCACAGTTAAGCTCTGCGGATTAATAAATTAACTCCAGTTGTAAAAAATTCAGTCCTTACATTAATGCAGAATTTGTTCACAAGTTTTTAAATGAGATGCATTTTGTGTCATTACTTTTCACTTATTTCTGATATATTTTGATTAATGAATAATAATTATTATTTTTAATAGAGGTCATTTACATGATGTGGTTGAAACTTTTCTTTCGTCAGTCTGGTTAGCCCCTCTACCACCACTTTACTCCATGTTCAACAAAGTTGCACAAAGATGGCTGCCTCTTGGACGTGGAGGGGAAGCAAGGCTCACAGCATTGGTGCAGGGTTTAAACTGTTTTACCATGGTGTGGACAGAAAGAGAAATGGAGTAGGGGTGGTCCTCAAGGAGGAGTTGGCAAATAATGTAGTAGAGGTGAAAAGAGTGTCAGATAGGGTGATGTGTCTGAAGGTAGAAGTAGAAGGTCTGATATTGTCATTGGTTATGTTCCACAGGTTGGTTGTGAAGTGGAGGAGAAAGATGTGTTTTGTAAAGATCTGGATGAAGTGATAGAGAGTATTCCCAGGGAGGAAAGAGTGGTGATCATAGCAGACCTGAATGGACATGTTGGTGAAGAGAACAGAGGGGATGAGGAAGTGATGGATAGGTTTGGTGTTAAGGAAAG
Source organism: Nematolebias whitei (assembly GCF_014905685.2). NCBI lineage: Eukaryota > Metazoa > Chordata > Actinopteri > Cyprinodontiformes > Rivulidae > Nematolebias > Nematolebias whitei. The sequence continues at coordinate 5,024,535 of NC_056517.1, read as the reverse complement.
AAACCAAGAAGGACAGATGGTGGTGGATTTTGCCAAGAGAATGGACATGGCTGTAGCCAACACCTATTTCCAAAAGAGGGTGGAATATAGAGTGACCTATAAGAGTGGAGGCAGGTCGACTACATTCTGTGTAGAAGAGGAAACCTGATAGAGATTGGAGACTCTAAGAGTGTGGCAGAGGAGAGCATGGCCAGACAGCATTATATGGTTGTGTGTAGAATGATTGTTGTTGTGAAGAAGAGAAAAATAGTAAAGTCAGAGAAGACCAAATGGTGGAAGCTGATGAAGGAAGAATGTTGTGAGTTCAGAGAGGAGCTGTTAAAGGCTCTGGGTGGTAAGAAAGAGCTTTCAGATGACTGGGCTACTACAGCATCAGTAATTAGAGAGACAGATAGGAAGGTACTTGGTGTATCATCTGGACAGAGAATGGATGATAAGGAAACCTGGTGGTGGAGTAGTGAAGTGCAGGAAACTATTCAAAGAAAGAGGTTAGTCAAGAAGAAATATGACAGTGAGAGAACTGAAGAGAGAAATGGGAGTGAGATGTGATGTAGAGCAAAGAGTGGGGCATATCAGAAGGCATTTGATGAGTTGTGAGGGAGGAGGGACACCAAAGAGGATGAGAAGGACTTGTCTTGATTGGCGAGACAGAGGGATCAGGCTATTAAGAATGTGCAGCAGGTTAGGCTTGTTAAAGATTGAAACAGTAATGTTCAAGTGAGAATATGATGGGAAGGAGTGCTTTGGGGAGCTAATGAATTAAGATAATGAAAGCTAAAGAAGAGTAAAGGTCATCAAAACTGGAACAGGAAGTGGGAAACAATTGTTTGGGTGACATTCGTAAAGCTCTGAAAAGAATGAAGAAGGCTGTAGGACCAGATGACATACCAGTGGAGGTTTGGAAGAGAAGTGAAGGTTTGGAGAGATGGCAGTGAGGTTTTTGACTCAAATATTCAACGGCATATTTGAGGGTGAGAAAATGTCTGAGGAATGGAGAAGAAGTGTTCTGGTGCCCATTTTTAATAACAAGGGTGATGTACAGAGTTGTAGCAGCTACAGGGGAACTAAGTTGATGAGTCACACAATGAAGATCTGGAAGAGAGTTGTGGAAGCAAGACTTTGACGTGAGATGACTTTTTGTGAGCAGCAGTATGGTTTCATGCCAAGAAAGAGCACCACAGATGCCATCTTTGCTTTAAGAATGCTGATGGAGAAGTACAGAGAGGGTCAGAAAGAACTCCATTGTGTCTTTGCAAATTTAGAAAAAGCATATGACAGAGTGCCGAGGGAGGAGGTGTGGTATTGCATGAGTAAATCTGGAGTGGCAGAAAAGTATGTTAGACTGGTACAGGACATGTATGAGGACAGCAGGACATGTATGAGGACAGCAGGACAGTGGTGAGATGTGCTGTAGGAGTGACAGATAGCTTCAAGGTGGAGGTGGGAGTGCATCAAGGATCATCTCTGAGCCCCTTCTTGTTTGCTCTGGTGATGGACCAACCAACAGATGAAGTCAATCAAGAATCCCCATGGTCGATGATGTTTGCAGATGACGTTGTGATCTTTGGAGAGAACAGGGAACAGGTGGAAGAGAACTTGGAGAGTTGGAGGTATGCACTGGAAAGAAGCGGAATGACAGTCAGCCGTAGTGAGACAGAGTACGTGTGTGTGAATGAGAGGGAGGCCGGTGGAACAATGAGGCTACAAGGAGCAGAGGTCACAAAGGTGCAGGACTTCTAGTACTTGTTGTCCACTGTCCAAGAAAATTAGGAGAGTGGTAAAGAGGTGAAAAGAGAGTCCAGGCAGGATGGAGTGGATGGAGAAAAGTTTCAGAAGTGATTTGTGACAAAAGGGTGTCAGCAAAGATCCAAAGAAACATTTACAGGATACTGGTGAGACCAGCTATGTTGTATGGTCTGGAGACAGAGACGTGGACAAAAAGACAGGAGAAAGAACTGGAAGTGGCAGAAATGAAGATGTTGAGGTTCTCCTTAGGAGTGATGAGGATGGATAAGATTAGGAATGAGATCATCAGAGGTACAGCACAGGTTGAACAACTGGGAGATAAAGTTAGAGAGGACATACTGAGATGGTTTGGACATGTCCAGAGGAGGGACAGTGGGTATATTGGTAGAAGGATGTTAGAAATGCAGCTGCCAGGAAAAAGACAAAGAGGAGATATATGGATGATGTTAGAAAGGACATGGAGGTAGTTGGAGTGAGGACAAAAGATGTAGAGGACAGAGTGAGATGTTGGAGGATGACTCGCTGTGGAGACCCCTGACGAGTGAAAAGCCAAAAAAAGACAAAGATCATCAGTTCACATAGCATCAGCTGCACAACTAAACAAACAAACAAACCGTTAATCTCTGCCTTTGCTTGGGTTCTCGTCATCTTCCATGTAATTACAAATCCCCTTCATGTCCAACTATGTGTCCAGGTTTTTATATACCTTCAGGATTTCTTTTGTCAACTTTCTAACCTCAGAACTGGGTTCACATAAGAATGAGAAATCTTGATTTCTGATTTCATTTTAATCATCATAGTCCACCTATTCTTTGTTAGATAGTAAGTATTAGAGTCAAGCAAATAATTTATGATGATATTTCCTTGTTATAGTAACAAACCTACAACTGGTGGTAGCAGCCATGTTGAGTGTTTTCCCATTCACAGTTAAATGGGGAGTGATGTGGAGGTGTGGGTGTGCAAACAGCCATGTGGGTGACAATTACATGAGCACACAACCCATATGTAAAACCTAATCTATAAACAGATTGCACCATTTCTTCAAAAGCAATAAGTAGCTTTGTAAATTGAATGTTCTAGTTGTTTAAATGCTTTCAGTTCAGGGCACTTAGCTTTCAGGACTTTAATGGGACTTCATGTTCATTTTATCTTAGACTTCAATTTGCATAATTGACAGTTGAAAAACAAATACATTTGATCACATTTTATCTCTGTTCAGCCCTATAGTCATCGTCCTGTCTCTAAAAGGAAAAATGGCTAACATCTGAAAGCCTGACAAGTAAAAACAACAGCTTATAAGCTACATACCTTGCATTAGGTGTTCAGAGAATAATCTTACATTACATAATATTACTACATTATACAACTACTGTTAGAAGTGACTAATTGATTGTCTGGCAAATATTAAAGACAACTTTGCCATTTTTTTCAAACAATTTGCTTAAGCCACACTTTCGTTGCAAAAACTCGGGCATATTTGAGGGCAGCACAATGTTGATGCACTTCATATTACACCCTTTTGTCCATCAATGTCCCAGTATTGGTTTGCCATTCATGACAAGGGCACACCCTAAAGAAAGTTGATTTAAACATTATACTAACCTTTTAAAAAGAATGACGTGCACTGGAAACTGGAAACACTGGTGAGTCTTGCTTTATTAGTGGGCAAAAGTTTATTCTAAATAGATGAATCACTCATGTTTGGAGCTGCGGTTATAGCAAGCTTCCAATGAACTGTAGAGCAGGTAACAATGGGTACAGATCTGCATTGAGCCCTAGAGAGAAGTTACTACAGCACATGAAATAATGGATTTTTACTTTTTATTTTGTAGATTTTAATTTGTAAAAATAAACTGTTACAATCAGCATTCACAAATAAACATTAAAAAAGCGTTTCAGTGTAGACAGGAAGCATTTTGCTCCGTTTTCATATGAATGTGTCTTTCGTCTCTGTCTCTCAGATGTCCACACGGAGGCGGTGCAGGCTGTGCTGGCACGCCATGTAGAGAGGAAGATGGCGGTGCCCATGCCTTCCAAAAGACGTTCACTGGTGGTTCAGACCTCTATGGATGCTTACACACCCCCAGGTGCCAATACACAAACTGAACTCCTCACCTGTTCTCACTCTACACCAGGAATTATCCTCCACCTCATCATAATCTATAGTGTAGGCCCACTACTGGATTATGTCTGCTGAGGATTACCTTTTTATGATCTGGTTCATTTAAATTCTAAATTTAGCATGGCTGAAAGCAGCTTTTTCTAAAGGGTGATTCACAGTTTTCCTCATTTACACAAGCGTACAATCTGTACTGGTGTACACCGTTCAACAGGAAAAACATTCGGACTGTTTTCGCCCTCTTCATCTCGAAGCACTCAGAGCAGAGACGCGCTGAAAACAAATCACATGCACACAGCCATCACTGATCCCACTGTCGCTGACAGTCCCTCGCACCGCGCCCCATCCTCCCCTGGGACCTTTGTAGTTAAAATTTTACTTTGTATTAAACGTGAATGTATTCGAAGCGTCGTCATGTACAACTTGCGTACAAGTCGTACGTTGTAAAATTTTTAAAAGCACGTACAAAAGTGGAATGCCAATAGTTTGACCATAGTACTAACATCCCAGAGACAATGTGTGCACTGCAAAGGATGCTGGGTAGTCTTGTGACAATTATGTGTGCAATGTTTCCGACGGTTTACGATGTTTCTGATTGTGGAAAAGTTTTTATTTTTTTTGTAAATATCCCGTTCATGTTTGCTTTGGCATTTATGTAAACAACCACCATGAGGTTTTTCCCGGTATGTATAAGGCTCAAAGCACTTCCTGTTGGAGGGTGAAAATGTGTGCCAATAACTAGAGCCCGACCGATATGGACATTTTTGCTATTGTCAATACCGATATTGGGAGAGGAAGGCGACTGCAGATAACCGATATAACGGTTGATTATTATTTTTTTTAGCTTTGTCCACCCCCCAAGAATCTAAGTAAACAGCGAGTGGAGTAGCTTGTTTATTTAGCGCAGCTGTTAGCAACCATGAAGCTAAGCTAATCAGATCCACGCTATACCTAGACCCACAGTAGGTTTAGAAGTGGATCACTGGTCATAAAAACAGTCTTCCTAATGTGTGGTCACATTTTCTATCTTCCACTGTTCCCCATAAAGTTATCAAGTGAGGTCCAAAAATATAAATTAAACAAAGAAACGCCGTTCTCTGTTCATTGTTTAAACAGTCAGTCATATATGGTGAAGGTCTAATTAATTTTAACCGCAGCGGTGTTTATGTTTCTTTGTAGAGAAGTAAATATTTCAGACAAACTATGCATTTAATTGTGGACAAGGATAACATTACCAACACTGAAAAATTTAACCTCTACGTTAGATTTATTGTTCTGGATAAAGTTTTACAAGGCAACAGCCTTTTTTTTTTAGGTTATCTAAACGTTAGTTTGCTAACTTGAGAGGCATGTAGCTAATGACAAGTGGGTTGGACGATTGAAGAGAATTTATTATTGTTGATTTATTTTACAGATCAGTTCAAATAAACTTACCATGATCTGTTCAGCAAAATACGCTGAAGCTCGCTGCTTCGTCCGCGCTGAAAGTGAAACCTAATGGCCATGACTTGAAAGTAGTTTTCATGCGCCCTCTGCTGGATACATTGTCCAATTACAGCTGGTTCCAGCATTTGCAGCATGCTTGACCTGGAATTAAAACAAATATATTTTGTATGCTTGTAAATATGTTAAAATCTGTGTGTCACCTTACGTGAGTTGTGTTTGTCTGATTTTTAGTTAAAATTTACCCCAGAAAAGCAGCCCTCTGCACAGACAGGATTACACTTGAATATCAGCTTTCTCAGACTGGGACAGGAATGCTCATCCCAGCAAAAACTGCAAACATGCACATTCCCTGTGGCTTGCAAACCCACTGACAGCGTCTCAGAAAAAAACAAAAAAAACAATCAAATGCCAAAGAAACCTGTAAAATTTGCAGCCAGTCAAATTACCCGGCAGCAGTCTGCCTGAAAGCAGAACCAATACAGATTATTTGTATATTTTCAGTGTTTGGCTCATTCTGCATAAAGAGAATCCAGTCTGAGAGGCAGTGGAGTTGACCTTCACCTCCAATAGGAGCTCATTTGATTGTTCATAATCAGCGCTGATGGAATAATTTTAGTGCGGATTAAATTTTAGTAAGGGAAATAAATTACTTTGCTAATTTGCTTCTTAACCTTTGATAATTTTCTCAAGTGAACTTGACATCTCCTGAAATACCCGTGTAACCTGAGTATTAAACATTGATTGTTCTGACAACTCTGTTATGTTGTTTAAATTTAAATCTTCTGCTCACACTGATTGTTACCCGGCCTCGTCTGCCTGTGTTAAAATGATTAGCTGTTGCTTAAAGAAACAAATTCAGTCTTCTCTTCAACGTGCAGCCTGAAGCTTGTTGTCAGTAAATTGGTTCTCGTGGCTCTTGCACAGAACAGCCACAAGAACCAATTTACTGATCATTGGCATTTTGTGTCCAAAGGCTCTTGAGCTTGTTGCCTGGGTCACTCAAAGGTCACAGAACTGCAGTGATTAAAGCAGTGAAAAACACTCAACGATGAATGCATTTTTAATATAATGAAGCTCCGATGTAGAAAAATAATAATACTGCTGAGGGCTTTTCAAAGTGCATGACACATCAAATTCAGCATGGAAAATAATTTTTAAAAAGTTAGCACAGCAAAAGTTCAGGTTCAAGTTTATTTATTGTCATTCGCATCACATGTGGTACATGATGTGGAACGAAATTGTGTACTCAAGGTCCCAGTTATATCCAAAAATAGCAAAAATATAAAGTAACAGTATATAAGGAACTAAGATAAGATAAGATATACGCTTAACGAACGCCAAACGGTGCGCTAAAAGATCTAAGATATATGCTAAACACTAAAAATGTAAAATAATATGGTGCAGTAAACAGCAGCCCAAACATGAGTCTGCAGTGAGCAGATGGGTATGAATGAATACAGCAGCATGAGATAGTCAGCAGCATATATAGCAGCAAAATATACTTTATATACTTGGTATTTTTGGGTGTAACTGGGACCTTGTATACACAATTTCGTTCCACCTCATGTACGATGATGCAAAAGGCAATAAATGACTTGAACTTGAAGCATGAGATCAAAAGCAGGTAACAAATAATGGATGTAAAGAAATTCTCAAAAATTACATTAATAAGATTAAAGTTTTGAAACTGGCAGCAGGATGCTTTAATTTATTTTTGTTTGCAATACTGTCAGTGAAGTGTAACTATGATGGTGAGCCTTCCAGTGCATCTTCTTTTAATCTTACATGCTTGTTAGTTCGCTTTAAAAGATACAACTTGTGTCACAACACAACTACCAAAATCCTCTGGTTCTTGCACAGGAACTAAACACCTCCACAAAAATTCAAAGAGGTTCACTTCAAAGAAAGGACAATCCAGAGAGACTGCACACAAACTACACCCACATTGATTAATATCAACAATGTAGACGCACAAAATGGAAACTTGTGCCAAGAATACCATTTCCTAGTGTTACCCCAACATCTACCTGTGGTTAAAGTATTCTGTAACAAACGGGTCATCCCGTCAAGACAACGGTTAACTATCAAATGTGGACGAGTCCGTTTAGGTAAACAGATGCAACATCAATATGTTCATATGTAAAACTTATTTAGTCTGCAACAGTCTTCAGCAAACAATTAATTTAATTTATAAAGCCAATATCTCACTGTTGGAGAAAATATACGTCAGCTCACTCGTAAAGAACAGTACTCGACGGCAGAAGATTTTCAACCGCTATTTACTTGTAAGGTCAATTTTTCAGGACAGGTTACACAAATATACATAAAGTACACGCATGAGGACCGGTCGTGAGAATCTGCCCCGAGCTGCTTCCTCAAGTCGTTTTTATACCCTCATCAATTCAGCCGAGCTCACGGAGGGCAGGAGGAGTCCTTGAAGTGACAGATGCATGCTGCAGCCAGCTCCTCTTCCAGCTCTCTCTGCTAAGCCAAACATATGGTTCATGGGCAGAAAAACATTCTCAGCCATAGTAATAAAAACACCCACAACCTTTGAGCGACAGTTCCCTAACAGCTGTGACTGTTTGTGACTAGTTTGTGAAAGGTATTCCTGAAGAAGTCTTCAGAACATCTCAAAATGCTCACGGAGGTTCTCAGATTCCTTGTGTGAATCGCAGGGACTCGCAGGTTTAGGGAAAATTTGTTAAACATATTTTTGGAAATGCTGCAGTTCCAGGGGCTTTTGTTTGCCTCTTGAACTTGTCTCATTTTAGTTTCTGCAAATATTAGAACATCACATCAAAAACTGGATTGGGACACAGTTTGAACACTAAAATGGGATTATTATTATTAGACCTTTATTTATACAGGTTAGTTCCCATTGAGCCTCCAAGACTCATTTACAAGAGAGACCTGATTACATTTAACATACAGGCAGATGAGAAAAAGAGAACATGAGGATGGAGGAAGCCCCCCCCCCCCAAAAAAAAAATCCAGTCTCACATTATTTCCTGGCTGAGAAACTGTGTGAAAGGTGGAACAAAAAGACCTGGCAACGTAAAGCTGCAACATACAGTGACATCATAATACATTTATGCATATAGGTCTACAAAGCCAGTAAGTTATCCATAAACACTCTAGAGTTCCATTGTTCTGATAAGATGGTACAGTGTCTATCAGCATCGTGGTTCTGATAAGGCCACAGATGTCCTCGAGAGGGGCGGGGTGGGACAGGCAGAGCTTCTAGTTTATGTATCCTCCAGGAGCAATTTGCGATAAGTTGGCCTGTCCAAGGCCAGCGAGGAGGCCAAATTCAGATAAACAATTGTTTGGGCCACCAGACTCTGTTTTCTGTCTGCCTTCAAGTTCTGCTGGTACATCTCATTGGTGAATCCAAACAGCCAGAATCAGTGGACATTCTGCCCGGTCCATGCTCAAGTTATTATTCTCCAAGACTGAATCCTTCATGCTGGCGAGTTCAAGGAGCAAGTGGCCTACGATTCTCAGAAATGGTGTCCAGCTTGCGGTTGAGCTCGGTTAGCATATGAGTTTGAGAGCTCGAGGCACGGATTAGTCCTCCACATAAGGCTGGCAGCTTTATCATGACCGAAACTGCTGCTGACGTCTTCCTAATTTGTCGATAACCGAGGTTTCCACCGATTCCAAAAAGCAGAAACCCTGTTATCATAAGTCCAATAATGTACACATCTTCTACATCCTCCACGGACAGCACAGATAGCAAGGGCGTCATAAGCATACGTAATGTGGGGGGGACACGCAGATGTGTGCAGGTGTGTGCATGAGTGCGTGTGTGCACGTGCGTGTGCGCGCACATGCAAAAACTGTTCACTAGTGTACAAAAAAGCAGCATTCCACCTAGATTTCCTTTAATTTCACACATTTAAAACATGTTTCTGACCAAGTTTGTGTAAATTCAGCTGTGGGTTTGAAGACATTTTAACTTTAATACACTTTAATACAGAGCATCAGATCGGCACTATTTGTGTTTATAGAGAAATAAAAAACATCACCACTGGACTTTTTTACTTGTGTTCAACACGACTCATCTAAATGATGTTTCTCATGAAGCTTGAGGACAATAAGGTGTGGGGTTTTAAAGACATTTCAACTACAATGCACCTGAACACACAGCGTCTCTTACACCTGCAGCGTCTCACAGCGTCACAGTTACTGCTGAGATAACATGCTACAGACGTAGCGCTGCACTTCTCTCCTCCTAACATGTAAATATGTTTATGATCAACCCCCTGGTCAACAACTGCCCGCACTAAGCTGCTAAACTGGTGAGCGAGTAACACAGAGGTGTCTCCATCTCCTCCACCTGTGCGCGTTTTCTGCCGAGGCAGGAGGAGACGCACACACACTGCAGGCTGCTACTTGGCTACTGGTGGAGAGTTGAAGGTAACCAGGAAAACCTGGAGTGGAGTTTTAGTGGTTTGAGTATTCTCCTATTAATCAAGTGGAATAGATTTGTTCATGAAGAAAGAGAAACTGGTAAGAGAAAGGGTAAGAGCAACCATCTTCGTCGAAGGTGAAAGCGAGAATGAATAAAAGATTAAGACTAAGATCAAATTCAGTTTCATTCCTTCGCCCTACCAATAAGTATGACCCCTCTTTAATAGGACCACGTGACTCAATTTCAAACACTAAGAATTTACTGAGACTACAAATGAAAAGTTGCCTATTTTCTCATCATTTGAACCACCAACTAGCCTACAGCTGCTGCTCAGTGACATGCTGCCCTAAGCAAGACCAGCAAAAATACCAAATGTAACGCATCGTAAAACACCTGACTAGACATGGCAATGATTTTTTTAAACTGTATTTGCTAGCGCAGCTCACATTGTTGTGTTAGACATGTGCCTCTGAAAAATGTGCTGTCTGCAGGACCTAGTATAGTATAGTCCTACTACTTTATCAAAAACATCAAACTAATCCAACAGAAGGATTGGGACCCCCTGACTTCCCAGTTTAAATGCTAAAATGAGACGCTGGATAAGTCTGTATTTCATTTCGCCTCATTCCTCTATCAATAAGTTCGGGCTCTAGGACTATCTTGGACTACAGAAACAATGTTTAGCACAAATTATAGTTGCCACAGAAACAAGTTATTGATATTATACATGCTAACCAGCACTTGCCTACACTACAACACACCAGCATTTGTTTGCTGTCTATCAAACACTAAATTATCAATCCCAGGTGGTGAAGACAGCTTTCTTACACGTTTTCTTTTTGCAGCAGACACCCATTAAAAGCTGTCTTTAACTCTTGCAACAACTGAGAACTAAACATTAACCTGCGCCCACATACTTGTTTGAAACCTGACTTGTCTTTTTACTTGAAAGGAATCAACTACAACAGGATTACTTGATAACTTGAAGACTTATCAGCTTTTTAAATTGGGTGTACCATTTTCCCTGGGAATATTTCTTAGGCCTTGTGACTATGAATTAAGAATCAATGTGACACACAGGATTTTTGAATAGGAAGTAATACTGAGAGATGTAACTGGGCCTCATTAGTATTAATTCTGTTTCCATGAGTATTGATTTAAGTTAAAGCAAACACTTCTCCTTAACAGTTGAATTCATTTATTGTAGTCATAAGGTTTTCTTTTGACAGATGTGTCTGTTGCATTTTGTGTTTGCTGTGTAAAAATATTTTCTTAACAAATAACGTAAGCGTCTGACTCTCACTAGGTCTGTCCCCGCTGTGCTCAGACTCGTCGTCGGGCTCCGAGGAGGAGGCGGGGCCGGGCGATGACATGTCGGGCATGGAGCACTGGATGGGCCGCCCCTCACAGCTTGGCCCCGCCCACCTGGGCTCCACTTCCTCCTCCTCTTCTTCCACGCAGAGCGGAGGCAGTGGAAACGCCGGGCGACTGGCTGACTCGTTGGCGCACTCCCACATTTCGCACTTGGCGCACGCGCACCTGGGGCACCCTCACCTGAGCCAGTCGCACCACCTGTCACAGTCGCATCACGGTGAGACCTGACTTCTGTAATGCGTCTGAGAATAAAAGAAGTAGGATGATTTTATCATGTTGAACCTCCATCTGTTGGGATGCAGAAAGGTTTTGGTCTAAGAAGTTCCTGAACAATAACGTAAATATCACAGTTGGTTCTTTTCTTTTACCCATCCTGCTTATTTCCAAGGATAGTTTTTATGTAATCCAAGGATTTTAAATTCAGTTAACTACATATATACCATATTTATGTGCCTGTTGGCTTTGTTTGCATCTCAAGTCCTTTCTCAAACTGATCAAAAGAAACCTGCTGTTATTTATCTTTTTATTGTAATTAAACTGTATTATTTGATGTTCAGCTGCATAACCAGCTGAGATGAATGGGAACTCCTGATTGCAAATTACAGCTGTCATTTCTAGCACGAACCTAAAGCCCGGCCCAGCCCGACCCTTATTTGGGCCGGGCCATAATATTGTGCTTAAAGTGCGGACTGGGCCGATCTCGGGCTTTGATTAGTTTTACGAATCATACAGCACAAAGAAAACTAAATAAGAATGCACGATATAAAATTTTGTTAATCTACTTATTGAGGAGGAGGCAGGTCCGACTGGCCGGTTGAAAGAGTTAAAAAAAAATGTCCAGTTATGCTCAGATGGATCAGCTGATCACCGGCCGCGCACGTCTCCCCACCTGCTGTCATCTAAAGCTAAATTAACTGATTTTACTTACTTAATTGTACCTTTCTGCAAGTTAATGCAGTTCATTCTCATCCCACAATTGGAGGGCCTGACCTCCATGGTCCAGTCTAAAATAAAAACTATCTCAGGAGGGCATGCCTGTCAAAAACTGCAGGATGTTGTGTAACGCCATTCCTTCATGCTGTTGGAGCTTACAAACTTGTCTCCTCATAGTAATGGTAGATACTATTCAAGTAAAGCTGCTTGTGTTCTGTAGTTGCCTCACGATAAGGGAAGGGAAAATTACTAATTCAACATGTTTGTGCCTTTGTTTCAATATTATTCTTTAAGCTTGTAAATATTTGTACAAAAACAGTAATATATTCAAACATTAGGGGAAGAAGTGTGTTACTGTCTGACAAACCCCACACCTCCAGAGAGGGGATGGATCAGAGCTGATCCAGTTTGTTTTCACTTCTTGTCGACCATCAGTCTGGAAAACATATCCTTTAAAAACATCTGGAATAATAAGCTTTTGATTCATAGTTTAACTTTTACTTTGTAGGTTTGCGTACATAAATGTTGCTGAATAGGTAGCATTATTTATTCATATTTATTTAACCAGGCAAATCACAGATTTATTTTGCAAGGAAGGCCTGGGCCTGAAGGCAACCCAACGTTAATAAACCACATTTAGCCTTAACTGCTCTCTACTCTGACGGATGTGAAACAAAACTACAGTTGTCCCTCGTTTATCACGGGGGATCCGTACCCTGAAGCCTCGTGATAAGTGAATAACTGCAAAGTACAAATAGAAGTACAAGTAGCAAGTAGTTGTTTATTTTAGTACCATATTTTCCACCGTAAATGTCGCACCACCCTATAAGTCGCATCAGTCCAAATATGTCTAATAAAGTGGAAAATCCATAAATATGTCGCTTCGTCATATACGTTGCATCTATTGTGCGTCACTGCTGACAACCTGGAAATGTGGGCCGAACCAGGGAATGTGGGCCGAACCAGGGAATGTGGGCCGAACCAGGGAATGTGGGCCGAACCAGGGAATGTGGGCTGAACCAGGGAATGTGGGCCGAACCAGGGAATGTGGGCCGAACCAGGGAATGTGGGCCGAACCAGGGAATGTGGGCCAAACCTGGAAATGTGGGC
>NC_056517.1:5007351-5011290 GCF_014905685.2 Nematolebias whitei | reverse complement strand
AACCAGGGAATGTGGGCCGAACCAGGGAATGTGGGCCGAACCTGGGAATGTGGGCCGAACCAGGGAATGTGGGCCGAACCAGGGAATGTGGGCCGAACCAGGGAATGTGGGCCAAACCTGGAAATGTGGGCCGAACCAGGGAATGTGGGCCGAACCAGGGAATGTGGGCCAAACCTGGAAATGTGGGCCGAACCAGGGAATGTGGGCTGAACCAGGGAATGTGGGCTGAACCAGGGAATGTGGGCCGGTGTTGTGCCAAAAATCGATTGGCTGACAAATGGCGGCTGCGGGAGCGTGTACGGTAGGACTTTAACAAGAATTTAACAAGATGAACACTTAAAAACAATTATTTGTTTGCTCTGGATGCTGCTCGTTTCTTCGAAATTTAACAAGATGAGAACCTAAAACAATTATTTGTTTGCTCGAAATTATAGCAAAGGTGTGTCTCAGTTGAACTTTTACTCAATAAATGCACTTTAATGTTCAAATTAGCTGCATTTCGCCGAGGCGGTGCAGCTAAATGAAGCTGATTTGACAGTTCCTACAAGCAGCGAGCAGAACAAAAGTGGCAGGTTAAGGCAAGCCAATTGTGTCATTAATAGCTGGTGAAGATTCTCAGGCATCCAGGACATGGTAAATTCAAAAAAGTTGAAGACAAAAATAACAAAGTTTAAAGTAAAATATAATAAATAAAGTCCAGTTGTTTTTGTCTTGAACTTTTTTGAATTTGTCATTATTGCTACTTTTAACTATTACATGTCACAACGGCATGCCATACAACTCAAGTGCAGTCTAGCAGGAGGAAGCTTCTCTTGCATGGGCTGCACAGAGGTGCTAAACAATTTAAAATAAGTCATTTGCAATAAAAATCCATGCTGCCCGTGCGGCTCATCCATCAATCAGCCAACTATGTGTCATGTCCAATCTTACTTTGAAAAACCGCGAAAGAGCGAGTCCGCGATAAACGAACCGTGAAGTAGCGAGGGACTACTGTATAAAGAAATGAGGATGATTGACAGTTTCCCAGTATCAGATTAATTCACAGTATGGTATGAATTCTTATTATCTGCTCAGGAACTGAGGTAAAGTACAGAACATGTCACATATTAAATAATATTAATACATGCACATTTTTATAAATATTAAATATTTGGTAAGCGGTTGATCATGTAAAAAAATGCATTGTTTGTTACACTATAACCCAAAAGTGATTCTCTTTTACATCTTGTATTTTTCATTCATCCTCTCGACTTAAAATGTGTCTGTTTTATTTAAAATATCCTGATTTAAAGGTTGTAAATGTGCCAGGACAGTAGCACAGCTGTGTTTTGTACCTGCAGGCATCGGCCACCTCTCCCTGAAGAGGAAGGGGGCTCTGAGTGTCGCTGAGAACGGTGGCTCTCTGAGGCGATCCTGTGAGTTTGGATCTGACATGTTGTGGCCGCCGCCGCTGGAGTCAGAGGGTGGGTCCAGTCTCGGAAACAAACCGTCTCTTTTGGCCGTTGTTGCTTCAGTTTTGTTCCAAGTGGAGCTTTTTAATGTTCGAAATGTGAATTACTCAGAAATAAACAAACTTTCTCAACATTTAATGTTTGTTCATTTTACACATTGTCATGTCCTCAATTATGACTTCATCATAATATAACAAGACAGCTGTGTTGCTCCTTTTAGAGTAGATTAGAGGCGTGTTATTTTACAAAGGACCTCATTTGGAAAATGAAAAGTCACTTTTAATGATTGTTTACATAAAGAGCCATGAAACAGGCTCTGTGCTAAACAGGAGCTCAAATATTCCAGACCTCGCTGGCTCTCGTGTTTGCCAGGGATGTGACCCAATTATCCCTGAAACAAAATGACCATCAAATGGGTCTAATTGGCCGTGGAGATAACTGAACATGGCACTTGAGCAGCAGCAGCAGCGCGGTGATCCAGCTGAACGATGAGTCACGACGAGGCTGTTTTTTTTTTGTGTGTCCATCTGTCGGCTTCACTCTCCCCTCTGTCTTCAGAGAACCACTCAGCTCCACCGGACGTGACAGGATACTCGTCGGACTCGTCCCACTCCCACACCGAGCGCCACCCCATGTCCAACATGGGGACGATTGCCAGGAACACGCAGAAATACGGCAACGCCGAGCGCATGGAGACAGGCGACGGTGAGAGTCTCCCTGCAACACAAACACTGACCTCTGCTGATACGGTTAACAACACGTCAACCAGGAAGTGACATCACACTGAAGCTGCGCCGTCATGAACTGACCAGTTACACCAGGGGCGTCCAAAATGTGGCCCGAGGGCCATTTGTGGCCCTTGGAGTGATTTTGTGCGGCCCACAACTACAATTAAGGAATGGTATCATTTTGACCCACAGCTTTAAGAGGTTGATGTAGATCTTTAGATTTAATGGTGATACTTTTAAAAATGTTTAGGTTTAACAGAAAAACAAATGAAAATAATCTTCTCAAAATGATCAATATTAAGTGCTATACCAATATGTAGCTTTAATTCATCTCTTTATCTACAGTAAACCTTCACTGACCTACAAAAATTAGAATTTTGGATAATAATCCATAAAGCTTGGCTAAATATAACAAATGTTTTCCAAGAAAATAATTTCAGTTGATTTAATAAACGATGGGGAGATATTGGTCATTTTTAAAAGAATATAAAGTATCATCGACATACAAGTTGATCAGCTTTATCAGTGTCCCTTCAAAGCTTCCATGAGTCTGTTTTAGCGACTGCCAGCTGTTTTTCAGAACCTCATTGACCCTTTTGGGTCGTCCATGGTCCAAATGGGTGTTTGAAGCTCCACCCCTTTTTGTAAAGAGCAATTACTCATTTTAGGCTTTTTCTCTGAAAATGAACAAAAATAACTTTCCGAGCACAAGGAAACAAATAATCCCCCCCCCCCCCCCACCCAAAAAAATATATATAAAATCTCAAAATTAAAAGGTTAATGTTTGTGAGGCTCCTAATGTTCTGGATCTACAAGAATTGAAACTAAACTTTTAACCTTTCTCCAAAATATTGTTGAAGTTGACAGTTTTTTTTAAGTTTTGTTAGATTCAAAATATTCTGTCCCACAAGTCCTTTCATGTGGACAGTTCTGGACAGCTATGAGAACGTTTGGACACCCCTGTGTTGATGCAGCGCCTCTGAATGGACTGGGCCTGTTTTTGAACCTCCACTGTCTGCTCCAACCTGACAGAGCTCCTTTCAGCTTCACATTCACCGCTTCAGTTCAGGACAGACAACCTGAGGGTCATTCAGCAGCTCTCGTCGATGTTTGAAAATAACTTGTTCTGTCAGGACTGCTGTTGTGAGGATTACCAGGCTGACTCGGGTCTTTTCTTTCCGTTGGGACTCGTGTATGTTTTCCAGGTGTTCCCGTCAGCAGTCGTGTGTCGGCCAAGATCCAGCAGCTTGTTAACACGCTGAAGCAGCCCCGCAGGCCACCGCTGAGAGAGTTCTTTGTTGATGACTTCGATGAGCTTCTAGAGGGTCAGACGTTCTCTTTCTGTTCGCATGATTACATTTCAGATCCATGAAGACTGGCCTCGCTCTGTTCCTCTGAAAGCTGAAGCAGCAGAATATCATTTATAGTCTAAATACTACTGGACCAGTTCTGGGTGAACTAAATGAGATGTTTCTGATGATAATGATGGCTGTTTAACCTTTGTTGCATCTGGTGCTAAAAATGATGTCAAATGAAGATTACACATTTTCATGTACTATACAACAAGCATATACAGTTCAAATATAACAGTAAAGTAAAGTCATCCAAGAATATTTCATACTATGTATGGATAAACCTATACCATTATTCATAATAGTATTATTGTCCGCTTCTTTCCTTTCACGTGCATCGTCTCCTGTTCTGTGCAGGTTGAGATTAGATCCTTTATTTTTGACATTCTCATGTTTTTTATAAATTAC
>NC_056517.1:4984219-4992351 GCF_014905685.2 Nematolebias whitei | reverse complement strand
GTGAAGTCCCCGACCACAGGTCCGGGGTCTGGGTCATCACTGCTGAGAAGGGACTATAGCTAATACGTAGGAGCATACAATTATTACAGACTTCACAAAGCTCTCGGAGTCAGAGATTTTACCCATAAAACTCCACCACAGTTAAAAGGTGCACTGCCAGCTACCAACTATTCTACACAGGTTTACTGTGAATGTAACAACATCCCTGTTTTTATTTAGGTATCTCTGATGCAGCATAATGCTACTCAGACTGTTGTTTTACTACTGACACAGGACACTCTATCTTAGAGCAGGTCCAACCAGCCATAAGCACAGTCTGAACAAATTCTAAACAAAGAGAGTCTCACCTTACAGCTGGTAAACCACTTTGAATAAAAACATTCTGATCGCTGTGGAATTATCTTTATTCACTTGGCAGTAAAGGTGGACTCTTCCCCTGAGATGTGTGTGCAGTTCAGACAGTTCAGACCTGTGTTTTGTGCTGATTTTTAAAGATTGTTCAGGACAGATGTCAGTGCCAGGTGTCTGGGTCTTACTGAAGGATATCTATCAGACCTGAAACAAAATAATAGAAACTGAAGATCCTGGAACTACTAATGTGAAACAATAGTTTCTTATTCGAAATAAAATAGTCTTGCCTTTCAGTCAGTTCACATAGTACAACGCAACAATGGCTCAGATTTAAATTAAATTATTGTCCCTGTTAGTTCACCTCTGTATAAGCATCGTCAGTATCTGCCTCTTTGATGAGCTTTGTCCTCATTTTAAACAACAATAACATTATAGAGTACAAGAATACTCAAAAACCATCACTATGCAGCAAGTGACAGCACCTGTCACTTGTCGGCATAACGTCATTTACCCAAAAGCGTAATTAGAGGTGTCTTAAGTTAGGACACATAGAGGTCTGATATTCCACATTTCATATGTTGTACATAGTTCCTTTTGTCAGAGAACAGGAGTTATATGCATAACATTACATTAGCATTCCTGAAACTGCTTGCTAACTTCTCTCTCTCCCGTAGGTGGCGCTGGTGTTCCCCAACAATGACCCCGTGGCCTTCATGGTGGCCTTTTACGGCTGTCTGCTTGCTGAGGTGGTTCCTGTTCCCATAGAAGTTCCTCTAAGTCGCAAGGTATGTCATGAGATCACTCACCATGATACTTCTGCCATTTTTGTAGTTCTATACAATCTTTCTTGTATTTTTAAATGATGGCTTGTTTGTAGTTTCCCTGCTGGAGTTCATAGGTCACTTGACAGGACATTGTTCCTCCCTGCTGTGTTTTATTTCAGTCTTGTTTGTGTGATCACCTTAGTGATGTTCAGTTTTAGCTTTTTGCTGGACGTGAGTAGATTTGAGGATTAATCCTGTCTGAACATGAAGCAGGAAAGAACCCTGTCTGCTATCACAGACGATGTAGAAGAAAATACTGATATATGGCAGGTTGCACCTGATCCAGTTTGTTCCGTTGTCTGAGAGACTAGAAATATCTTCAGTCTGCTTGAAAATAAGTTTTTAGCCATAAATATATATGCTCCATAAGTTTTCAGCTGCTGTCTGTGTTTTAGTTCACTCAGTTCTTCCAGCTTTAATGTTTGCAGTCAGTCTGCTAACATTGAGACATCATTGCCTGTCTTTGCAGCACTTTGTGCAGCTAAGTGTTGCCATGGTTACACACAGTGATTACTTGCTGCAGTAGAAAACATCTTTTGCCGTTTACCTCACTTGAACCCCTTCCCCCAATCTGGACTTGTGCTGCAGGATTTTCCCTTCAAACGCTTTAGATCTGAGTGGCACAGTGGAACAGTGGATAGAGCTGTCGCCTCACAGGCAGAAAGTATCAGGTTCACCTCCTGGCTTGACTGCGTTGATTTTACATGTACATGTTTTCCTTGTGCACACGCTGGTTTTCTACTCCCGTTTCCTTCTACTGACCAAAAACATGAATGTTGGGGTAGTTAGTAAATTGTCCTTCGGCGTGAGAGAAAGAGTGAACTGTTGTTTGTCTTGTGAGCCTGTGGTGGACGTTCAGCCTGTTCAGGGTGAACACTGCGTCTCATACAGTGACTACAGAGATAGACACCAGGGGCTTCACAAACAAAGACATGTGGATTTCCTACTGAAACATGGCGTGCGCATAAATTGAGAAAATAGCGTACACACAAATAAACCCAGATGTGTTAAATCATGGATCCAGAACAGTGGCTCCATACTGAGAGATTGTTTTTGAACAAACAGACTGGCAGGTTTTCAGAGAAGCTGCTGAAAATGGAGGAGCGCTAGATCTGAACCAATATGCATCCTCAGTTCTGGGGTACATTAGTAAATGTACTGACGACATCTCCACCATAAGATATGTTAAGAGCTACCATCACAGAAAACCTTGGCTGAATGCAGAGGTGCGCACCCTGCTGGAAGCCAGGAACACTGCCTTAAGGTCTGGAAACAGTAGCTGAGAAGGACAAGGAAAGAACTGGTAGTTGGTATTAAGATGGCCAAGGCCACATATGCACAGAGGATCGAGGGTCAATTAGCTTCACAAGACGCACAGAGCATGTGGAGGGGCATTAAGTGCATAACAGATTATAAAGGAAGGAGCGAACAATGCCCCAAAGACCCTTCTCTGCCTGATGCCCTCAACAAGTTCTATGCACGCTTTGAAGACCCGAAGAGACCACATAGCACCAGACTCACCTCACCACCGGATGAAGAGCTTCTCAGCATCACCTCAGCTGAAGTAAGGAGTAAGGAGTACTTTCAGGAGGACTAACTAATCCACACAAAGCAACTGGCCCAGACAACATCCCTGGGAAAGTGTTGAAAGAATGTGCTGATCAGCTCTGCGAGGTGCTGGCAGACATCTTTAACTCCTCACTTACCCTGGAGACAGTTCCCACCTGCCTGAAGACTGCCACCATCATCCCAGTCCCAAAGAGCTCTACTGGTCTGAATGACTATCGGCCAGTGGCTCTCACCCAGATTGTCACTAAATGCTTCGAAAAACTGATCATGATCCACATCAAAACAACCATCAACATCAACGAGGACCCACACCAGTATCCATGAACCGATCAGCAGAAGACGCCATCTTCTCTGTGGTCCACACTGCTCTCATCCACCTGGAGCAGAAAAACTCTTACGTCCGTATGCTCTTTGTGGACTTCACGTCTGCCTTCAACACCATGATCCCCCAAACCCTGATGGACAAACTACTCACATTAGGACTAAGCCCCTCCATTTGCAACTGGGTACTAGACTTCTTAACAAACAGACCACAGTCAGTGAGGATCCACAACTTCTCCTTCTCCACCATGACCCTCAGCACTGGCTTCCCTCAGGGATGTGTGCTGAGCCCTCTCCTGTTCACTCTGCTCACGTATGATTGTGCAGCTACCCATCCAGGCTGTCACATTGTAAAGTTTGCAGATGATACAGCGGTGGTGGGATGCATCACAAACAATGATGAGTCAAGCTACAGGCAAGAGGTGGAACACCTGGAGAGCTGGTGCAAAGAGAATAATCTTCACATCATTGTGAAGAAGATGAAGGAAATGATTGTTGACTTCAGAAGGAACAAACACGTCTACAACCCCACCCCCCAAACATAGGAGGATTTGCGGTGGAAGTGGTCTCCAGCTACAAGTACTTGGGTGTGCACCTGAACAACAACCTCAGCTGGAGCACCACCACCACCAGCCTGATCAAGAAAGCTCATCAGAGACTCTACTTCCTCAGATGGCTGAGGCGAGCTGGTCTGGGAAGCTCAGTCCTCACCTCCTTCTACAGGTGTGCAGTGGAGAGCATCCTGTGCTCCAGCATCAACGTGTGGCATGGAGGCTGCACAGCTGCAGAAAGAAAAGCTTTGCAGAGAGTGGTGAAGGCTGCACAGAAGATGTTGGAGTCAGTCTCCGCACCATCACAGACATCTACACCTCTAGATGCAGGAAGATGACCACCTGCATCATGAAGGACCCCACTCACCCAGCACACACACTTTTTGCCCTGCTCTCCTCAGGAAGGAGGTTAAGGAGCATTAAGTGTAGAACCACTAGACTGAGGAACAGCTTCTACCATGAGGCTGTTCGACTCATGAATATCTAACCAGAATAATCACTGTGAAAAATCACATCATGTTGCTGCTGATCTGTTTCATGTTGCTGCTGATCTGTTTCATGTTGCTGCTGATCTGTTTCATGTTGATGCTGATCTGTTTCATGTTGATGCTGATCTGTTTCATGTTGATGTGTTCATGCGTTCTCATCTGTTCACACAGACTCATGTTCATGTTTATGCTGATGTTTGACGTAATGTTTTTATGCTACTAGTGCTTAGTGTATATTTAGTTGATGTTTTTCTTAATTCATATCTTAGATGTTATTACTGTTTTTCTTTTACATTTTATGGCTGGATGTAACTGTGACCCTGTGGACATAATCTCGTTCCACCACATGTACCACATGTGGTGCAAATGGCAAATAAATCTCTCTGAATCTCTGAATGTATGAAACAGTGCGTATACATGAATCCAAGCACACTTCCTTTGTACATCCCTATCAACGTGGAATTGGGCGCACATGAAGGAATGTCCGAATCCTCGCTCGACACGACTCCGTCTGAATAGAAGCAAATATGTTTTCCATGCAGGACTCTCATCTCTACATGCATGAAGTCACATCGTGTGCACGGAGAGAACATGCAAACTCCACCCAGAGGGGCCCCTGGCCGGGATTTGTACCAGGGAAACCTGCTTGCTGAAAGGCAGCAGCTCTACCAACTGATTCACCGTGTCGCCCTTGTTTACATGTACATGTGACAAAAATAACTTTTGATAAAAAGTTAATTTTATAAATAAAAGAAAAATAAACTTTTCAGTTTTCATTGCAGTGAGGTGGTTTTGATCATGTTTGAGGCGTGTTAAATGTTCTGTTGTTTGAGGTTGCATGTGCTTCAGCTTCCTTGTTTGGATTTAAATCATAACTGAAGAGGTTTGCGTGGAGGTCAGCACATTCTCACAGCAGGTCAAAAACATGCGTGAATTTACGCACATGTTCACACAACGTTCATTTTGGTGCATCTTAACGTGCATGGAGCCTGGCACATGCAACGTTTTCGTGCGTACTCACCTGGATACATGAGGCCCCTGCGTGTTGGGAAGGAAAAGCAAGTGAAGTGCTTGAATGTATGTTTTGTGTCATGGCAGCAGACACTTTTTGATTTCTTTCATTTTCATATTTTTATCTCCATGAATGAAAACAAGCCTCTGAACAGAAGGTCTTCTGTTTGATTGTCCTGTCCTCCTGTTTTTGTACCATCCACCAGGATGCAGGCAGCCAGCAGATTGGATTCCTGTTGGGGAGCTGTGGCGTTACCGTGGCATTGACCAGCGATGCCTGCCATAAGGGTCTTCCCAAGAGTGCAACCGGAGAGATCCCGCAGTTCAAAGGTGAAAGGGGAGTTCTGGGAGGTCCTCCTGCACGTCAGGTCTTTACAAGTCAACCATTAATCATGTTTGAATTGTAAAGACCTGACATGGAGGAGGGCACTTTGCAAATCTGCACATTTACAATCATTTGAGGAGCTGAAGCTAAAGCATGTTTTTCTGACAAAACAAAGCTTTGTGTATATTTGACCTGTTTTCTTGTTCATACCACTGATCTCTGTCTCTGAGTGTCGATCCTTTCTGTCTCTCACATATTCTCTGCACAAACCTGCAGGATGGCCCAAGTTGCTGTGGTTTGTTACCGAGTCGAAGCACCTCTCCAAACCCCCTCGAGACTGGTTCCCACACATCAAAGATGCAAACAACGACACCGCTTACATAGAGGTGAGCTGACAGACAAACAAACGACACTCTGTGAACACGTCAACAGAAGCAAGGACGTCAGTTTGACTCAAACCTGAGCCGGCGTTCCTCTGGTCGCCTCACCCACTCAGGAGCGTCTGTCTCTCCATCGCTGCTTAACTTCTCGTGCTAAAGTTTATCTGACTGGATGAATCTTCATTATTCGCAGTACAGAAGTCGCTCGATTATCGCGGGGGTTACGTTCCAGACATAAGTGAACAACCGCGAAGTAGAAACGTTATAGCATTTATATATATTTAAGGCTTTAGAAACCCTTCCCACACTCTTGCAATGTTCTAAACTCTTAAACCTACATAATTTCAACAACATACATATATATACTGTACAGCACTGCAACATTTTATATGGGTACTCACCCGCCTTGGTCCAGTTGAAATCTACATAATGGTCCAGATTGAGTTCAAATAATCCAGAGGGATCCAATGAAAAAAGCTCCGGAAAAAGACACCGGACCTCCAAGTGACGCCTCCCCGCTCGAGAGGCCTCATGGGCCGGCAAGCAGTGCTCAGGTTGACCGATGAGGCTGGAAGTCTGGTTCTGGTTCTGGTCCTGTTCCCGGTTGGTTCCGTACGGCTCTCTGCATCCACTGAGCGCCGAAGTCACTATGAATAAGGACCAAACTTTTTAGTCAGGTTCTGATCAGATCAAAGCTTTCCCTGCATTTGGCAGAAAGCAGCAGCCAGAAGCGCCATTGGCTTCTGGGTAGTGTAGTTTTTTATACTGGCGATACAGAACGGGCTTATTGAAAGAAAACTACAAAATGGCGGCACCTGCCCAAAGTATCTTTTTTTTTCATTAACATGTTTTCTGTACCATCCCAATCATGTGAGTAACATTAAAGTTGACAATCGTTGAAAACTCACAAAGTATCGAGAAACTATTGTGAATGTTTTTGTTCAAGTTAAAGAGGAATCTCAATATAAAATCAGAAAATAAACAAGTTTATTGTAAATTGAAACTAAACTCATCTGTTGCTGCTGAATCCGATGACTGTCCAGTACGATAAAGAGATACGCATCTATATTTTTAATAGAATGCAAAACAAGTTCATAAATAGTTGGATTGACTTCATGCACATCCATTGATCTCTTCTTGCAAGTTTTAATCAAATCCATTCAGTAGTTTATCTGATATTTTGCTAACATACAGGCAAGCACAGACAGACTGAAACATTATGAAGGAAACATCAATGGAAGTATTTTGTGTTTATTTCAGGATCAATATGAGATTGGATATTTTAAAATGTCATATTTATTGACTGAGTCCTCCTGAAAGCTTCCCAACGATCGGTGTTGTTCTTCCTCTCAGTATAAAACCTGTAAGGACGGCAGCGTGCTGGGAGTCACTGTGACGAGGATCGCTCTGCTGACACACTGCCAGGCCCTCACCCAGTCCTGCAGCTACACGGAAGGTAAACACACTCACACACACTGCACTTTGTTTCAGTCCCACATTACTGATTTATACTGCTTCTATTCTTGTTCTGCAGCCGAGACCATAGTGAACGTTTTGGACTTTAAGAAGGACGTGGGTCTGTGGCACGGCATCCTGACGGTGAGACCTGCTGCTGGTTTGGGATCAGAGCAGCTTCACACCCAGACCAGTTAGATGTTAAATCTAGGACTTGATTTTAAAATGGTCCCAGTTTGGTTTACTGTGAATGGTGCAGAGGATGCTTCTGAGTAATCTTGTGTTTTCATGCAGAGTGTGATGAACATGATGCACGTGATCAGCGTGCCATACTCACTGATGAAGGTCAACCCTCTGTCGTGGATCCAGAAGGTCTGCCAGTACAAAGGTCAGGCTCCAACCCCACCCACCCCACCCACTCCTGTCACTCATTTCTACCCAGCTGCCAGTCAAACAGATGAAATGCTGACACTCACTGTGGGTTTCATCGTGTTTCCTGCAGCTAAAGTAGCCTGTGTGAAGTCCAGAGACATGCACTGGGCTCTGGTGGCCCACAAAGACCAGAAGGACATCAACCTAAGCTCTCTGCGCATGCTGCTGGTAGCCGACGGATCGAACCCCTGTAAGTTCCCGCTCCGCCTCTACAGATAAGTTCTTGTATGAACAGAAAACTTTAGTTCAGGTGGTTTCAGACTGTGTCAGAGAAATGGATGGACTCCCTGGGGAGCCCAGGTATCTGGGTCACTCTACCAGAATAGAACAGGACGGGTCCAACTCTGCAGGTTTGCTCTGAGAAATGTTTTCCTGTCAAGCACGACTGGAATTCAGCATAAGAAGCTTCTTTTAAACTTTGGAGA
>NC_056517.1:4979587-4984209 GCF_014905685.2 Nematolebias whitei | reverse complement strand
TAGCAGCATGGTCTTGTTAGCAATGTGATCCTATTAGCAGCATGGTCCTGTTAGCTTTGTGGCCCTGATAGCAAATGGTCCTATTAGCAGCATGGTCCTGTTAGCAATGTGATCCTGTTAGCAATGTGGTCCTATTAGTAGCATGGTCCTGTTAGCAATGTGACCCTGTTAGCAATGTGGTCCTGTTAGCGATGTGGTCCCATTAGCATCATGGTCCTGTTAGCAATGTGGCCATGTTAGCAATGTGGTCCTATTAGCAGCATGGTCCTGTTAGCAATGTGGTCCTGTTAGCAGCATGATCCTGTTAGCAATGTGGCCCTGTTAGTAGCACGGTCCTGTTAGCAATGTGGTCCTATTAGCAGTGTGGTCCTGTTAACAATGTGGCCGTGTTAGCAGCATGATGATAGTAACAACCGCAGCAATGGATGATGACTGCACTCCAGAACTAATTCCGGCAGACAGAACATTCAAAAGTTCCCCATGGAACCGAACTGTTCCGTAGAGTTCGGTCCATGCAGTCAGATAGAGGATTATGAAGCCGGCCACCATGTCAGGCTGGAGCCTGAGCCCCAGGTGAGGAAGGGTCTGGAGAGTGGGGTTCTGGTGGAACGAACCGAGCTGCAGCTGGACCGTGTAGGTCTCAGTGAATTCCCGGTGGACTGGAGCGGCTCAGAGAGCGGTGGATTGTATTGAACCATCTTGCCAGACCTGTGCACCGTGCCACTCTCCGCTGCCCGTCTGATGAGGAAAGTGTCTTCTTGACATGATCCTCACAGTCAAAAGAAACTGGTTCTTTCATTCCAAGAGCTCATTTCTGATTCAGGTTTTGTTTATGGTTTCAAGTCTAGATCTCTAATATTAGCAAATGAACCAGCCCCACATTTCTTCTGTATTTATTTTCTTTACAAGAACTTGTGAGGAAATAAACCTCATTGTGCTCCTGAAAACATTTTTAGCCATTCTGTTTTTTACTCCTACTCTAGCTGAATGTTCTGGATGCACTTTGACGGCACTGCTCGCTGCATCAGCCTCAGTTCTTCATCATAGAGTCAAAAATAAACACTGTTGACCTATAAATGCTACTTTTTTCCATTTAGGTATTATTCTTGATTTTAAATTTTATTTTGACTTGATTTTTCTTTTTGTTTTACTTTTGTGAGTAACAGCTGAGGGTGGTCAGCTCTTGGTCTAAAGTGAAACTTGTCTGTGAAACAAATGGTTTATTTATTATAAGCACTAAAAGTTTGTGAAAGCAGAGAGAAAACTACATTTGTGGAGCTTTAATTTTGACATCTCACACCAGATGTGGATGAACATGTGTAAGCGACATTCAGGAATGGTCAGCTCGTGAGAGTCGTTCTCTTCCACTGTCACCAGTGTGCTGCTCAGGATGGGAGACTGCGATGAAGTGAAGGTTCGACTCAGTCTGCTTCCTCAGATAGACAACTTTTACTAATTATATGAGTTTTTGTACAGGGTCCTGACATGACAGTACTTATGCACTGGCTTTGTATAAATAAACTGAACTGAGCTGCCATGCAGTTACACAGAATATTTCAGGCACAACACTCCAATATTTGACTCCAGCAGTTTTACACTTCTAGTTTTACCTTTGTTCCCTTCCTGCCCACGCTTTACACATATTTACTGACATTTTGAACAAAATGCAGAGTTTTACTATGTGGCAAATGTCACAAACTCTGGCAGGCGGTGGGTTGGAAGGGTGCATGCATGGGTGGTGTGGACTGACTGGCACAAGTGGATGTATCCTGCCATGGTGGTTCAGTTCCCAGCCCCCTTCTAGCCTCGGGCTCAGGCTCTGGCCTGTTATGGCGGCCGGTTCTATGATCCTCCATCCAGCCTGCACAGACTGAACTCTATGGAACAGTTTGGTTCCGTGGGGAAACGTTAGATGTTCTCTGTCTGCTGGACCCGGTTCTGGAGGGCAGCTTCTGCAGTCCTTATTATCATCATGCTGCTAACAGAACCTCCTTGCTAACCGAGCCACACAGCTAACAGTACCATGGTACTAACAGGACCGTGTTGCTAAGAGAACCTCACTGCCAACAGAACCACTCTGCTAATAGGACCGTGCTGCAGAATTTCTTTTTCACTTTTGGTGCCTTGTTTTGAATTTTTGTTGCATGCTTTGTTATTTCTTGTTGTTTCTTGGCGAATCAAGATGGTTGTTCTTGTCCGGAGCAGTTCATTGCGTTCTTGACCTTGTGTTCATTTGCATATGGCAAATAAACCAAACCTTATGTTCATCTCAACTGGCTAAGATCAGTGATTGGCTGCTCAATCCACACTCCAAACTTCAGTCTTTGAACACGTTGCAGACAAATGGATGCTACCTGCAGCATCTCAGCTCTGCTGTTAGGAACTTTTTACTGTATAGAAACAGCATAAAGTTGTCTGGTGGGTGTCTATGAAAACAAATCAGAGGAAGAACATACGGATAAGTTAAATGTTAGAAGGAAATGTTTTCTGCAAAAGAATGACTTCTGCTGTTTGTAAAAACCGTGACTCTAAAAGCATCTTAGCCCTACATCCTGTAACCTGATCATAATTCTTTCTCTGGTACATGAAGTTTAATGAAAGGACAAGAGAAATCAGCCAGCTTCTTTTGGAGCTGAGCTCTCCTGATACAGTAACTGAAACGATGGCACAAAAAGCTGCTGAGACCTCAAGGCCTCAAACAGGTATTAGGACTTTTCCTCATCATGGTGCAGTTCTGCGATGTGCTGGGGATTACATGAACCAAGGTAGACCTGCGTCCAGGGGCTTGAACCCAGATGAAAACTGCTTGCAGTTTTTTAGTTGCATGTTGATCATCAATGGTGTTTCTGTGTGCTAGGGTCCATCTCTTCCTGTGACGCCTTCCTCAACGTCTTTCAGACCAAAGGGCTGAAAACCGAGGTCATCTGTCCCTGTGCCAGCTCTCCGGAGGCCCTGACTGTCGCCATCAGGAGGTAAACACTCTCAGAACTGCTTTGCAATGCAGACATCTTGCAAGCATGAGCAGGCACATGTAAGCACAGATATGCAGGCTGGAAACATGTTTAGGAGGTTTTTTTTATATATATATCAACGGTTTGTCCACAATGAATCTGCTGCAGCCAGTTAGTCAACAGCCAGCACATGCACATTTATACCAGTATACAGGTCCACCGGAGCTGCTGTGTATCATTGCTGTTTGTGTTGTTCATGGATTATCTGCAGGCCGGTGGAGGACAGCAGCCAGCCTCCGGGTCGTGGTGTTCTGTCTATGCAAGGTCTGAGCTACGGGGTTGTCCGAGTGGACACCGAGGAACGTCTGTCTGTGCTCACTGTGCAGGACGTGGGTACTATCACACCAGGAGGTAAATCTTTGTGTGTCACATGATGAACGTCTGTATCTAGCTGTTTTCATGGCTCTACTGTCAACGTTGTTGTTTGCAAGTTCAGAACTGTGATATGTTGATGTTGTTAAAAGTTTCTGTGTTTAAGGAAAAAGAATGATGTGGGAGTGAAACAGTATCATTCTAAAAGTATGGGATGATATACTTCTATCATCGCTGAATGTATTTTCTGTTCTAACATGAATGTGCTCCAGTACACAAAGCAACAACTATAAATACAGTTTAAGATATACAGTAGGTATGGAAGTACCTGGCCGGCCTGACTCACTGAGCACCTTTAAGAAGACTGTGAGCCAGACCTTCTCAACCATCGTCTGACCTAATAAATGCTCTACAGAATGAATGGGCAGAGATTTCCACAGAAACTACAATCCTGTGGAAAACCTTCCAAGAAGAGTGGAAGTTGTTACAGCTTCACAAAGGGGAACAACTCCATCTTCTCCATATTGATGTGGTTGTCAGGTGTGCTCAAATCCTGTTGTCTAGCCAGTGTCCATACATGTACAAAGACTGCATGTATACGAAACTGGTGCTTCAGGTGTATTACTACTGGCACTTCATATAAAGTCCCACAATGAAACTAAATCGACACTTAGATGTTGAAAATGGTCAGAATCAAGAATCCTGAGGAAAAGATTATTCTGTAACTAAAACTTGATGTGCAGCTGTCAGATTTCCTGCTGTGTGTACTCAAACAGTAAAAACCTTCTTCGTGGCTGGCAGTTGGATCACATCATGATTAAAAACTCTCTGGGACTACTTCTTCAGACGTTCAGCTTTTAACCCAGTTATTTGTAACCTGGTTTGTGTTGGACCCAGACGTAAGCAGATGGACTTACTAGGATTAGAACCAACTATTTTAAGCTTAAAGGATGTGAAGAAACACACCGAGCGGTCCACTTTTATACCCCTGGGTGTTCAGAGTGAACAATGTTCTGCTAGGAGGTTCCTATATTTCTGCTCTTTGCTTTATTTAAATAAGTTGTTCACACAGGTATGAACAAAAACGTGCATACATATTTCTCCAGTGCTGACTTCCATTCATGGGCTCCCAGTTTGTTGTGGAATTGATATAAAAATTTTATTCATGAACAATAAGTCCCTAAATGGACAGGACCCTGTGGGCCCCCAACAGCCCTCCAAGATCCCTTAGATCTAATGAGCATTTGCTTTGAGTTGTCCTGAGGTCCAGCCTGATCCACAGAGGTGATCAGGTCTTTA
>NC_056517.1:4964304-4979577 GCF_014905685.2 Nematolebias whitei | reverse complement strand
GATCCACAGAGGTGATCAGGTCTTTAGTTGTCCTGAGGTCCAGCCTGGTCCACAGAGGTGATCACGTCTTCTCAGCTGTAGCTCCTAATCTGTGGAACCAGCTGCTCCTTCATATCAGACTTCAACTCTTGGTGTTTTAAAGTCTAATCCTAAACCTCCTTCATACTCACTATCTTTAAACTGCACAAGGGTTTACATCTTTGCATATTTTAATAGTTTTATTATGTGCCATCATATTTGTCATTGTTTTAATTTTTGTTTGTTACGGTCTCTTGTGTTTGATATGATCTTTTCCTGTTTACAGCACTTTGGCCAACAGCAGTTTGTGAATGTGCTGAATAAACAAATATGACTTGACTTGATTTGAGCTGTGTTTGTCGTGTTTTCCAGGCCTGGTCTGTGTGGTGAAGCCAGAGGGCGTCCCTCAGCTCTGTCAGACAGATGAGATCGGTGAATTCTGCGTCTGCTCCATCTCCACAGGGATGTCCTACTACGGCCTGACGGGCATGACCAAGAACACCTTTGAGGTAACCTGCGCAGAAGCTGCTGTGGCTCATTAGAGTTTGATTGCTCCTTTATGCAGTCACATGCTAAAGTGTCCATGGGCAAGACACTGAACTTAGGATTGTCTCTGATCAGCATCACATCGGTTTAGCTTTGTAGAGTGGTTTTATGGCCCTTATGCATTGTAAGGCCTGGCCTGGACTGGCCCGCCCCAGGTTTTGAGTGTTGGCATTGGGCAGTTTCAGACTGGGCATTGGGGTTCCATTCAGACCAGACTGGTGCTACAGGTTTGACGTCAGCACACTTCTGGCCCTTGATTGGCTCGCTGGCCTGGTGGATCACTTCACAGATTCTGTTTCCTTCAGCTACTTGCTTCTGGCTGGTCGTGTGATGGAGAGAGCTTCTATTTTTCTTTAGAAAGAAATGGCAACTCAAAAGATAGCACCAGTGCTCTGGAAAAACAATGAGGTGTAGGTTTGGCTGAACTGAGATCCACACACCCAGGCAGCACTCTGCTGAAACAAACAAAACCATAGTCGTTCCAGCCCCAGTCTTCCCCGGACAGACCTGGCTTTACGATGCAAGGGGTGTTAGAGTGCTGTATGAGTGTGTGTTTGTGGATGGGTGTGCGCACACAGACTGTGTTGTAAAGCACATTGAGTATCCTGGTTGGCTAGCCAGTGGTTCCCAACCCTGGTCATCGAGGTCCACTGTCTATAGGTTTCAGTTGTTTCTGACATGATCTGCTTGTTAAGGAGTTGAACCCACATGCAGGAAGGCAACGGAGACTTCAAGTAAAATAAGTAACTATAATTTATTTTAAATAAACAACAAAAAACACTGACAGGGCAGCAAAACTTACTTACAAGAAGGAGAGGGCACATAGAACAGACATAGATCACGAAACTGTGGAAGGTTAATGCTCAGATACCAGAGAAGAGAACAGACACAGACTTTCAACAGTCTCTATTCCTTCTGCTTGTTTAGTTTAACTAATAAACGCGTGCGTGTGTGTGTGTGTGTGTGTGGGGGTGGGGGGTTTACAGACAAAGGTACAAAGTTCTTTACCATTTGTGCACAGACCAACAATCCAGGCACATTGGAATTGTTGTGCAGGACTCTCTCAGTCAAAGTCAAAACACTGAAACAACACTGAATAAATGAAATAAAAATAAGAACAAGGTGGTTTATACCTGCACTGTACAGAAAGTAGGTAATATCTAACCCTTCCCATGTCACATGACAACTGAAGTAGTGTAGGGTTATTATTGCACCTGATCAGTAGTTTTGTTTTGCCATCAGTCTGACTGTGGCAGGATAATATCTATTAAAAACCTTGTACTATGTGTGATGTTATCCACTCTACTGTGTCTCAGGTTATGTGAACATTTGTTGTGTCTGATCAGAGAGTGAGCTGGATGGTGAGTCCTTGATGGTACCTGCTGCTCTTTTCGACAGCGCAGTACATCGAGTCCATGGAAGGAAGTTTAGTCCCTGTGATCCTCTCCACAGTACATATGGCTCTTTGCAGTGCCTTCCTTTCTTCTTGTGTGGTGTTCCCATACCAGACGGTGATGCCTGTGGTTAAGATACTCTCTCAGTCATCTATAAGCCTGGGTGAGAGGGAGCTGGTTCAGACCCACTTTCCTGAGCAGCCTGATGAAGTAAAGCCTTTGCTGGGCATTTTTCACTGTGGCTGTGGTGTTGAGAGACCAGCTCAGGTCCGATGTAACCTGCAGTCCCAAGAATCTCTGGCTGTCAGCCCTCCCTACTTCACTTCCTTTAATTATGAGGGGCTGTAATGAGGGAGGGTTCTTCCTGACGTATGATTTCTTTGGTCTTGTCTGTATTGAGGATGAGGTCGTTCTTCTCTCCATATGTTATAATGTTGTTTACCAGAGTCGTGTACGGTGGCCATGAGGTGTAAATGAATCACATTTCAACAAACAGAATTGTCTTAAGCCGAAGCGGAAGTGTCCGGAATCACATTTGAAAAAACAGAATTATATTTCGTAAAACAAAGGTACATTTTAAAAAAAAAAGTAATAAATAAACGTAACTAATAAATAACTTAAGAAAGTTAAAAAAAAAAATTAAAAAAACACTAAAAACCCCACCACTTACGAACAAAGTCCATGCTCAATAATTCAGGTATTAGCACCAACATAACTGGTCTGTTCCACTTTGGAGTAAGCTGTTTTGGGGAAGAATCAGTTTTCTGCTGTGCTCCCTTGACTGATGAAGCCTTCTGGATGGAAGGTGAAACGTTTCAGCACAAAAAAAAAGAAACTGTCCAGATGACCTGACTAAAAATTGTTGGACCCACCACTTACGGTTTTGCTTAATGTACTTCTGTTTTTTCAAATGTTGTTCATTGACACCTCACGGCCACTATAGTGGTGCACCCTGACTTGTTTCCCTCCTGGATTAGCCCCAGTATAGTGGTGTCATCAGCATATTTAATAATGACGGTGTTGTGCTGGGTGGAGACACAGTCATAAGTGTACAGGGTAAAGAGTTTAGGGCTGAGTCAACAGCCCTGCAGGGATCCTGTGCTGACTGTGAGTTCAGCAGACACCCATCCTCCCATTCTCACCTGTGCTTTATCTATGAGGAAGTCCAGGATCTCGTTGAAGGTGGGGGTCAGGACGCTGAGGTCTGTCAGCTTCTCTGTCAGTTTTCCCGGGCGGATGGTGTTGAAACGCAAACTGTAGTCCAGGAAGAGCATTCTGTCATGTGTTCTGCTTCTTTCCAGATGTTGCAGTGTGTGGTGTAAGGCTATTGCTACCACATCATCCACTGATCGATTAGGGCGGTAGGCAAACTGGAAGGATCAGACGTATAAACAATTGCCAAGTCTTTGTGCACTGTGGTGACGACGGGAGCAGCCGAAAGACACACACAGTTAATCAATAATCTTCAAGAGTCTCCATTTCTTTACCTTCATCTGAACATTCAAACCCTCATCTTTATCTTTTTATTTTAGCTTTAGAATTATGTAAGGACATGTTTTCTTCTATATCAGGGGTCTGCAACCTTTACGACCAAAAGAGCCGTTTCTGCCCGTTTGTCATTAAATTAAACATGTCCAGAGCCACAATACCTGCTACAACTGGGATTCTCAACTGGTGGCCCACACACCGCTTTAAGTTTGTTGGAGGACATTTTTCTGGCCAGTAGGAGTTACTTTATAAACTAAAAATATCTAATGATTTTTAACATTTATTGATAGTTTTTGCCCAGTTTTTATAAACTGAAATGATAAACTATGCAGGCCTATGTGATTTTTCTCAACTGTAGAAAAATTAAATATCCTACTTAGAAGAAATAAAGCGTAAAGTGAAAGTGAGTATGTTTTACTCCTTGTAATGTTTCTAGTATTCACTTATTTGCCATATCAACTACAGGAAAACTGCTAAAACTATCCCTTGCAGTTGTTGTTATAACAACCAATAAAATTCAGTTTTATTTTAGTTTTGGTCAAAGCTTGAAAGAGCCGCTGCAGAGGGACCAAAGATCCACATGTGGCTCCAGAGCCGCATGTTGCAGACCCCTGATCTATATAATGAAAAATGCCACGCTGTAAACAAAAGGGCAAAAAGAATCAGAATTAAATATAAAGGTTGTTTTTTATGTTAAATTTACTTAATTAAAATTGGTGTTTGAAGTTGTGTAGCTGACAAAGTAAATTCACAACCAGAGCATCCTTCCATCAGAGACACTTAAACAGAACCAGCTGCTGCATTAAACTCTTGGTTTGGGTCCAAAGTTAAAAATACTCTAGTCAGACTTTGAGGTCTGGATCTGACTACTGGTAGTTGCTATAGTGACCGTGCAGCTGAATGGCAGGGTTTTTTTGTTGTTGTTTGCAGGTTTACCCAGTGAGCTCCAGCGGCGGTCTAATCAGCGAGTACGCCTTTGTGCGGACTGGCCTGCTGGGCTTCATTGGACCCGGCGGACTCGTTTTTATCACGGGGAAGATGGACGGGCTCATCATGGTGAGCGGGCGAAGACACAATGCTGATGACATCGTTGCCACGGCGCTGGCGGTGGAGCCGATGAAGTTTGTCTACAGAGGCAGGTGAGTTTGGATCATTCGGGAAAACTCGTTGACCTGCGACGTGTTGGACGAGCACCAGTCAGACCACAGCGATGGTGAACGTTGGTTACTCTGACAGAATCTGAAATGCAGCCAGCCGTCCAAGAAATTCACTGCCACTTTGATAAATGAGCCGAACACCACACATTATAAATCTAATAAAGTAGAGATCCAGGCGTCAGATCAGAGTGAAGCCTAGCTGTGTCCACAACCAACGAGAAGCCAATTTGTCCTGCACCTGACAAGCTCCGGTGGTGTTTTCTATTGTGTGCCGACTTCCATCTTGGAGTATAATAAAACCACCACTATTCTTCTGCACAACGTAACTTCTACCCACTTGAATATTCTGCACCAGTGACATTAAGGTTACTGCATTCCCCGTTCAGTTCCAGTCCAGATAAACACTTTCACTTTTCTTATCCCTCGGTGATCATCAGGGGACATCAGCTTATCTCTTGTTCATTTCTGTTCTAGCTTCTGTTGCAGCAGATGTTGAGGTGCCATTGTTTACTCACACAGAGCTTTAATAGCATCAGTTATTTGCTTTAATGTGTGATACTCTGTGCATCATTTAAGTTCAGTTTTTATAAACTATTGAAATGATTGTTGCCCATTGTTGTTATTTTTAACATGTGGACACTGGACATATGTCACGAGTTCTAGAATTGCGCCGCTCCAGGTGGCTGCATGTTGGAGCAGCTCTGTTAATTTCATTCTGAGATTTTGCTTTTGGAAACTCTAATTCCTCTTTTTCTGGATGTAGATCACATTTATTGGATGATTGTTTCCTCTGAATGTCCAGAGGACCAGATTTAACTTTTTTAGATTTTTCTACCTGGATTATTGAGCATGCATCAGGATATTGTGTCCTCTGGAATCAGATGCTGTGCAGCTGGAAGGATTTTTACTGAAACTTTTTTTAGTGTTGGACATTTGTTATGATGCGTAACCATGGCAACAAGGCAGTTTTCTACAACCAACCAGCTGATTAACATCTCAAAAGCTCAAATAATAACCCAACTACAGCCCCAAATCTCAAATGAGTTGAAAAGGATGTTATGTGGATGCATTCTCATCTACCTGCCAGCTGTGCTCGAGTGCCTGACCACTGAGATCCTGGAACTAGCAGGAAACACGGCTCATGACAGCGGAAGGACAGGATCGTCCCTCGGCACCTACAGTTGGCTGTCCGCAGCGACGAGGAGCTCGGCAGACTGCTGGGAGGAGTGACCATTGCTCTGGGAGGAGTTCTGTTCTGCATTTGGACGGTCCTGCAGCCCGGGGGAACCGAGAGGCCAGCTGAGTCTGTGAGATGGACCTTTACAAGAGATCCTTCCTGCCTACAGCCATCAGCATCTATAACATCTCTTAATGAAATGAGGATAACGAGTTACAACAACAAATAATTTCCCTTTGGGATTAATAAAGTATTTTTGAATATACTGGGTTACTTACTTTAGTTACTTACTTTAGTTTAAACTCTGCTTTCAAAACAATAATACCTGTTTTGTAGAAAGGCAAAGGAGCAGTTTGTTAAAGGCATCTTTAAGAAGTCTGAAAATCACTAAAATGAGCATTAGCATTAGCATTAGCTTGCTGTTTGCTCAGGCTGAAACACATTGTTTCCACTGTTTCCACCAACGTAGTTTACAACTTAGGTACACTACGTTTTACTGTATTACAAGAAATATTTTTAGAGCACTAACTAGTTGATAAAAAATTACAGGTAAATCTTGGAACATTACCGTACTTTTCACTGTATACGTTTTTGCATGAATAAGCATGACCTGTGACTTAAACAGCGAAGCAACCTATTTATGTTTGTTTCACATATTTATAACCATTTTTTTGGCTGAGATTTGACGATTTCATTCATTCTGACATGGAAAATATTGAACATTACAATTTTCAGCCGCTAGAGGTCCTCGAGTAATATGGCAAGCCAAGTGACTCATTAATAGGTAAAAGTGGCTATTATTGAGACACTTGGCTTGCCATAGGGCCAGCTTCATCTCGCTCTGGAACTCCTGGAGCAAACATGAAATCAGCTGCATTTCGCCACGTCACCCAGGAGAAATGCAGCTGATTTGACCATTAAAGTTCATTTATTAAGGGAAAGTTCAACTGAGACACACCTTTACTATAATTTTGAGCAAACAAATCATTGTTTTTAAGTGTTAATCTTGTTAAATTCCTGTTAAAGTCCTCCCATGCACGCTCCCGTGACCGCCTATTGGCAGCCAATCAGTTATTGTGGCATATTTGAGTTGATTTAGTTTTACTTTACAGCTCAGTGATTTGTTGTGTTGAAGTGATCTATGACATTAGTCAATTGTTTGTATATCTGCAGGGTAGTTTAATGAAATGCAACAATATACATTTGTTATGATGTTTAATTAAAACTAACAGCTGCTCAACACATTATGTAAACAAACATTTAAAATCTTGTTTTTCTGCCACTGTTTAAAATATATTTATCATGGCCTTTATTTGTATTATTAATTATCACAATATAATTTGCTTTTTGGCTTTTTGTTTTGGCAACAGAACTCAGTTTTTGCACCTTTTTCTGCCAGCGTCTCTTTTTTACAGGACTAATGTAGTAAATTTCAGTAAATTCTTCCCGGGGACGATGAGATGAAAACGTCTCTGGGTTGCTCTGAACATGTTGTCCTGTCTGCCGCGGCAGGATAGCGGTGTTTTCTGTGACCGTGCTGAGAGATGAGAGGATCGTGGTGGTGGCCGAGCAGAGACCGGACGCCACCGAGGAGGACAGCTTCCAGTGGATGAGTCGCGTCCTGCAGGTCGGTTCCCATCACATGATGATCAGATGCATCATTTGATCACACGGCTCATTAAAACGGATTTTCTTGTCATTCCGTTCAGCTTTTGAATCATTATTTCACTAAATATTATAAAACCTGTACTCAAGCGGTTGCCATAGTAACAGTGAAGCTTTCACTGTTGCCTCTTTATTAATTGCAGATGATGTGAGGGTTTATTATCTTGGTTGCCGATGTCTTTTCCTCTGTTTAGTTTTTGTTGATGGGAAAATAATCTAAAGAGTAAAATTCCATCCATCCATTATCTTTTACCCACTTCTTCCATTTTGGGTCACGGGGGTCACTGGTGTCCATGTCCTTCAATCACTGTGCGAGGGGCAGGGGACACCCTGGACGGGTCTCCAGTCCATCACAGGGACACATAGAGACAAACAACCATTCACTCTCTCACTCACCTAGGGACAATTTAGAGTTACCAATCAGCCTAGCATGCATGTTTTTAGTATGTGGGAGGAAACCGGAGTACCTGGAGAAAACCCACGCATGCACGGAGAGAACATGCAAACTCCACCTAGAAAGGTCCCCAGCCAGGGTTCGATCAGGCGACCTTTTCGAGGGGAACATATCTATATTTAAATGATAAATTATTGTTTTTGCACAATCTGTAATATATGGTTGAATCAAAAACAAGTAAGACTAAGTCGTCCCCCCCCCCAGGCAATAGACAGTATCCACGGAGTCGGCATTTTCTGCCTGGCTCTGGTTCCAGCCAACACCCTTCCTAAGACTCCTCTGGGGGGCATCCATCTGTCAGAGATCAAACAGCTGTACCTAGAGGGGGGGCTGCACCCATGCAACGTTCTGATGTGCCCCCACACCTGCGTCACCAACCTGCCCAAACCACGGCAGAAGCAACCAGGTGAGCGGCGCAGCTAGCGGAACTCGTTGGTGCATCAGACACGTCACGGTGCTGATCCGGTTTGTGCACGTGTGCCGCAGAGATCGGACCTGCCTCTGTGATGGTGGGGAACCTGGTGTCAGGGAAGAGGATCGCTCAGGCCAGCGGCAGAGACCTGGGGCAGACAGACGACAACGACCAGGTGAGCACCCATCCAAGCTCAGTGCAACACACCTGATTACCTCAACAGCTTGTCACCACGTTCATCTTTATCTACTCAGAGTTCCCCTCAAAACCCGTAAGATCACAGATTCAGTTTGTGAATAACATCTTGGAGCTTCAAACCTCAGTGTGAACATTAAAGGAGGAAACAACGCTCGGAACATACAGTACTTATTTATAACAGAAACTGCCGTACAAATACACAAACGGCTACAGTTCGGTCAGTTGTATTGAGATAAAGTTTGAGGTTGTGTCACGAGACGGATCCCCATCACAAAAGTTGAGCACAGATGCTCAGATCTTTGTTTAAAAGTTGGTGATGTTCATTCTGTTTGAGAAGTTATGAATCTTTTTATTATATTACGGCTGAGAACATCTTTCTGTAATACGTGCACTAAACGTTTTCTTGTCTCAGCCTGAAGGCAGCTCGCTGACTCGCAGAGCCTCGCTGGTGTTGACGCCAGGAGAACATGCCCAAAACTTTTATCTCCAGCTGGAGGTCGACTAGCTGACGCCCATGGATCATGTGACTGCAGCTGGCTGTGAGGGAACACCTGCTGGATAAAAGTCTGCAGCAAACTCTGTTCGAGGCTCATTCAGTGACACGATCCACATCTATGATGTGTGGAATGAGTTCTCACAAGTAAAACCAGTTTAAAATCCTCTCGTGTCCTCAGAGTGGCATCATCTGATTAAGAAGACGATGAAAGGATATTTATTTATCCAACACATTCCTCCGAGGAATGCTACTTTGTGTCTGAAACACTTTGACCTGCATCTTCTTTTTTTAAATGAAAGGAGATAAAAATAAAACCGATCTTCTCCAGAAAATCAAATTTACGTGCTGTGATTTATTTTATTTTTTGACAAAGAAATTGGACAAAGAATTGAAACCAGTTCATAAGTGAAAGATGCTATGCTT
Organism: Nematolebias whitei; assembly: GCF_014905685.2. Lineage (NCBI taxonomy): Eukaryota > Metazoa > Chordata > Actinopteri > Cyprinodontiformes > Rivulidae > Nematolebias > Nematolebias whitei. The sequence continues at coordinate 4,970,149 of NC_056517.1, read as the reverse complement.
GAAGGTCTGCCTGTCTGACAGATTGTTGTTGTTGCCGCTCCTTATTGTGTCCTCCGAGGCTAGTTTGAAGGGCTAGTTTTACGCTACTTGCTTCCAAAGCCTGGTTATTGATTGAAGCACTTTATTGTAGTGGAGCGAAGGCGGCGAGTCAGCAGGAAAAACAAATGCTGCTGGTGAGTGAGCACACACTGACACGGGCTTCACCAGAAGCCTGGAACTGAAAATGTCGTGCAGTTCTCTCAGATAATCATAAAATAATTGTCTGTTTTCAGCTTTAGTTTTATGTTAAATGCAGATGTTAGAGGAGAGGTTCTGTTCTGCTGTCGATTTACGATGAACCTTTGATAAATAAGAATCACCACTTCAGACCTCGGCTCAGGAACAGAATCAAATCTGTTCACGTGTCGTCAGAGATGTGGTTTAAAAATGTTTGGTTAAAATAAACGTTCTCATACCAGGTTTTATCTGTTTCTGTCTTGTACAGTTTTTGTTTTTGTCAGAAATTCTGCAGTGGAGAGCTCAGACAACACCAGACCACGTCCTCTACACGCTCCTCAGCTCTCGGGTAACAAACCTTTTAATTGCGTCATTTTCCATATTTTACTAAATGGTGCCTCAGCTAGTTTATAAAAACAAGGGAGCTCAAAATGTTGTCTACATTCTGAATATTTGCAGAATTAAAGTAACATAAATGTGCTTTGATAACTAAATTTATACATAAATATCACCACAAAATGTGTTTTCTAACACAACAAATACCTTAAATTGGTTTGTTTGTAGATTTGAAGAAGTAACAAGCAGCAACTTTTATTTATTGTTTAAACGTCCATCACTTCTCCTTCCATCCTCTAGGGGGCGGTGTCCAACTCACTCACCTGTCTGCAGCTGCATAAGAGGGCAGAGAGAGTGGCGGCTCTGCTGATGGAGAGAGGAGGTCTGCAGGAAGGAGACCATGTCGCTCTGGTCTACCCACCAGGTCACAAATGATGCTCCAGTGAAATCTTTACCAGTGTTGTGCAAAAGTACTAATACAGCTCTCAGCTGTTTATGGTTTACTTCCAAAGAGCCAGGCTTTTTATGTAACTTTTATGGGTAGACGAAATGTGCCCCAAGTCCAGAGAAAAACTATAAAAAATAAATAAAAACTTGAGAAAACCTGAGGAAGAATTTATCAAAGTCTACTTCAAGACCGGCTGCTTGGAAACTTCCGCCTTTACCCGCTTCTTCCATTCCAGGTTGTGAGAGTTTCTGGTACCCGTGTCCAACAGTTGCAAGTCCATCACAGGGACACAGAGACAAACAACAGTTCACATTCTCACTTAGGAACAGTTTAGAGTTACCAGTCAGCGTAACATAAGAGCAAGGTGGCGCCGGTGTGCATGTCTTGCCATCTGCCTCTGCCAGCTGTGCTTGTGTTCTTTCTGCTTTTATCACTTCTCATCTGTGACATCGACTCGTTACTGGTGTATGAAGTCATTTACCTTTAGATCTTCCATTATGTGCCACCAAGCTCGCCTATTTCGACCGCAATGAACAGAGCTGGGCGTCCTCCTCTCCTGGTGGACGTACCTGTGGGCCTGCCCGGAGACAACGCCTCAGGCACCGAGGAACATGCTCTGGGAGGCTGGTGAAGCTTAAAGCCTGCCTTGCACTTTCTGCTACGACCTCTCCAGCTGATCAACTGGTCCATCCCCTGTCCTGGTGCTTTGTGGATCCCGTCATGCCTTGTCTGGTTCCATTGGTGGGGTCCAGTTCTCACAGGGGGCCATTCTTCATCGTTTTTCTGGTCTTTGGAGTTACGGAGACTCTTAGTTGGAGTTACGGGACAAACTCTAAATGTGAGATTGCTGCATGTCTTGGGCTCCTCGGTCATCTTCTCCCCAAGCAGTGATTCCTACAAGTATGGCCTTGCTAAACGCCAGATCCCTGATGAATAAAACCTTTATCTTAAATGACGGTTTCCGTTCCAGCGGATTGGACTTTTTCTTTGTGACAGGCTTGGCTGCACGCTGTTGAGTTTAGAGACTTTTTGGAACGTTTACCTTTTAATTGCTCTTTTTTTAACGCTCCAAGGACATCTGGTAGAGGTGGAGGAACATTGACTGATTTTAAGAAACATTTTAAATGCTAACAGCTCCTGCCACCAGCTCTTTATTCCAGCTTTGAACTGCTTGTTTTTGAGCCGGGTCGCTCCCCGCCGGTGCTGTGGACCCTGATCTACAGACCACCGAAGTACAACAAAGATTTTATGAATGAATTCTCGGACTTTTTAGCAGGAATGTAGCTCAAATATGACTGGGTTTTAATTGTCAGGGGTTTACTGTTTGTTGTTGTTGTTTTTTTTAATCTTATTCAGTCTTTTAACTTTGTGCAATGTGCATTGGGTCCCACTTATCAACAAGGTCATACACTTGATTGAGTTTTATCTTATGGCTTATCCGTTTTTAGTTTAGAAATTGGAGATGCTGATTTTTTCAGATTATAGACCTATTTTATTTGACACCTCTCTTGCCTTTGAGTCTAAATCTCCTGCTCCGGCCAGGCTTTGTCAGATATACCTCTTCCACTGCTGCTCTCTTCTCGTCTGGTTTTACCAGTAACCGTTACTGATTCTGGACCCTCTGTGTCTTACTATGCATGAGCTGCTCTCTCAGTATCAGGAGTCTAGTGTTAAGAACCTGAATCTAGTGAGCCCCTTAAAAATCAGATACCCCAAGCTCACACCTCAGCCTTGGTTAAATGAGACTACCTGAGCATCCAGACGTCAGTGCAGGAAAACTGAGCGCAAACAGAAGAAGGACAAACTACAGGTTTATTTTATTATGTGTTGGAGAAATTCTCTCCCACATTCTCTCTCTAAACATTCCTTACCTAAAAGAACCACACTCGATTGCAGGAGAAGATTTTTAACCGGTATTTATACTTGCAAGGTCAGATTTCAGGAGAGCTTACGTAAATATACATATATCACATACATAGATATATACGCATGAAAAGCAGTCACAGAAAAAAGCCATGAGCCACGTTATCTGCTACTACTTTAAGGACATCTGTCTTACGATTCCTTTTTAACCAAGAAACACATGATAATCTTTGTGACACAGTATGTGACCCTGGTACTCATGTGAGGAGATGACACAAACGTTTCCAGGCTTTTTGGACACTTGTGAATGCCATTCTCAATCAGGTGCATCATAGTGAGCTACTGGCTTTAATCATCAGTGTGCTCAGTTTTAAACCCCGACACATGCAGACTCGTACAGTTGCGCAGGTTTCTTAGGTCGCTGTGCCTCAGGAAATAAAGTTGCTTTACTTCTAGTGATAATGTTTACAGTCCAAAGCCCTTCTTTAAGTTATGCTATGCTTTCCGTAAAGTATGGAATTTCAAAATATAAATTGTGTAGGTGCATGTTTCCTGCCATGGTCATTTGCACTTCACTGACTCTTCTTGTGTTCCTTCTTCCTGCAGGTATTGACCTGATTGCAGCTTTCTACGGCTGCTTGTACGCCGGCTGTGTCCCCATCACGGTCCGACCACCTCACCCTCAGAACATATCCACCACCCTGCCCACGGTCAAGATGATTGTTGAGGTCAGGCTCTGATTTGGTCTCACACTGTTTCTGTTTGAGACTAATTACACCTCCTCGCGTTTCTGTTTTAGTCGGACAGCCTTGAGTCAAACATGTTGTGTACTACCAGCTAGTTCATGTTGGATGTGTAATTTGTGCTTTATAACTTTATGTGGACTAGAAAGTTACGCATGAATTTCTGCTTCCATTTTGTATACTATGTCTCGGCAGGTCAGCCACTCAGCTTGTGTGATGACCACAGCAGTCATCTGTAAGCTGCTGCGCTCCAAGGAGGCCATGGCCACTGTGGACATAAGGAACTGGCCTCCAGTCCTGGACACTGGTACTGTTGGGAAGCAATAATGTTGACTTTCAGTCTTTTTTGTTCATGGCCATTAAATCATTAGATGGAATTTCATTTTTATTGTCATTCTGATTAGATTTCAGTTCTGACATTTTTACTTAAATAACTCCACATGAGCTTTTCTATACGTAGAAAGAGACATTTAGTTTTCTGTCCCACTGAATGTTTTAACTCATCTTGTCCTCCATTGCTTGTACTCGACTGACGTCCAGTCAGTTTACCAGACAAGTCTGTCCTTTGGTTTCCACATCATCAGTCTTTTTTGTCTCAAATGTTTGTTTTATTGCAAAATGTGCCATGTTTTCTGTTATTTTTCCATTGATTAAAAAGTCCAGGAGTATTAAATGTAGTTAAGTGTTTGTAAGATGTTTGTGGGGGAAAACACTATAAGAGGACTGCCGGAGCGCTTTTCTTTCCTTAAGAGCTGCTCATGTTAATTAGTGTTGTCGGGGATGTTTTATAACCACAGAATGTGGTTCTTCTTTTTACGTTATTTGTAAAATCACTGACTCCTGGTAAATGTGCAGTCCAAACAAGTCCCTACCTCTAAATGATTGTTCTTTCTGATAAGAAGAGATAACAGAGAACCAAGCAGATGTTGCCTGCTACTCTGGCTAACAGGCAAAATGAAAATACTTTGTTGTATTTTACAAATTTCAACAAAAAAAGAAAAAAATCTAGAGAAAACACAATATATAGAATAATATTATTGTCTATATCTCTTGTTGTCAGCACTTTTCCAAACAGGAAAAAACATGTATTTTGCAATATTGTCTTTTGCAAAATTTTGATGCTAAATTCTGAAATCTTAAAGTAGCTGTGAATGATCTCAGGTGGGACGCAGGTCAGCACCTTCGTTTATTGTATTTCCACTGTTAAAACTCAGATATTCAGGTCCTGAAACTGAAGATTATATTATGAAGCTACTGAACAGAAACAGTTGCAGTACGACTGTGTGTCTGGTACTGAAAGTGATTAAAGGTCCGTGTGTGTTCGTGGTGACGTTCACAACGTGAGCCGTTGATCTTTAATACTTTAGGATCGTAGCAGATCTCTGTGGCACAGTGCAATAAACTGTTCCTGGTACTGGATTCACACAAACCTCTGGGGCAGCAGAATACCTGTGTGTTGGTTTGGATCTTTTCATGTGTTGACAGTGAACAGAATTTGCAGGCGTGTGAACTGGTTTCAAATAGAAAGTGGAGCATCAGCTGTGCTCTGTGGTTCAGACTGAGGTCAGGCGTTCCTAACTCTTAAAGTGTTTAATAAATAAATATGTGTTTGTCCTCCAGATGACCTGCCCAAGAAGAAGCCTCCAGCGCTGTTTAAGCCCACCAACCCCGACGGCTTGGCCTACCTGGACTTCAGCGTGTCCACGACCGGCATGCTGGCTGGAGTTCAGGTCTGTTCAATCCCGGCCTCCTAACAGAACCGTTCCTTGGCCACACTGTCCTCTTCCTTTACTCTTGACTTCTATTCAGAAGAAACACACAAACCAGCTCTTATTTCTTACAAATTAGTCTAAATGTGTAGACATGTCTGGTTTGACTTTTTTGTCTCTGTGTTGTCTGCTTCTCCATCCTGTCCACTCTTCAGATGTCCCATAATGCAGTTGGAGCCTTCTGTCGCTCGGTGAAGCTGCAGTGTGAGCTGTACCCGTCCAGAGAGGTGGCCATCTGTCTGGATCCGTACTGCGGCCTCGGCTTTGTGCTCTGGTGCCTCTGCAGGTGGTTGCAGCGCCGATATTTATTACTACAAACATCAACGTCGTTAAATGTATGGGGTGCCGTTTGTACACTTAATCAGTCCAAAATTAACAGCAATATTTTAGTTTATTTAGCCTTTCATAAGGAAAAAACTGCTTTTTTTTCAAAGTCATATTTTCACCATGTTATTCATAAATTTATAAAT
>NC_056517.1:4963814-4964204 GCF_014905685.2 Nematolebias whitei | reverse complement strand
AGGTAAACGTTTAATTTACAAACTAAATATTTAATTTGCAAACTAAAAATTTAGTTTACAAACTAAATGTTTATGTCCAAGGTAAACGTTCAATTTACAAACTAAATATTTAATTTGTAAACTAAATATTTAGTTTACAAACTAAATACTTAACTTGCAAGTTAAATATTTAGTTCCACACTAAATATTTAGTTTACAAACTAAATGTATAGGTCCAACGTAAACGTTAAATATACAAACTAAATATTTAATTTGCAAGTTAAATATTTAGTTTGTAAACTAAATATTTAGGTGTAAATTAAAATGTTTAATTTACAAACTCAATTTTTATATCATGCTAAATGTTTAATTTGCTAACTAAATATTTAACTTGCAAGTTAAATATTAATT
>NC_056517.1:4959210-4963714 GCF_014905685.2 Nematolebias whitei | reverse complement strand
CACATGAGCTTTTCTATACGTAGAAAGAGACATTTAGTTTTCTGTCCCACTGAATGTTTTAACTCATCTTGTCCTCCATTGCTTGTACTCGACTGACGTCCAGTCAGTTTACCAGACAAGTCTGTCCTTTGTTTTCCACATCATCAGTCTTTTTTGTCTCAAATGTTTGTTTTATTGCAAAATGTGCCATGTTTTCTGTTATTTTTCCATTGATTAAAAAGTCCAGGAGTATTAAATGTAGTTAAGTGTTTGTAAGATGTTTGTGGGGAAAACACTATAAGAGGACTGCCGGAGCGCTTTTCTTTCCTTAAGAGCTGCTCATGTTAATTAGTGTTGTCAGGGATGTTTTATAACCACAGAATGTGGTTCTTCTTTTCACATGTTATTTGTAAAATCACTGACTCCTGGTAAATGTGCAGTCCAAACAAGTCCCTACCTCTAAATGATTGTTCTTTCTGATAAGAAGAGATAACAGAGAACCAAGCAGATGTTGCCTGCTACTCTGGCTAACAGGCAAAATGAAAATACTTTGTTGTATTTTACAAATTTCAACAAAAAAAGAAAAAAATCTAGAGAAAACACAATATATAGAATAATATTATTGTCTATATCTCTTGTTGTCAGCACTTTTCCAAACAGGAAAAAACATGTATTTTGCAATATTGTCTTTTGCAAAATTTTGATGCTAAATTCTGAAATCTTAAAGTAGCTGTGAATGATCTCAGGTGGGACGCAGGTCAGCACCTTCGTATATTGTATTTCCACTGTTAAAACTCAGATATTCAGATCCTGAAACTGAAGATTATATTATGAAGCTACTGAACAGAAACAGTTGCAGTACGACTGTGTGTCTGGTACTGAAAGTGATTAAAGGTCCGTGTGTGTTCGTGGTGACGTTCACAATGTGAGCCGTTGATCTTTAATACTTTAGGATCGTAGCAGATCTCTGTGCCACAGTGCAATAAACTGTTCCTGGTACTGGATTCACACAAACCTCTGGGGCAGCAGAATACCTGTGTGTTGGTTTGGATCTTTTCATGTGTTGACAGTGAACAGAATTTGCAGGCGTGTGAACTGGTTTCAAATAGAAAGTGGAGCATCAGCTGTGCTCTGTGGTTCAGACTGAGGTCAGGCGTTCCTAACTCTTAAAGTGTTTAATAAATAAATATGTGTTTGTCCTCCAGATGACCTGCCCAAGAAGAAGCCTCCAGCTCTGTTTAAGCCCACCAACCCCGACGGCTTGGCCTACCTGGACTTCAGCGTGTCCACGACCGGCATGCTGGCTGGAGTTCAGGTCTGTTCAATCCCGGCCTCCTAACAGAACCGTTCCTTGGCCACACTGTCCTCTTCCTTTACTCTTGACTTCTATTCAGAAGAAACACACAAACCAGCTCTTCTTTCTTACAAATTAGTCTAAATGTGTAGACATGTCTGGTTTGACTTTTTTTTTGTCTCTGTGTTGTCTGCTTCTCCATCCTGTCCACTCTTCAGATGTCCCATAATGCAGTTGGAGCCTTCTGTCGCTCGGTGAAGCTGCAGTGTGAGCTGTACCCGTCCAGAGAGGTGGCCATCTGTCTGGATCCGTACTGCGGCCTCGGCTTTGTGCTCTGGTGCCTCTGCAGGTGGTTGCAGCGCCGATATTTATTACTACAAACATCAACGTCGTTTTGTATGGGGTGCCGTTTGTACACTTAATCAGTCCAAAATTAACAGCAATATTTTAGTTTATTTAGCCTTTCATAAGGAAAAAACTGCTTTTTTTTCAAAGTCATATTTTCACCATGTTATTCATAAATTTATAAATGTCATAGTTCAAAACTAAATATTTAATTTACAAACTAAATATTTAATTTGCAAACAAGAAATTTAGTTTACAAACTAAATGTTTATGTCCAAGGTAAACGTTTAATTTACAAACTAAATATTTAATTTGCAAACTAAAAATTTAGTTTACAAACTAAATGTTTATGTCCAAGGTAAACGTTCAATTTACAAACTAAATATTTAATTTGTAAACTAAATATTTAGTTTACAAACTAAATACTTAACTTGCAAGTTAAATATTTAGTTCCACACTAAATATTTAGTTTACAAACTAAATGTATATGTCCAACGTAAACGTTAAATATACAAACTAAATATTTAATTTGCAAGTTAAATATTTAGTTTGTAAACTAAATATTTAGGTGTAAATTAAAATGTTTAATTTACAAACTCAATTTTTATATCATGCTAAATGTTTAATTTGCTAACTAAATATTTAACTTGCAAGTTAAATATTAATTAGCAAATTAAGTATTTATTTTGGAAATTAAATGTTTATTTTGGAAAATAAACATTTGTATCTGAGCTATATCAGGTCTCTCTAGTAAATGAGTCCCCGAGGCTCAATGGGATTTACCTGCCTAAATAAAGGTTGAATGAATAAATATTTAGTTAGTAAATTAAATATTTTGTTTAGGAATTAAATGTTTATCTTAGAAATTGAATGTTTAGTTTGGAAATTAAATATTTAGCTTGAATAATAAATATTTAGTTTGAAAATTAAATGTTTAGTTTTGAAAATAAATATTTAGCTTGGAAATTAAATATTTAATTTAAATCTAAATAGTTAGTTCACTGGGCAGCACGGTGGCGCAACTGGTAGAGCTGCTGCCTCTCAGCGAGAAGGTCCCTGGTTCAAACCCCGGTCCAGGGGCCTTTCTGGGTGGAGTTTGCATGTTCTCTCCGTGCATGCGTGGGTTTTCTCTGGGTGCTCCGGTTTCCTCCCACAGACCAGAAACATGCATGTTAGGCTGATTGGTAACTCTAAATTGTCCCTAGGTGTGAGTGAGAGAGTGAATGGTTGTTTGTCTCGTTTGTCTCTATGTGTCCCTGTGATGGACTGGAGACCCGTCCAGGGTGTACCCCGCCCCTCGCACAGTGATTGCTGGACATGGGCACCAGCGACCCCCGTGACCCAAAATGGAATAAACGGGTAAAGATGATGAATGAATGAATGAATATTTAGTTCACTAACTAAATATTTAACTTGCAAGTTAAATATTTATTTTGTAAACTAAATATTTAGTGTGATGCTAAAGATTTAGCTTTCTAACTATTTAACTTGCAAGTTAAGTATTTAGTTTGTAAACTAAATATTTAGCTTTTAAATTAAATATTTAGTTTGGAACTATGACATTTATAAATGTTTGAATGACTTGGTGGAAATATAACTTTGAAAAAAAAATTTTTTTTGTATTAAATGCTAAATAAACCAAAATATTGCTGTTAATTTTGGCTGTTTAATTTTACAAACAGCACCCCATATAAACGTATATTTTTCCTTGTCCTCACGTGAATGTCTGCTTTATTTTAGTTGTGAGATCTTTGAGAGATAAATTTAAATATTTCAAATCAAAGCAGAGATGTTAAGAATACAGTAGATTTACTGTATCTGTTTCTGCTCATGAACCTTCATAAATATGGTGACGTTTGGTTAAACAGCTACAAAGATGATCTGGATCTGTGTCGCTGTGGTCTCATGTGACACTTCATGCATCGATGGGTTACATCCGAGACAATGATGTCATTCACTTTGACACGTGACTGTATACTGCCAGGAATTGAACCTCTGACTTTCTCATTAGAAGGTAATGATTCTAACCACTGAACCACAGCCTCCATAACAACAAACAGGGACATTATTTTCATCTCAAGGGTTTGAAGCTCAGCGTCAGAAACTCAACAACTTTTTAAACTTTTTTCTGGTTTGTTACAGTAAAAATCAAATATCTGTTGCCAAACAAAATCAACTCCGTTGAGAAAAGGTTTTATGACCATAAAGCAGCAATTAGTTATATTTACTGGTTATTTGTTTGTTATAGAATTAGACCCTGTGATTTTAACTGAAGACTTGCTCTGGAAGTGCATCGACATCTGTGCAGGATTGATTAAATAAAGTGTAAATGTTAGTTTTCTTCCTTGTATTTACTTCATACAACCAGTCACTGATTTTGTTGCTGAATCATATGAACGATTATAAGAGTGGCATCACTGACACTAAAACTGCATCTTGTTTGTGTTGTGTGCAGTGTTTATTCGGGCCACCAGTCCATCCTGATCCCCCCGGTGGAGCTGGAGTCCAACCCGGCACTGTGGCTGCTGGCCGTCAGCCAGCTGAGGGTGCGAGACACCTTCTGCTCCTACAGCGTCATGGAGCTCTGCACCAAAGGGCTGGGCCTGCAGACTGAAGCACTAAAGGTGACTCTGATACTGCCTGCACGTCTGTGTTTATGATTAGAACCTTGTTTTTTACCTCTCAGGCTTCCTACCAGGCATAAAAACTATGGGATTAGAGTTTAGTATTTTCAGGTGTAACGAGTACAAAAGGCAGAACTTTTATAGCGTTACGTATTTATTTAACTATTGCATTTCCTAAAAGATATTCTAACTTTTTAAGCATGGCTCATATAAAGAGGAAACACTTTTGATTCTTATACAACTAAATTACCAACTTATGACA
>NC_056517.1:4957754-4959110 GCF_014905685.2 Nematolebias whitei | reverse complement strand
GCTCAAGGTGGCTGCATGTTGGAGCAGCTCTGTTACTTTCATTCTGAGCTTTTGTCATGAATTGGTGTGGATCGGACAAGCACAGACTCAGAAAAAGGTTTAAAAAGTTTATTATTAAAAACCGGCGGCGTCTGGCAGGAGGAGGTTCTGGTTCTGGTACCAGACCGCTCTGGGGGAGACAGACAGATTAGTGGTCTCTGGAACCAGTCTGAGATGTGGGCCGGGTGGGTCCCGGTACCGGTCCGAATCTCAGGAGCCGGTAACATGCGCACAGAGCAGCAGCGTGAGCACGAACAGGTAGTGAGGCTGGATGGGCGAGCTGTGAAGCTGAGGAGTTTAGGCAGCAGAACTTTATCCAGGGGCAAAGGCGGGAACGAGAGGTCGTGGGCGAAGCTATGGTCGAAAACTGTGACAAGAAGAGGGAACGCTGGATATCTTTGGAAATAATCTAATTATCTGGCAGCGACTGAGGAGAAACAGGGAGCTTAAATAGTGAACTGAAACAGGTGTTGCTCATGAACGTAGATTGCAGTAGATGGTGGAGGGGGCGTGGCACAGGGTGACAGGAGCTGAATGAATGAGAGGGGAACTCAAAACTAAAGCAGGAAAAGATGTGAATGATCTAAAAACAGGGGCTGTGGTACGAGGAGCAGAGGCTTAAACAGATGGGGGGCCAGCGGGGGCCGCTGAGCGTGACAGCTTTTGCATTTGGAAACTTTTAGTTCCTCTTTTTCTGGATGTAAATCACATTTTTTGGATTATTGTTTCCTCTGGTATCAGATGCTGTGCAGCCGGAAGGATTTTTACTGAAACTTTTTTTAGTTTTGGACATTTGTTATGATGCGTAACCATGGCAACAAGGCAGTTTTCTACAACCAACAACAACTGATTAACATCTCAAAAGCTCAAATAATATCTCAACTACAGCCCCAAATCTCAAATGAGTTGAAAGGATGTTCTGTGGATGCATTCTCATCTACCTGCCAGCTGTGCTCAAGTGCCTGACCACTGAGATACTGGAACTAGCAGGAAACACGGCTCATGACAGCTGAAGGACAGGATCAGGATCGTCCCTCAGCACCTACAGTTGGCTGTCCGCAGCGATGAGGAGCTAAGCAAACTGCTGGGAGGAGTGACCATCACTCTGGGAGGAGTTCTGACCGGCATTTGGGCGGTCCCACAGCCCAGGGGAACCGATAGGCCAGCCGAGTCTGGGTGGACAAATCGGACGGCATCTGCAGCCAGTTTCTTAGGATCCACTGAAGGACGGACCTTTACAAGAGATCCTTCCTGTCTACAGCATCAGTATCTATAACATCTCTTAATGAAATGAGGATAACGAGTTACAACAACAAC
>NC_056517.1:4946658-4957654 GCF_014905685.2 Nematolebias whitei | reverse complement strand
GTTCGGGCCTGCGTGGTGGTCGCGGAGGAGAGGCCCAGGATGGCGCTCACGCACTCCTTCTCGAAGCTCTTCAAAGATCTGGGCCTCCACCCACGGTCGGTCAGCACGGCCTTCGGCTGCAGGGTCAACCTGGCCATCTGCCTGCAGGTACTCCGGTAGCTCGGACACACGGCACGTTTCAAGATGGGCTGTGCACAGCAAGCCCAAAACCTCTGTCCATTGTTCTATTTTAAGAAATGTCATCTTTTAAGCACTATTACACACTGACCATATAAAGTCCAACATAAAAATGGCTGAAACTTGGTCATTATTGCAAACACTGAGCTAAAATTTGGTTTGGTAACAGCTGAGCATCATCCCAACACAAGACCTGAACTCTAACAGATCACAGGATCCTTTAAGATTTTTCAAGGCAGTGGGCGATAAGCGTTCCTCCAAGGAATGCTACTTTAACTAGAAAAATTGATTTTCCTGCGAATACGCAGTGTGAATGCTTATTGCAGAAGAACTTGCTAGAAAACTGCTGAAATTAGCTAAAAGAACAATATGCTGAAATGTAGCTGAAAATGTAGAACAACAGCTGGAGAAAGCAGAAAGAACACAAAAGTTGAAATGAGTGCAAAAAATGTGGAATTAGTTGAAACAGCTAATATTAGCATAAAAACAGCTAAACAGTAGCTGAAATAACTGAAACTAGCAGAAATAAGCTGAAAGGAGCATAACAAGTTGAAATTACCAGAAATAATTTAATTAGACTGAAAGTAGCTAAAACTTCCATGAAAAACTTGAATTTAACTGAAAACTGCTTAAATTAGCTAAAATATGCTAAAAAAAAAAAAAACTAGCTGAACAGGGAGAACAAGCTTAAATTAGCAGAAGAAAGCAGAAAGAACACATGTTTGTCCAATTAGGCTGAAAGAAGCAGAAATAAGAACAAAAAGTGTAAATTATCTGAAAAAAGCTGAAATTAGCAAATATCAGTCGAGAAATTGCTAAAAAAAATCAGAAAGAGGCTTAAATTACCATAAGGAAGTTGAGAGAGAACATTTTTGCTGAATTTGGCTAAAAGATGTTGAAATGAGTGCAACAAAAACAGAGATAGCTGAAAAGGCTAAAATTAACATAAAACCAGCTAAATAGTAGCTGAAATAGCAGAAAAAGCTGAAACATGCAGAAATTAGCTGAAAGGAGCAGAAAGAAGTTCAAAGAAGCACAAAAATGTTGTTGTAGCAGAAAGATCCTGAGATTATCACCAAACAGCTGAAAAAACAGCTAAAATTAGCTGAAAGTAGCTGAAAAAGGTTTAAATTGACACAAGGAAGCTGAAATAAGCTGAACCAGAACAAAATGTGAAAGGAAAAGTAAAAGGTTGTAAACAGATCTAAAGATTTTAAGGATGTAAAATGAGCTCAATTAATTTTCTATGAGGAAAAAAAATGTCAGAAAAGGCTAAATATTTCAAAAAGCTAAAGTCATAGCAGCCTTCTCCTAAACGAGCTGAACGTTTTCATTCATGACTTGTTGAAACAGCACAAAAATTGTTGGAACAAGAAAGATGCTGAAAAACGTAGAGAACAAAAATCGATCCCGTTAGAGCGAATGCTTCACAAACATTCACACCGTTGTGTCTTGTTTAGTGTTTTTATTGTTTTAGATGATTCTGTAAATCTTTCAGACTCAGAGCTTTAATGTTTTTAATCAAATGAAAAATGAGCAGATTTAAACTTGACTTGGCCTGACAGCCACAGAAACACCGTTTGAGTTCACATTAGATGTTGAACTCTGGTGAGTCACTCTGTCGGAGCTGAAGAAGTTCTTGTTTTATAAATATTTGACGTGACATTAACATTAATTAATTAACAGTAACATTTTCATCGGACTGATCGGATTCTTCCCGTCTGTGATCCTGTAGATTTGTTGTCTGAGAAACTGGTTGTTCAGATTCAACAGGTGTACTGTTTAAATGTTTCTCTTAATATCCCACAATTCTTGTTTTGTATTTATCATAATTATGCAAACAATAAATAATAATAATAATGAAGAATAAAGGCTCTATTTCACAATCAAGCATGTTCTTCCTTTAGCCCTTGCACTTCTACTTGTTGTGCAAAGAAACAGAAACAAAATGAGCAGTTTGTGATTCTGCTCTGTGATTGGCTGCAGGGAACGTCAGGACCGGACCCGACCACCGTGTACGTGGACATGCGAGCGTTACGCCATGACAGGTACGAGCAGCTGCCGGTCGGCCTGCTCCCTGTTCTTCCTTTGTCTTTGTTGATGAATGTTTGTCTCTGTCAGGGTCCGGTTGGTGGAGAGAGGCTCTCCTCACAGTCTGCCTCTCATGGAGTCTGGAAAGGTGAGAGGCTTTTCATTCATCTCGCCCTCTGTCTTTTTCTCTACGCTTCGTTTCATTTGTAACTTTACATTTAAACCAAACTAGAACGCCTGAACTTATTTACACAACCTGCTTTACCAGAAGCTGACTTTTGATAAAGACATGACAAGCCCAGGATGTCGGCATGAGACGTAAACTTGAATGGCAGCACGTTGTGAGACTATTTCTGCTGCACGTCCTCCCACATCCAGTGAGTCACAACAGGCAGCAGGTCTGAGTCCACGACGAGTCCTTCGTCTCAGTCCAGCTCTATGTGGGAGAATAAAATCAAGTCCAGGAGACGGTTCTCAAGACCGTTCCCTCATCCGTTAGTGACTCACGTCAATTAATACAGCTGGTTATAAAGACCTGTGGGGGAGGAAAAGAGGACAAACTGCTTGTAGAAGAAAGAGTCTATGACGTTAGGTTATTTCTACATCTGATTTACAAAGCAGCTTGTATTCTGGAGGTTGAAGATGAAAAGTTTGATACATTTTCCCTCCATTTTTATAATTAGTGCTGAGTGAAGGAGCAGCTACAGACCCTGCGTTTGGCTGCTTTGCACCTGACCCGTATGGCCCCTCCTGCAGCCGGTGGGCTCACAGGAAGGAACCATGTAGTTCATTCAGGCTGAGGCCCGGTCAGCAGACCACCTGTAGGGTGGGGCCCTGGTCACACCACACCGGGGAAAAGGACATGGAGTTCCTTGTTTGTCCCGTCTGTACCTGTGACTCTCTCAGTGACCTGTCAGCACAGATAATCCAGGCTCACACATGTAAACATTTACATTTATTAAAGAGTTTGAAGACATAAAACAAGGCAAACGATCTCTTCCTCCTCTGTTGACTCCATGACTGAAATGGTAAGAAGTGAAGGAATTTGTCACGAGCGAATTAAACTCAGGTCCAGCGTGGCTGCGGGAGGGTCTGGAGATTTCCTGGTGGGCTGGTCTGATGTGTGGACTGCAGAGCCAGCGCTCCCTGTTTTTTTAATTTTTAGATCTTTTTATTAACAACATATAAACACAGAACACCGCTGCAACTGAGGCTGCCAGCGCTAGTTTTTTTTCCCCGACCTGTCAATCAATCCAGTAGGCGTGTCAGCAAATGACCAATCAGTGACCTCAATTAGTCCCCAAGGTAAACGCCCCTTGTCTGTGAAGCTGCTCTGCAGCTGCTCGGGGTGGACGCTGGAGTCTGAAGTCTGAATCCTCTGCGTACAGTACACGCGTACGTACGCATGAACGGGATTATACTGGGGGCTTTACGATCGGCATAGAATTTTTATTTAAAATAATTTTTTGTATTTTTTTAGCACCTGTGTGCAGCACTCACTGCAGGAGAATCCTCCTCCTGTATGTGTCAGGATCTCCGCTCTGCCACGGAGAAGTGGGCGTGGCCAAGAGCAGCCATGGCAGACAGGAAAACATGACATTCTCTGATCTTTTAGAGTTTAGAAACATTGTTTAGAATATTGCAAGTGTTGGAATGGTTTAAAATGCCTTAATATATATACGTATATATAAATACTAAAATAAACTACTACTTACTACTTATACTACTATTCCTACTTTGTGGTTTTTCACTTATCGCGGGGCTTCAGGGTACGGATCCCCTGCGATAAACGAGGGACTGCTTTATCTTCTGTAGCAACAAACCATTCTTTGATATTTGCTTAAGTCAGGAGGAAGTCATGTTTTTTATTATTTTACCATGCTCTTTTAATTTTAGGCTCACTGCAACGTGAAGTCAAATGTGGAGGTTTCAGTGTTTGTTTTCATCAAGTTAAAACCAAACAGTCTGGCTGTGTGTTTTATTGATGTCGCATTATTTTGAAAAGTGTTTGGCCGTAAGAGACTCAGACTGCAGCGTTTGATTTTCAGATTCTGCCAGGAGTTCGTATCATCATCGCCAACCCGGAGACCAAAGGACCGCTGGGAGACTCACACCTTGGAGAGGTCCACAGACTGAAGCTTCCTCTTTTTGTCTCATTCGTCTTTTATCTCAGTTTTATTTATCTTCCTTTTCTTTTCCCTCTGAGCTGTTCTTTGGTTTGTTTTTGTCCGTTTCCTTCACGTCTAATATGAATTTATAGCTGCACAGAGTTTAAATCTTAATATATTTATCCTCGTGTTTTGGTTGGCTCGTGCAGATCTGGGTCCACAGTGCTCATAACGGCAGCGGATACTACAGCGGATACGGTGAGGAGCTCCTTCAGTCGGACCACTTCAACTCCAGACTTAGTTTTGGAGACACGCAGACGGTTTGGGCCCGGACGGGTTACCTGGGCTTCCTGCGCCGCACTGAGCTCACTGACGCCAACGGAGGTGATTTGTCTTTTTCTCTCTACATCCTAATATATTTTACTGACAGCAGGACTGAACCATGTTTCTGTGCCTGAACAGAGAGACATGACGCTCTGTTTGTGGTCGGAGCGCTGGAGGAGGCCATGGAGCTGCGGGGCATGAGGTACCACCCCATCGACATTGAGACCTCCGTCATCCGTGCACACAAGAGCATCATGGAGTGGTGCGTCTACAGTCGCTACAGTCGACATCATGTTGTCAACACAAATATAAACAACACAGTCTACATTTAGTGTGTAAATATAATAACTGGAATAAATGGTTTAAAAAACTGTCATATTCAGATGAAATATACTTTTCCTACTTTCAGGGTTTGGTTCAGTAATTATTGTCATTCACAGCCTCTCTGCATGTGGGAGAGTAAAACGTGTGAATTAGGCCAGCTTAAATTAATAAATGAATAATCTGAAGTCCTTTAAAAAGCACCTAAAGTCCTAAACAGGTTGTTTTATTCTGCCATGATGGTCATCAGTCCCTCTTGTTTTTTGTACATCTCTTTGCAGTTAGCGTAACATCAGCACACACAGGTGGTTGTTTGGATAATATTGGTGGGTGAAGGCCAGGGTGGGACCACCACATACTATACCATACCATACTATACTATACCATACCATAAAATAACATACCATACCATAAAATACCATACCATACTATGGCATACCATACCATACCATACCATACTATACTATACCATACCATAAAATAACATACCATACCATAAAATACCATACCATACTATGGCATACCATACCATACCATACCATACCATACCATACTATACTATACTATACTATACTATACTATACCATATCACACCATACCATACTATTTACCATACTATACTATACCATACCATACCGTAAAATAACATACCATACCACACCTTGGCATACCATATCATACTACACCACACCATACTATACCATACCATAAAATAACATACTATATACCATATCGTACCATATCATAGCATATCACACCACACCATACTATATACAGTACTATACTATACCATACCACACCATAAAATACCATACCATACATACCATAAAATACCATACTATACCATACCATACAATAAAATACCATGCCATAAAATACAATACCATATCACACCACACCATACCATACTATATACCATACTATACTATACCATACATAGGTGTCGCAACCATTATATGTGAAAGGGACGTGTCCTCTCCACATTAAAAAAAACGTTAATTTGGACCCCCCACTTTTACTATGAAACATTAGTTCAGCGGCGCAGTTTCTCTTTCTTTGTGTATGAATCCATTCCACTTGATTAATAGGAGAATACTCAAGCCACTAAAACTCCACTCCAGGTTTTCCTGGTTACCTCCTCCAATCTGTACTGTTTCTGTGCGTCTCCTCCTGTCTCGGCAGAAAATGCTCACAGGTGGAGGAGATGGAGACACCTCTGTGTTACTTGCTTGCCAGTTTAGCAGCTTAGTGCGGGCAGTTTTTGACCGGGGGTTTGATCATAAACATATATTCATGTTAGGAGAATGCTTGAGAGGAGCGCTACGTGTGTAGCATGTTAGCTTAGCAGTAACGGTGACGCTGTGAGACGCTGCAGGTGTAAGAGACGCTGTGTCTTAAGGTGCATTAAAGTTAAAATGTCTTTAAAACTCACAGCTGAATTTACACAAACTTGGTGAGAAACGTGTTTTAAATGTGTCGAATTAAAGGAAATCTAGATGAGGCTCTGAGGTGCTGAAGAGATGGGTGTTTATTTAACGTTTCTGTTCATGAATTACAGGCCGCACTTATGAAAACTAGTGCTGCTCTGGTCATCTTACTAACCGCCACACACACCGTCACTCATTCACTCCACAACATTCAGTTTACAGCATGTAGCGCCCCCTTCTGCCCGGAGGGTCGCTGTCAGCACACCTTCTCCCCCTCACACAATACACACTTCTTATTGAGCTCCTTATCTCATATAATTGAGGCAGTTCCTGCAACAACTGTATAAAATTTGTTTTATGATGCACCTTTGTTTACTCAGCTGTTTAGAAAGTTAAAATAAAAACATTCTGCTTTATTTCTAAATATGTTTCACGTAAAAGCGTCTTTACACTGAGTTTGTTGAATAAAATGTGTTTTCTTTGCGTTCGTGTCAGTGCGGTGTTCACCTGGACCAACCTGCTGGTGGTGGTG
Source organism: Nematolebias whitei (assembly GCF_014905685.2). Classification (NCBI taxonomy): domain Eukaryota; kingdom Metazoa; phylum Chordata; class Actinopteri; order Cyprinodontiformes; family Rivulidae; genus Nematolebias; species Nematolebias whitei. The sequence continues at coordinate 4,950,734 of NC_056517.1, read as the reverse complement.
GTGGAGCTGGAGGGCTCTGAGCAGGAAGCCCTGGACCTGGTTCCCATGGTGACCAAGGCAGTGCTGGAGGAGCACTACCTGATTGTGGGCGTCGTCGTGGTGACGGACATTGGCGTCATCCCCATCAACTCGCGTGGCGAGAAGCAGCGAATGCACCTGCGCGACGGCTTCTTACAAGACCAGCTAGACCCCATCTATGTGGCCTACAACATGTAGCCTGAGAGTGTGTGTGTGTGTGACAGAGAGACCGTGTGTGTATGCTGTGCATCTTGCTGTCATCCTTGGTTTCCTCCTGAAAATCAACATGTACTGTATTTCTGAACGTGCGGTGCGCTCTGCAGTTTGTTTTCTTTCACGTCGTGACGGTCGATCGATCCCGCTCTGAAACGCACCGATCGCTCGGTGGCGTTGCGGCTTGTTTTAACCCCTCCCACCGCTCGACCCCGTGACCGTTAGTGAGCCTCGGAGGGACGCTGTGTTCGGGGCGGCAGCTCGTCGCGCCATCTCCGAGAACCAAGAGAGCTCAAATCTGACCCCGTCGACACGTTCTGCTGGCTGAGTGGAGAAATCCCCAATCTGTGATTTTTATTTCAGTTCAGATCTTAGGGGCGTCCAGATTATTGTAAAAATATAAATACTGTACATAGACATAATAATCTATATGGAGAGGAAGCTAGAACACGTCGAGGTGTAGTCGCCCCTTTATGCAGCTCTCTCCTGCACCCCCAGAGTGTGTGTGTTCACCCGTCTTTGTTTCTGAGCGACAGGGACGTCACGTGCTTTGAGATGCAGATTTAATCCTGAGACGATCACAGAATAGCTCGTGTACTTTACAAACAGGAGAACATGCAGCCGCAGTGCAGAGCAGCTGCTCAGTTCCTGCTTCTTCTGATTCAGAACACGTTGTGTGAGTGAGTTTGGCTGTTCTTCAGAACAAAGACAGGTCCTCTGTGGAAGACAGAGCAGATTATAACACACAAATGATAATACTTATAATCATTTACTGAGTTAACTTGTGAAGCTCAGTCCTAAAGCACCCAAAGCACCCCAACAAGCCAAGTGCACTGTGTGAATAAAAATAAATATAATTTAACAAACGTTTAAGAGGAAAATAGTTTAAAATGACAGCGTTCAGATTTTGCTGCAGAAGCTTTACTTTGATCAGAGAAGGTTCGTGCTGTGATCATTCATGTTTCACGTTAAATCCCATGTGATGAACTTCAGAGAAGCTGCTGTGGACAAGGTTTAAACTGCAGCTGGACAGATGTGCAGCTCTGCAGAAGCATCTGGACGCTGCTGACACAAAGAGACGTTTAAAGCTCATATTGTAGCAATAATCCTGCAGAGGACGTTCTTTACTGCGGGGACAGTTTCATGTCCGTGAAGATGCTGTGACGTCGTCGCCTCCACGCTGCGTCTTTAAACGTCCAGAGCTCTGCTGTGCAGCCGCCACATGTTCCAGATGTGCTTGTGTGTTTCACTGCATCAACAACGAAACTAAACCGTCGGGTCACTTCGTTCTTTACATACCAACACCTCCGTGTTTTTAAATCAAACAGCGCTCAGTTTGTTTTAGTCTAATAGATACGTGCACTTTTTTTTTTTTTTTTTTGGTGCACGTATTTGATGTGGGTGTAGAAAGGCAGCAAATGGTTCTTGTTTTGATGATCGGTGTGTTGCTGCGGGCGCAGGTGTGTCTCAGTGGAGGCTCCTGACAGACTCCACCAGCTGAAGAGTCTTCGTGACGTCGCTGAGCAGAGGTCCTCAAAGGTTCAGGGACCCCCCTCAAAGGTTCAGGGACCCCCTCAAAGGTTCAGGGACCCCCTCATAACCTCATGGTTATTAAATAATGCTCTTAAGTTTGTCTCTTTAATGCAATGGAAATATTTATGTAACATAAATGCTTAAGACCTGTTCTTTAATAGTGTTAATGCAATTATTATAATTTAAACATGGAGTATTTTTCATTCAAGAGACACGGAATTAACTACATTTTTAATTTCATCTTCCAAAAATGAGTTTTTTGAAAATTAACAGCGACTTTATTTGTTCGCACAATGAACACAGATGTAATGCCTCTTCTTCAAATTATTACAGAAAACTTTACACAAAACTGAACAGAATCACAACAGCAGTGGTCAGACCAAGTAGCAGGACTTAATCTGTAAACTCATCAAATGCAAAAGGGGGGGGGGGGGGTCCTCCCCTAAAATTTTTTGAATAAAGTATATGTCATTTCCTGCAGTTTTTTTGTATTTAACATTTAACATCTTCATGCTTGTAAAAATATTTGTTTTACTTTATTTTTTTGCGGACCCCCAAGCACCGGTTCGTGGACCCCCATGGGGTCCGGGGACCCCAGTTTGAGAACCGCTGCTCTTAAGAGCCGAGCTGATTCGCCACGAGTCTGAAACGGGGACGAGCATTTTCAACAAAAACACTACAAATTTGTATTTGTAATGATTTTATGCGTATTCACATTTTTACTTTATGATTTAAGGACTCTTGTTTCATGTTTTTGCCTAAAACAACAAACAAACTTGTCCATATGGGTGAGAGTTTACAGATAATGAAACTTAAGCCCCACAAGTCCTGCAGCTATAAAACCCTCCAATGAAAGTTTCATACACAGACGCCTGCTGCTGCTAATTCTGCAAGACAGGCTCTGTAACCCACAAATATTCTGACTTTGATGCTGAGCGCACCACTCACCCTAGTTTCCACTTTGCGATCCTTTCAAAATAAAGTACAATGACAGAAACACATGCTGGGACGCTCGGTTGTTTTTCTGAAACTCCTTGGCACTCTCCGTTCTTAGTCTCAAACTGTCTCATTTTAGTTTCAGAGAGTTGGAAAGTGAGACAACTCGTGAGGATTCAGCAGCTTATTAAACAAAGTTAGAGAAAAATAATAAAGGAATAAATACACTTTGTGGCTAAAATGTAACCAAAAGTTTTACCTGTCATTCTAGGAATGTGGTGCAAATTTACTTATTAATAAAGTTACATACATCACAGTTGTTTGCTAAGTGCAACTAAAGTTTGATTCCAACAGAATAAAATCATATTTTGTTGCATTTTGTGTCCAGCAGTCACAGCGTCAGGACAAGTTTCAGTTTTGACACTAGATGTCACTTTATTCCACACATGCTGCTCCTTTAAAACTCCAAACTTTATTTTTATTAAAAGTTATTATTTGCTGAGGTGGTTTAAATTGTTCAATTGACTAATTTTCAGCCTGTGCAGAAAGTTTTGGTTGTTTTAATCAGATTAGTGATTTTTTTTAGGAGATTTATGTGAAATATTTCTTTACTCACCCAAGAAAGATTACACAAGTTAGATTTTTTATTCGTTTCTTGTCTGAAAGTATAAAAGTGCAGTTTGTCGTGCACAACAATGATAGAGAACTGCTGATGTCACTCTGAATGATTGTGCAGCTCAATTCATCTCATCACCTCCACAACTCCAACGAGCTGAAAGTAAGAAAACTGTTTGGGCTGGTTCTGTCTCTTGCACACGTCCCCAGTAAAGAACGTCCTGCTCTTCGGTAAGACAGCCGTGCACAGACTCACACATTTCCTCCGACATGCGTTCAGCTGACAACAGTTTAAAGACGTGTCTGTCCAGGGAACTGGGGGGGAGCCTGAAACCTGCTGAGGCTGCAAGTGTCGACGCGCTGATGTTTGGAGAAACGTCTCAACTAGGAAATGAGTTGATGTTTGTGTGTTGGTGTCTTCTCACTCTGATTCACACCCTCAAAGGGAAGCAGGAATCTTTATGCACGTCAGAATCTGCTCAGCTTTGGTTTGTAGGTAGCAGCTTCATGTTTCAGGCCCTGACTGTGAAACCAGGAGGACTCGCCTGTGTGTTCAGGCTGAATGGGAGGGAGGCTGCATGGTGTGTGTGTGTGTGTGTTGTATGTAAATAATGTTGATTTTGTATGGTTCAAGTGTGTGTATGTGAGACTTGTTTTGTACACATGATGAAAAGAATAAATGACACTTTTATAAGAGCCTGGTACCGGCTCACCGTCACACTATACAGTGCAATAAAGTGCTTTGATTGGCTAAAACTGAG
>NC_056517.1:4945481-4946558 GCF_014905685.2 Nematolebias whitei | reverse complement strand
TAAAACAACCAAAACTTTCTGCACAGGCTGAAAATTAGTCAATTGAACAATTTAAACCACCTCAGCAAATAATAACTTTTAATAAAAATAAAGTTTGGAGTTTTAAAGGAGCAGCCTGTGTGGAATAAAGTGACATCTAGTGTCAAAACTGAAACTTGTCCTGACGCTGTGACTGCTGGACACAAAATGCAACACAATATGATTTTATTCTGTTGGAATCAAACTTTAGTTGCACTTAGCAAACAACTGTGATGTATGTAACTTTATTAATAAGTAAATTTGCACCACATTCCTAGAATGACTTGTAAAACTTTTGGTTACATTTTAGCCACAAAGTGTATTTATTCCTTAATTTATTATTTTTCTCTAACTTTGTTTAATAAGCTGCTGAATCCTCACGAGTTGTCTCACTTTCCAACTCTCTGAAACTAAAATGAGACAGTTTGAGACTAAGAACGGACAGTGCCAAGGAGTTTCAGAAAAACAACCGAGCGTCCCAGCATGTGTTTCAGTCATTGTACTTTATTTTGAAAGGATCGTAAAGTGGAAACTAGGGTGAGTGGTGCGCTCAGTGTCAAAGTCAGAATATTTGTGGGTTACAGAGCCTGTCTTGCAGAATTAGCAGCAGCAGACGTCTGTGTATGAAACTTTCATTAGAGGGTTTTATAGCTGCAGGACTTGTGGGGCTTAAGTTTCATTATCTGTAAAGTCTCACCCATATGGACAAGTTTGTTTGTTGTTTTAGGCAAAAACATGAAACAAGAGTCCTTAAATCATAAAGTAAAAATGTGAATACGCATAAAATCATTACAAATACAAATTTGTAGTGTTTTTGTTGAAAATGCTCGTCCCCGTTTCAGACTCGTGGCGAATCAGCTCGGCTCTTAAGAGCAGCGGTTCTCAAACTGGGGTCCCCGGACCCCAGGGGGGTCCACGAACCGGTGCTTGGGGGTCCGCAAAAAAATAAAGTAAAACAAATATTTTTAAAAGCATGAAGATGTTAAATGTTAAATACAAAAAACTGCAGGAAATGACATATACTTTATTCAAATTTTTTAGGGGAGGACCCCCCCCCCC
>NC_056517.1:4936746-4945381 GCF_014905685.2 Nematolebias whitei | reverse complement strand
GCAGATAGCAAAATAAAAAGATTTTAATTAATGACTGCACTTTTTATTTTCTCATCACTTCAAGTAAATAAAAGTTTCAGGTTTTGTGTTTTTGAGAGAAATTTAATCTGAAGACAAAAAGACTGAAGTCTTCCTCCAGCTGTGACTCTTCTGTTTTAGCCAGATGTTTCCACACGAGGTCGTTGTTGGATTTTGGCCTCAGGCTGCTGCAGCTGGAGCGCGCACGGTCCTGGGTTGCCCTAGACGCGCACGCGCTGCATAGATTGAGCCCCATGGGTTCAGTCTCCTCTCTGCGCAGCTCCGATCAGGATCCAAGTCGCGCGTGTCTGTTTGCTGTGTGAGGTTTGAACCTCTCTGGGGTTTTGTTTCTTCCAAACCCACTCCTCAGGCCCGCGTGGGTTCACGTGTTTCTCTAAAGGAAGCTCTGGTCCTGCTGAAGCTCCGTGCGTAAAGGTGACGAGCGAGGCGCAGAAATCTTGGAGAGCTTTGGTGAACTGGGATCCTCAACTGGCCTGAAAGTTTGGTCGTGTTTCACGTCAGCTGTTTCCCGCTCAGGATGGCCACCAGGTGAGGTCCACGCTGCTCCTCAGGTGGGCTCTGCCACCACTGGACCAGATGTGATGTCCTTTACGCACCTGCGCGCTCTGCTTCTGCTCGGCTTCATCCTCCTCATCCACACGGTCAGTTGCTCTTTGACTTACATATTCTCATGGAATAACAGATTAAACCCACTTCTCCTGAGACATTTATTAAACTCAGTTTGTTCTTCCAACAATCTACTGGAGCGTTTCAGAAATTATTTTGAAACAAGCTGCTCAAAACTCAACATAACTTTAAAATCATCCAAACTGAGAAAATGATGTCATAATAAAAAGAACAGTTTCATTATTCATCATCATCATCATCAAGTAGGTCTCTCACTCCCTGACAGCATCAGGCAGCAATGCAGACTAAAAAGTAAGCCTCAAACAAACAGTTGCTGACAAAAACAAATCACACAGGTCACATCGTAAAGACTGTTGAGCCGTGAGCAGCACACGTGTAAACTTTTATGTTGCTGCTTAACGGAGAATTTATGACCAGTTCAAATTAATCCAAAGTCCCAGTTTTGGAAAGATTGTGGAGCTCAAATTTAACTGAAGGATTTGACTGTTTGGTCGTTTGCTCTGTTCAGTCTGCAGCTGTGAGAGCAGAACCACGGGGTGAAATAAGACACAAACATTACATTTACATTGGGTTACATTTATTTATAAAGCACATTTCCAACAGCAGCCGTTACCAAAGTGCTTCATGATAAAGTTTAGAAGCTCAAAGGTTTCTGTGTAAAACTTTTGCATCATTGGTTGAACATCCATCGCTTCTTCCTTTTTGGGTTGCGGGATTCACTGGTGCCCATATCCAGCGGTCACTGTGTGAGAGGTGGGGGACACCCTGGACAGGTCTCCAGTCCATCACAGGGACACATAGAGACACACGAGACAAACAATCATTCACTCTCTCACTCACACCTAGAGACAATTTAGAGTTACCAATCAGCCTAACATGCATGTTTTTGGTCTGTGGGAGGAAACTGGAGCACCCGGAGAAAACAGAGTGAACACAAGGCCGAGATGGGGTAGAGGTAGGGCAGCTGACTTGGAACCAGAAAGTTGCAAGTTCAACTCTCCATCATGCCCACATGTCGTGGTGTCCTTGAGCAAGACACCTATTTTAGTTGTTCCCCGGGTGCTCACGTAGCTGCCCACTGCTCCACCTGGTGCATCCCAGGTGTGATGGGTTAAATGCAGAGAACTAATTCAGGCATGCATGGGAACATATATGATGACAACACACAGCACTGACTAACATGCAAACTCCACCCAGAATCAACTTACACTGTGATGGTGTAAAACCATTAGATATCTAAATGCCAGTTCAGACGAGTAAAATCCAACTTTTGGTGACCTGTTTAAATTTTGAACCATATTTCATGTGTGAAGTCTCGGAGCTGAGGAGCTCCTAAAAGAGACATTTCTCTCAGTTGGGTCAAACCTCGTTACCGGTTAGCGCTCAAAGTGTGTGTTGTGAATGACTCTCAGCTACTACCACACCAAATGTTCCATCAACCTCTGTAAATGTCACTGTTTTCTGGTGATTAGCTGTGGCAGCCATCTTAAATTGGTTTTATTCTAAAAGATAATCAGCTTTAAATGTTCTGAGAGTTTATAAAATCTGTGCACTGCTTTTTAAGAGATATTTTATAAATCTTCAGAGAAACCAAGAGATACAAACAAACATCATGTCCCTCCTCTAAAAGGTCAGGAGACAAAAATGTAAAACTTTGGTTTTAGTGTTGGATTCTGGCCCACCTACTGTTTCTGTATTTATTATTCAGAATGAAGTGGTAGCAGCTGTTAAACACACATGATGCTGTGTGGTGTAGTTCCAAGCAGTCAGTATCTTACCTGTGGTAGACTGCAATCAAAGCAGTGTTAAAAATGAGAGTCTCCCTGAGAACTAACTGCAACATTAAACAGAGCTCATTCACGAGTCACTTTTCATCGAGTGAAACAACAAGTGACAAACTTTGGACCTGTTTTTATTCTTTGTCACACACACGAGAAGATAACTGATGTTGCTCTTCTTTGTTCCCTAACCAAACAATGATCACGTTGATAGGTTTGTTAGAGACCTCCTTCAGATTCACTGGCCCCAGTACAGTGTAAGAAAGTCCAGACTTAGAGGATCTTTGCAGGACCATGTCCAGGTCTTAGGACCTCAGTGTGTGATAAAGTAGAATACCGTTGGTCCAGTGATGGTGAAGTACGACTAACCATGCTGGTCTCATATCTATAGGCTACGACCATGATCAGGACAGGGTTATGGAACCAATCTAAAGCAGGTCTGACGCCTGTAGCTGCATCCTGACGTGCATGAGAGTCTAAACAGGGCGGGTTTATAGAGCGTGCACGAAAACAAGATCTTCTCAAAGAAATGGAAAATAGCAGGAAAACCCCATTTGATGAGAACTACAGGCTTTGATGGAGCACTTCATCAGAGTCAGGGATTGATCTCTGCCTCGAGCGGTGGAGTCTAAGTGCGTGTGAGTCTTGTTCACGTGATGGTGAGGTGGAGCAGAAAATAAACTGCTGACTCGGCTCCTCTGCAGTAATGAGGTTTGTCGTGATGAAGAAGTTGGTGTTCTGATCTACGGTCATGGGGCTTCGATCATGACTGTAGAACGAGATCGTAGATACAAACAGTTTGTGGTGACTATTTGTCCATGAAAACCAACAACAAACAAAAAATGAAGATCTAACTGAAGATGAATGTTACTCAGCTAGTCCCTTGTTGCTCCGTGGGTTTGTGTTTAACACAAAGGTCCAAAAAAAATCCTGTTTATTTCAGGTTTATTCCAACTTGACACCAAATATTTGATACACAGGAATCCTCTTCCAGGTGGGACATGTCCGGAACACCTCACCAGGGAGGCGTCCAGAAGGCATCCTAACCAGATGCCCGAGCCACCTCAACTGGCTCCTCTCGACGTGGAGAAGCAGCGGCTCTACTCTGAGTCCCTCCCGGATGATCGAGCTTCTCACCCTATCTCTAAGGAAGAGCCCAGACACCCTGCTGAGAAAACTCATTTCTGCCTCTTGTATCCGTGATCTCATTCTTTCGGTCACAACCCAAAGCTCGTGACCATAGATGAGGGTGGGAACGTAGATCGATCGGTAAATTGAGAGTTTCGCCTTTTGACTCAGCTCTCTCTTCACCACGACAGACCTGTACAGCGCCCGCTTCACTGCAGACGCTGCACCTATCCTCCTATTGATCTCACGCTCCATTTTTCCCTCATTCGTGAACAAGACCCCAAGATACTTGAACTCCTCCACTTGGGGTAGGACCTCCTCCCTTACCTGGAGAGGGCACTCTACCCTTTTCCAGCTCAAGACCATGGCCTCGGATTTGGAGGAACTGATCTTCATCCCGGCCGCGTCGCATTCGGCTGCGAACCGCTCCAGCGAAGGCTGTAGATCACGATCTGATGAACCCAATAGGACCACATCATCTGCAAAAAGCAGAGACGCAATCCTAAGGCCACCAAAACGGATCCCCTCAACACATTGGCTGCGCCTAGAAATTCTGTCCAGAAAAGTTATGAACAGAATCGGTGACAAAGGGCAACCTTGGCGGAGTCCAACTCTCACTGGGAACAAGCCCGACTTACTGCCGGCAATGCGGACCAGGCTCTGACACCGGTCATACAGGGACCTAACAGCCCGTATCAAAGGGCCCGGTACCCCATACTCCCAGAGTACCCCCCACAGGGTTCCCCAAGGGATGCTATCGAACGCCTTCTCCAAGTCCACAAAGCACATGTAGACCGGTTAGGCAAACTCCCACGCACCCTCCAGGACCCTGCTGAGAGCTGGTCCAGTGTTCCACGACCAGGACGAAAACCGCACTGCTCCTCCTTAATCCGAGGTTCGACTATCCAACGGACCCTCCTCTCCAGAACCCCCGAATATAGACCTTACCAGGGAGGCTTGAGAGCGTGATCCCCCTGTAGTTGAAACACACTCTTCGGTCCCCCTTTTTGAATAGGGGGACCACCACCCCGGTCTGCCAATCCAGGGGAACTTCCCATGATGTCCACACAATATAATAATAATAATAATAATAATAATAATATAATTTAAAAATCAAACCTAAAAATAAGATAATTTATGAACCAATAAACTAAGTTCAAAGACAATAAAAAATAGACAACTAGCTCCTACACAGCTGTAGAGCTCAGCCTCAGAGATCAGGTGAGGAGCTCTGTCAGTCTGGAGGAGATGGCTGAGTTGATTCAGGCATCTAAAAACGTGCCTCCCTCTACGGTGATTTCCAAACACATCGTAGACCTCAGGGCAGAGCCAGAATCCACTGCTGGAGGGATTATGTCTTCTCTCTGGCTTGGGAACATCTTGGGATCCCCCAGGAGAGAGGAGCTGGGGAGAGGGATGTCTCAGCTTCCCTCTTGGACTTGATGCCTCTGCAGTCTAACCTCAGATAATGGGCAGGAAATGATGAGAACATGACAGTGCCATGATTATCGTCCCACTAAAGAAGATTTTCCAAATTTGCTGTGATCCAGCCACGTTCCACCAGGTCGTAGAGAATGTAGCGAGTCATGGTTCAGTGTGAAGAGGGCCTAAATAAACTGTTCCTGTTCTGTGCTCATCAAATCTACAGTGACTCATTTAGACTCAAAACAACAAGCAGTAAATAACCATACCATACCATTTTATTTATAGAGCACTTAAAACAGTAACAAGGCCAACCAAAGTGCCGTACAGACAGAACAACAGGTAACACATGAAGCAATATACAAAATGAAGTAAATCAAAAATATAGACATAAAAACGATGCAGATAATAAATATGACGACTAAACCAGTGTGGAGCATACAGGTTCAAAACACAGATCATCTGGTGTTGAAAGCTACTGAATAGTAGTGGGTTTTTTAACGGGATTTGAAATTTGGATCTGACAAGCAGAGGTAACTCATTCCAAAGTCTTGGTCCTGCTACAGAGAAGGCTCTGTCACCTCTGTGCTTAAGACGAGTTCCTGGAACTGTGAGGAGCAACTGGTCCGCTGACCTCAGGGAACATGGAGGGACATACGGTTGTAGCAAATCAGAGAGATGGGGGGGCGCGAAACTGTTCAGTGATTTGTAGACATACAGGAGTAATTTGAACTGGATTTGAAGGTGAACCGGTAACCAGTGCAGGGAGGCCAAACCTGTTGTAATGTGCTCTTTTGGCTGTACTGGTTAAAAATCGGGCTGCTGCATTCTGGACCAGTTGTAGTTGTGCAATGGAGGTCTGACTGATACCAAACAGGAGCGAATTGCAGTAATCAAGCCTAGATGTAATGAATACATGTATTACTGTCTCCAGGTTATTTTTGGACAATATGGGCTTCAGTTTAGACAGCCGCCTCAGTTGGAAGAAGCATGATTTAACAATTATGTTTACATGATTGTTAAGCTTCAGGGAAGGGTCCATTATCACGCCCAGATTAGTGACTCTTTGTTTTTCTGACAGGGTTAGAGTGGAAAGGTCGATGCAGTGGTTTGTGATCGTGTCGTTGGGAGGGAACAACATGACTTCAGACTTCTTTTCATTGAAACTTAAGAAGTTTAAAGCCATCCAGTCCCTGATGTCAGCCAGGCAGTTGAGCAGCGGTTGAATAGAGCATGTACCATTGTGTCTTAGGGGGAAGTTAATTTGACGTCATTGTCATTGGCGTAGAAGTGAAAGGGCATGTTTTGTTTCCGGAAAATAGCACCAAGTGGCAGCAGGTATAAAGAGAATAGGAGGGGACCCAGGATGGACCCCTGCGGAACCCCCAATTTAATCAGCAGAAGATAGGATTTGTACGAGTCAGGTTAAATGAAGGGATGAATTATGTTAGTGGCCTTACTGCTGCAGTTAGTGTGGCAACGCAAATAAAATAAAATAGCTAAAATAGCCGCAAAGTAAAAGTAAAACTGTCTGATGAAGTGAGAAGATGTAAAAATGAGTGATCTGCAGTAAGAGTCAGTCAAAGCGCTGCGAGGCCTTTGAGTTTTATCTGAAACTGCTTTTGAAAAGTTCCTCTGTGAGTTAGTGTTTAACTCCACTCCTTGAAAATCTCTCTCTGATTCTCCGAATTGAGATCCCTTTCACTGCTTTCTGCTGCAGGTAAGATGCTGACTAACTATACATAACAATCCTTCTTCAAAATAAAACAAAGTGCTGACTTTAAAACTGTCGTTCTTTCTGTTATTGATGGCACGTGGAGACAGTCGTCTGAACATACAGCATGTTGCATAGCATCCCATAGATTTAAATTTAATTATCTATAAACTTTAAAGCATCATGACGTGCAATGCTGAGAGGTAAAATTGATTTGTATCAGCGTGCTACACACAAAAAACAAAACTATCCCTTTTATCAAAGCAACCTTAAATTTAGACAATGATAGAGGTAAGGCAGACATTTTATCAAGTCCTTTTCTTAGAACTTGTTCTCCAAAGTAAGAACATCTTAACTTTTTGTTCTCAGTAAACCTGCCAGAAAAATCACAAAACAGCTTCGAGCTGAAATTCCTGCCTGACGTTCACCACAATAAAACTCCCTAAAACCACAAGAAACAGAGCAAAAGTAAAGTTTTCTGCAGCATTAAACTAATCCGAAAACTTTTAAAGACTTAAAGAAACTTTCGTCGTTTTTTTATTTATTTTTGTTGCAACTTTAAACTGTTAAGTGCTTGAATGAGGAAACATGTGGACTTGATTTGATGCCTCTATTTGTCATCTATAAATGCTCAGAATGATTTTGTTCAGCTGAGGAGCGACCCACACAGAAGACATTCATCTTTTCGTTGTCAAAACTATAAAACTAAGCACCAGAATGAGTTCACAGGGACTGTCTGAGCAGCACGGTGAGCAGAAACATAAACTCTGCAGCCTGAACGCAGCTTTAATCTTTACGTGTCACGTTTGTTCATGTTTATAATATTTATCTCCTGTCACTCTGACAGGTTAATGGAAGGTTTCCCCACTGCCGGCTCTACTGGGAGATGGAGAGAGCTCGAGCCGAGTGTGAAACTCAACTCCAGCAACAGAAGACACTGAATAAGACAGGTACGGCTAATCTGTGACATAAACTGAGCATTAAAATTCTTTCCAGGGACGCCTTCATGCCAGAGTTTTACATCAACTTAAGAAGTGACAGTGATATTGTTACTCAAACCTACTGAAGATAAAAACATCCTGTGCAATCTCAGCCGTGTGGTAAATGACTCTAGCCTCTACTACAGCCCACTTCAGCCTAATATCTGTCTGAAAACACAGCACCAAAAATACACAAAGCACTAAAATATTTGCATGTGTGTGAGTTATGAGCAGCAGAGATTCATGGGTAAAGCTACATGAGAGCACGGAGCTGTTCTGGATGTTGTGCAAGGTTTGAAGGTTTCACCTCGGTGAAGATAAAGGGTTTTATCTGAACTCAGCAGCTTGCACCATGTGTTTCATTTTATTCTCACACTCAGTCCACACGAACGTGCTTAATCTTAAGTGACAAGCTGATATGAGATCCTGTTTATAAAACCAGATATTTGACAGTTTTTCTACATCAGTTACATTTTTATCAGTATTTAACACCTTTTAGGTATTAGGTTAATGAATATTTGTATTAAAAATAATGTATGTAAAAAAAGATGACAAGCTTGCTATGATGTAAAAAAAAATCAGGCAGAGCCCTGGTTGGTTTTTGCAAAGTCTTGAAGTTCCTCAGGTGTATATTAGCATCACAGAAGGCACATGATTACATGGGTGAGAGGGCCTGATGATAAAAATCACTTAATGATACAGCAAGATTCACATATGTACCCCATATGTTACTCAATATGTACCCTGGATATTACTCTATATGTACCCCGTATGTTATTCTATAATGTATCCTGTATGTTACCCAATATGTACCCTGTGTGTTACTCTAAATGGACCCTGTATGTTACTCTAAATGGACCCTGTATGTTACTCTAAATGTACCTTGTATGTTACTTTATATGTACCCTGTATGTTACTATATTTGTACCCTGTATGTTATTCTATAT
>NC_056517.1:4936019-4936736 GCF_014905685.2 Nematolebias whitei | reverse complement strand
TATGTTACTCTATATGTACCCTGTATGTTACTCTATATGTACCCTGTATGTTACTCTATATGTAACCTGTATGTTACACCATATGTACCCTGTACGTTACCCCATATGTACTCTATATGTTACTCTATATGTACCCTATATGTTATTCTATATGTACCATGTATGTTATTCTATATGTACCCTGTATGTTTCCCAATATGGACCCTATATGTTACTCTATATGTACCCTTTATGTTATCCCATATGTACCCTGTATGTTACCCCATATGTACTCTATATGTTACTCTATATGTACTCTATATGTTACTCTATATGTACCATGTATGTTATTCTATATGTACCATGTATGTTATTCTATATGTACCCTGTATGTTTCCCAATATGGACCCTATATGTTACTCTATATGTACCCTTTATGTTATCCCATATGTACCCTGTATGTTACTCTATATGTAAATAGACTACTTATATAGCACCTTTCTATCTGATCAAGATACTCAAAGTGCTTTACAACACAATCTGTGCCTCATTTACTTATTCATACAGCACTCTACTAGATCTATACAAATCATTCTAAACAGACTAATTAGTGCTTTATCGCATTCATACACTGATGGGACACTCATCTGAGGCAATGAGGGGTTCAGTGTCTTGCCCAGGGACACTTCGACATGTGACTGCTGGTGGATTCGATCCCCCAACTCTTGCATTGGAGGA
>NC_056517.1:4923477-4935919 GCF_014905685.2 Nematolebias whitei | reverse complement strand
CACATTTAATAACATTTAACAATAGTTAATAATCTACATATTAGAGAAATTTTAAGACACAGGTGACAACTTTATTACCTGTCATTTAGCTTTAAGCAGTGGTCGTTAACTCCCGTATTTAGACAAATGTCATGTCTCTTCAATTGTAACTTGTTATAAGAAGTGAAATACTTTCCCTGATCAATCAGGAATATCTGAGCTAATCTAACTTTTTGCAGTTGATTGGAGGCAAACAAATGTTCTCAACATAAAGTAAGCGGGGTAAACAGCTCTTAAAATGCTCTTCGCACCTGCATGTGTCCCACGTGTGATGAGTTAAATGCAGAGCACAAATTCCGTCATTGTGGGAACAAACAATAATGACGGCACATAGAACTTTTTTCTTGTAAGTTATTAAAACACCAAATGTGACTTAAAATAAAGATAGAAGTAGTAAAAATATAAAAAGCTTCACTTTTCTTCATTTTAGATTAGTTTATTTTAGATTTTTCAATAAATCATTACAGTATGAAAGAGGCTGAATTTTCTGACTGAAGAACAAAGTGTCAAAACGTCATCGAGGCAGCAGGAAGTTTTTATCTGAACCTGACTTATGTGCTGAAGTCAGTTTGAAACTAGTAGCTCAGCTAAACAGGAACTTATCATAGGCCAAATCATGCAGTGTGTGTGTGCGGGCGCGTGTGCATGTGTGTGTGCAGGATGTGAAGGCGAGTGGAACAATGTCTCCTGTTGGCTCAACGTAGCGGTCGGCGAGGTGATGACCCTCCCGTGTCCCTCCCCCTTCCTGCTCTTGTTCGGCAAAAATGGTGAGTTTCTTTGACACACACACAAATGCACACACGTACGCACGCATGCACACATGCATGCACACACACTAACACACAGCAGAAATATAAGGAGAAAAATGGAATTGTTTAGTTTTATATTCAAATGACATCTGCATTTAGTAAATCAAAATAACAGAAACTGAATAAAATACTGATATTTGCTTAAATTCCAGCATTACTTATGGACAGATTTATTTAAAGTGAGTCCAATCACTGGTCGGACCCCAGATGCAGGAGGAACAATGCGGGTTCCATCCTGACTGTGCAAGACCGGACCAGCTCTTTCCTCCAGGGGTCATGGGAGTTTGCCCATCCAGTCTACATGTGCTTTGTGGACTTGGAGAAGGCATTCATGTTCCTCTGGGTACACTGTGGGTGGTGCTCCATGAGTATGTAATTGGGGGCCCATTGCTATGAGCCTTCGGTCCCTATACAAGTGGGGAAAGAGTTTGGTTTGCATTGCCGGTAGTAAGTTGGACCCCTTCAGGGTGGGAGTTGGACTCCATCAGGGCTGCCCATTGTCATCGGTTCTGTTCATAACTTTTATGGACAGAATTTCTTGGTGCAGCCAGCGGGCCGAGGGATTCCGGTTCAGTGACCTCAGGATTCCGCCTCTGCTTTTTCTAGATCGTGTGGTCCTGTTGGCGTCACTGGCCTGTGATCTCCAGCTCTCAGTGGAGTGGTTTGCTGCTGAGTATGAAGTGGCTAGGATGAGAATCAGCACCTCCAAATCCAAGACCACGGTCCTCAGTTGGAAAAAGGTGGATTGCTTTCTTCAGGTCGAGGGTGAGGTTCTGCCTCAAGTGGAGGAGTTCAAGTATCTCTGGGTTTTGTTCATGAAAGAGAGAAGAATGGAGTGTGAGATTGTCAGACTGACTGGTGCAGCATCTGTATTGTGGACTCTGTACCAGTCCATTGTGGTGAAGAGGGAGCTGAGCTGTAAGGCATAACTCTCTGTTTACTGGTTGGTCTGCACTCCAACCCACACCTATGGTCACCAACTCTGGGTAGTGAGATTACATGGTAGCTGGACTCTCCCTTAGAGATAGAGTGAGAAGTTCAGTTATTTGGGAGATACTCAGAGTTCAAGTTCAAGGTTCTTTATTGTCATTCACATCACATGTGGTACATGAGGTGGAACAAAATTGTGTATCAAGGTCCCAGTTACACCCCAAAATAGCAATAAAAATATATAAGGATCTAAGATATACACTAAATACTAATAATGTAAAATAATATGGTATTAAACAGCAGCCCGCACATGTCTGTGGTGAGCAGATGGGTATATATTTTTTTTTTTCATTTAGCCTTTATTTATCCAGGTTAGTCTCATTGAGCCACGAGAACTTATTTTCAAGAGAGACCTGTTTAGGGAGCACATGGTGGGGGTTAAGGGCCTTGCTCATGGGCCCAGAGTGGGGCGAATGAGGGTGGGGGCAAGTGTGGGTGTTTCACCTACCCCACCCACAATTTTTGATGTTGTCGGGGCCGGGGCGTGAACCGGCGATCTTCGGATCACAAGCCCACCTCTCTAACCTCTGCGCCACCACTCCCACAGCAGATGGGTATGAATGAATACAGCAGCATGAGCTAATCAGCAGCACAGATAAGTCACATAGCACCAATCAAAGTGGCATTACAGTGATGTTTCTTTTTTTCACAGTGATTTTTCTGGTTAGAGATTCATGAGTCTAACAGCCTCAGGGTAGAAGCTGTTCCTCAGTCTAGTGGTTCTACACTTAATGCTCCTCAACCTCCTTCCTGAAGGGAGCAAAAAGTGTGTGTGCTGGGTGAGTGGGATCCTTCATGATGCAGGTGGCCCTCTTCCTGCATCTGGAGGTCTGTGATGGTGGGGAGACTGACTCCAACATCTTCTGTGCAGCCTTCACCACTCTCTGCAAAGCTTTTCTTTCTGCAGCTGTGCAGCCTCCATGCCACACGTTGATGCTGGAGCACAGGATGCTCTCCACTGCACACCTGTAGAAGAAGGTGAGGACTGAACTTCCCAGACCAGCTCGTCTCAGACGCCTGAGGAAGTAGAGTCTCTGATGATCTTTCTTTATCAGGCTGGTGGTGTTGTTACCCCAGCTGATGTTGTCATTCATGTGTACACCCAAGTACTTGTAGCTGGAGACCACTTCCACCGCAACAGATCCTCCTATGTTCAGTGGCGAGGGGGTTGCTCCATCTGAAATCCACATCCATCGCCTTCATCTTCTTCACAGTGATGTGAAGGTTATTCTTCTTGCACCAGCTCTCCAGGTGTTCCGCCTCCAGAGGAGGATGTTTTTAGTTTTGGTTCATCAAAAGGAGCCAGTTGAGGTGGTTCAGGCATCTGGTAAGGATGCTCCCTTGATGCCTCCCTAGGGAGGTGCTTCTGGCATGTCTGACTAGGAGGAGACCCCAGGAAGACCTAAGACATGCTGAAGAGATTACGTCTTTTGGTTGGCCTGGGAATGCCTTGGGGTCCTCCCAAAAGAGCTGTAAGAGGTGCTGTGGAAAGAGATGTCTGGGCCTCCCTGCTCAAGCTGCTGCCCCCCACGGCCCAACTTCAGAACAAGTGGAAGATATGGAATGGATGGATTTATTTAACTTTCAGATCTCACAGGGAAAAATCAGCCAAGAATTAATTTTTGTCTGACACTCTGTAGTTCAGAACAGTTGACTCCATTCGACTTGCCTGAAATCAGGATGTTCATAGAGATGCACTGTGCTCTTGGAGCTTGCTGGTATATCCAGTTCAGTAACAGCACAAAACTAAACAGAAATGGGCATGGTACAAGTATATTATTTGAGAAAACAACAACAATAATAATTTATTATAAGAAATGAAAAATTATTTATGAAACAACAATAAATAAATAACTCCACGTCAAACTACTGAGATGGAGTTTCACTGAAAACAAGGCATCATCTCAACTGGAGGGTCATCACAAAAATCTAGAATTATTTTGTCAAATAATCTTTTAGGGCATGTTAATGGAGCAAATGCCTTTTCAAAATTGTCACATTGTCAATTAAAAAACTGAAATGTGGAGGTTTTTGCTTTTTTTTTTCCTTTTCAACCAAAGGCCCTTAAAGAGTTCAAATGTAAAATAATAATAATAATAATTTATGTTTGATATTTAATTTCAGGACATGTAGACAACATGGAGCTAGTCTAAAAATTGACTAGTTTATTGTAGAAAAATATATATCTGACAGACAATCTGACTTTCACCAACATAAAAGTGTCTATGACTCCGTCAGATTTACAGATATTCAGCTCTGATGTGGTCGTAGCTGAGAGTCACTCGCCAAAGTACCGTGGATATCATGACTACCAGGAAAATAATTCTTCTCCAATCAGATATTTAAAATCCCCTAATCTTTGTAAGGTAAATACAATACTTAAAAAAAAAATCAGGAAAAACAAAAATTATCTTTGAGATATCATGCGTCCACTACAGTGGACATGAGAGCGCCACACATGAAATGGAACCTTGATGGCAACCAGTTAGTACCAAAGAAAATACCAAAAGATCAACATTAGAATGAATTTAACATCCACATAACTGTCCATCATCATTTTATTTAGTTTTGTTTTGCTTTGTTGTGTTTATTTGGTATGATATTTCAAAAAACAATTCTCCTTCTTGGAGCCACAGAGGAATGCCTTGCACTTTGTGCACATCACATGTTTTGCTCTTGCAGTCGGTTCTGCGATACCTTGATGCATGTTTCATTAACCGTCTCTGCAAGATGGATGGTGCCATGGTGTCTCAGAGCTGCATTTGGCTGTGGTTTCCACTTTTGACGTGAGAAAGTATAGTCATCTTCGCGATCACTTGCGATTCCTGCTTGGGCCCAAGTAATCAACTCTTCACCAAGGAGAAGTTTGAAGTCAAAGAACTTCAGTGGTTTTGTCCCCAGAAACTGGCAGTCACTCATACTGAAGCCATAAGTTGGTGATTGCCTGCTCTGATGAAGATTCTCAGTCATCCAGGACATAGTAAATCCAAAAAAAGTTAAAAACAAAACAACTGGACTTTATTTGTAACTGACCATGTTTCGCTCCTCATCCGAGGAGCTTTCTCAAGTCAAAGAAACAAGGAGAGCCTGCTTGAGAGATGCCTGACTGCCTGCTCAAAAAAGTGGAAAACTGCACGCACTGTCCATTTCTGAGTGTGAGAAGCCATCCTGTAGAAACTCAACATCCAGTCAACCAAGTCCATGCCACCCATGCTGGTGTTGTACTCAATAATTGCCAGTGGCCTGGACATCTGGACAAAACTTTTGTCTTTCTTGGACCCTCTTCTGTGTGTGTCCTGAGCTTCACTGCCATAGACAGAGGATGGCATGACAGCTGGCTTGTTGTCCAGCCACTTTGTGACAGCCACTTCAGGAGGGCTTCATCTGAGCACCATCTCTGATGACCCTCTTCCTTTCTTTTTGAAGAGCTTATCCTCTATGATCTTGCATTCCTTTGGAACCCTGTTATTCATGAAGGTTCCAGTCCCTGTCAGCCTTTTTGTCATCAGGGTGTTGAGGAGACTGAGCCTTGTAAAGAACTTGTCAAAGAACATGTGGGTTCCTTGGGGAACAGACTCTGCCAAATGAAGAACAGCTTGTTCTCCAGTGCCCTTTCCTCCTGAAACTCTGACAGTAGTTTTGCCTTGGTAGACCACCAAGTCTAAGACCAGACCAGATGGTGTGGCTTTTCCTCTTCCCATAAAATGTGCTTGCACAGACAGATGCCATTTTCCTGAAAATAAACTGTCCAGAAGACCTGACTGAGCATTATTGGATTTGGTACCTGGATGATAGAGCATGAACTTTGTTGAGGAAGAGAAAGGTACCAAAGACGCACCCCTTCACATTTGGTATCACTGAAAAGCCCTAATGTCCTCTGTAGAGAGCAAATGAGTTAATTCAGTAGTATGATGTGGGTGGGAGATATTCAGGTTTACAAATGTCCTTCACAGAGGACAAATTTGAACTGCTGGTAGTCAGGAGGTTAAAGTTGTGTCCCAGGGTTGATTAAAATGGCTCCCATCCTCCTCATCAGATGATTTTAGTCTAAATCTCTGGCTAAATGAATGATGAGTGATATGCATTCCTTCAATGAACACTAACACTTTAAACTTATTTAGCAATAAATGTGACTGAATTCTTTTTCACCTAAATACAAATGTACTTCAGCAGAAGTTTTTCCATCACTAGTAGTATGAAGAATAATGTTTAGATGTACGTACGTATTTACAGATTTTTCAGTATTTTTGTCCCTTGCAGCCACCATACGCAGCTGTGTTGATGTGAACAAAGTGTCAGCCAGCATTGTGAACAAATCAAGTGTATTTACAATGATTTTGTTTAGAGTGGACGTCTGCTGCCAGCAGCTGAGGACCTCCAGCGTGGCTCTCAGTCCCCGGGGACATTTTATTTACAGATTAAAGTTCAAGAGTTTTCCTCTGTAACCTGTCAGACAGAAAGGAAACACGAGACCCAAAGTTCAGACTGCAGTTTGGATGCAGATGTTTGTGTGAATCACACACAAACAAACTGAATATTTCTATATAAAAAAACATTTTTATGTGAACACATGCCGTAAGTCAACAGTGAAAGTTTTATTTGAAATGTTTTTAAGAATAGGCTCTTTAAAAATGTTGTGCAAGTCTGAACTGAAACTTTTTTTTTTTACTTAATTTATGCAAGAAAAGTCTTCCACTACTCTAAAACCTAGGTTTCAAACCTGGATGACCTGCCACCCCTAAAGGGTGGGCACTAACGAGCTCGGTAAAATGTTTTGCACATGTCGTATTTTAATTAAACTGATGAGAGCTTCAGTTTGACTCACACTTTGTTGTTCGTTGTTGTTTTTGTTTTGACTTTTTGCACCTGCTCTGCACTCGCACACTACAGGTATGACCGCAACGCACTTTTGAAGTTGCGATCGTCAGTGAGTGGGGACTTTGGGATGACTTTTGAAGACATTTGGGGACTCCGTGAAAGTCATTTTCCCCTGGGTCCTTGGTTTACCTGAGCACCGTGACAGGAAAACACAGAGAGGGAAGCGAGCCTGTGCTTTGTGCAGGACCCGCCAGAGATGCAGCAAACCCCCTCTCCTCTCAGTCCTGCTATCAGGCATTCAGTCTCTAGGGAATATACTGGATGACCTGCATGCACAGATTTATTGCAAGCAGGACACAAGAAGCTGTTGTGTCTTTGCCTTTATGGAAACATGGCTGGAGCCATCCATTCCCAACTGTGCTGTGACTCCGGATGACTTCTCTGTGTACTGGCTCGACAGAACTGAGTCACATCTGTGACACCTAATATGTTTGTTGCTGCTGCACGATGTGGCTGTATCACGTGTGTTGCTGCTGCACGATGTGGCTGTATCACGTGTGTTGCTGCTGCACGATGTGGCTGTATCACGTGTGTTGCTGCTGCATGATGTGGCTGTATCACGTGTGTTGCTGCTGCACGATGTGGCTGTATCACGTGTGTTGCTGCTGCATGATGTGGCTGTATCACGTGTGTTGCTGCCTTGCCATCATGGTTCAGTTCATCTAAATGTTGCTCACTGCCTGTGCAGTGGTCTGCCACACCACCTGTGTGGTGTATGTTGTGTGCAAGTATCATGTACCGTATATTCTGCCGTACATGTCGCTCTGCCCTATAAGTCGCATCAGTCCATATTTGTCTAATAAAGTGGAAAAATTCATAAATACGTTGCTTCGCCATATACACCCCTTCAATTATGTGTCACTGCTGACGCATTGCATTTGTTACGCATTACCGCCGACAACCCAAAAATGTGGCTGTTGTTGTGCCAAAAATTGATTGGCTGCCAAACAATGGCATGGTGGTGGTCGCAAGAGCGTGCATGGGAGGATTTTAACAAGAATTTAACAAGATTAACACTTAAAAGCAATTATTTGTTTGCTGGAAATTATATTAAAAGTGTGTCTCAGTCTAATGTTTGCTTAATAATTGCACTTTAATGGTCAAATCAGCTGCATTTCAAAAATAGTTTTGCTGCCTCGGTGCTCCGGGAGTGCACAGAGGGAGGAAGAAAGGAGGAAGAACGTGGCTCATTTCTTCAAAATTTAACAAGAAAAGCACCTAAACATTTGTTTGTTTGTTCGAAATGATAGCATAGGTGTGTCTCAGTCGAACATTTGCTTAATAAATGCACTTTAATGGTCAAATCAGCTGCATTTCGCCGGGGCAGTGCAGCTGGTTTAACGGTCAGTCCAAACAACAAGCAGAACCAAAGTGTGGAGTCTATGGCAAGCCAATTGTATCATTAATAGCTGGTGAAGATTCTCAGTCATCCAGGACATGATAAATTCAAAAAACCAATAAAGTATCAAGTATAAAAAATAAGTCCATTGTTTTTGTATTGAACTTTTTTGAATTTGTCATCATAGCCACGTTTACCTATTACATGATGCAATGGCATGCCTTACTGCTACTACTACCCTGCTGCCATCAAGTGGCTGAAAGAAGTACTGCTCTTTTTTTCAGTCAGAATGAATGGAAACGGTCATATCTCAGACAAAATTTGGTTTATAAATATGGGGGAAAAATCCATAAATATGTCGCTTCAGTCTGTAAGTCGCAGGGCATGTAAATTATGGGAAAAAGTGTGACTTGTAGGGCAGAAAATACAGCACATGTAAAGAAGTGCTATGTGTTGTCATCATTGTATGTTCCCATACAATGGCGAAATTAGTTCTCTGCATTTAACCCATTGCACCTGGGGTACACCCAGGTGGGGCAGTGGGCAGCTATGTAAGCACCCGGGGAGCAATTGGGGATTATGTGTCTTGCTCAGAAACACAATATGTGGGAATGGCTGGGAGTCGAACCTGGGACTTTCGGGTCCCAAGTTGACTGCCCTACCTCGACACCTCGGCCCCATAGAGCAGTGTTACTGCCTGTGAGGTCCTTGTTTGTACTGATTCATTCTACTTGTACCATGTTGTTTACTATATTTCTTTTGGACCTTGTAGATGTATTTCTTTTTCACTTTTGGTGCTTTGTTTTGTTTTTTGTTTTGAGGGGGGTGGGGGTCGAGGTGGTTCTTCTCATCCTGAACACTTCATTGCATTCTTGACCTTGTGTTGACCTGCGTACGATAATTAAACAATAAACTAAAAATGGGGAGTTCTAAATCAAACAAACAGTCTGGAGTTCTGTACAGATGCAACATGACTGAAGAATATTAAAGTTGCTGTACGGAGGCCGTCGTGCGTTGCACTGTTACCTTTCAGTCAGAGAGAACATCCAGGACATGTAAGATGACCTGACCCGACTCATATCTGATTTAGAGTGAAAGAAAAATCAAATGTACGAGAACAATAAAGAAAGAGACAAGCTGCTGAACTCAGACAGACCAAACATGGAGCGGTTATTAATATTTCTGTTCACATGAAAACAACAACCTGCAGCTGCATCCTGACATCACATCCCTGAGCAGAAACTTACAGATCAAGGAATTCACTCTTCATTTCTATGAATGACTTGTTCAAAGTCATAAACGAACAGGCCCAGAAGTCTTAAAGAGTGTTTGTTTCAGGTAACCTGAGCAGGAAGTGCACAGAGGAAGGCTGGTCCTCCATCTATCCTGACATCGGAGCGGCCTGCTCCTCAGACATCTCAGACAAGCCCTCCGAGGTGAGCTTATCCTGAACACTCAGTGTGTGTGTGTGGGGGGGGGGGGGGGTAAGGTCTGCAGGCTGGATCCAGTATTTCAGTTAAATGTGGAATATTATATCGTCTGATGCTGTTTGTGAGCACATTCTGGATGTTTCTCCTGCAGATGTGTCACTTGTGATCAGGAATTATTCTGGTTTTATGCTTTCGTTTTCTGATTACGGTTGTGTGTGTGCACGTACCGTTCTCTGTGCACGTCTCATGTCTCATCTGATCACGTATAGCCAAAGCAATCTCACACTTCCTCCACAACCACATGCAGCAGAAGCTTGCACTGGAACTCCTCTGTAAAACTTGTCAGGAGGAAACTGCTCCGCTGTGCAGAGTCACAGTTAGATGACGTCTCTGGTTTGACCCACTTTAAATAAAACGTGTGGCAGGTAACAACCACACACCTGTTCTTACTCCTGTGAGTTGAGTTTGTGAAACTTTGGACTTTTCATCCGGGTAATATCCATTCAGTTTATTTCTATAGCAGCAAGTCACAACAGAAGTCGTCTCAGGGCTGAACAGAAACATTCACATTTAAAAAGTCAATCAGCAGAAATGATCTAAAGAAGCAGCAGATTGTGTTGAATCCACCCGCTTCAAATGTTATCAGCCATTAAATGGCCGTTATTAGTTGTTATCATCCCCATATGTAGCGGTCAGACTGCCCCTCCTGTACCTCCTAGTAGGTTTAAAGGTGCGTTGTTAGCGATGATAATAGCTTCACATGGTTAGGTTTAGAGCAAAGGGTCTGGTGGTTAGGCTTAGGGTCTTGGTTAGGTTTAGGCACAAGGGTAAGGGGGTTAAGTTTAGGGTTGGTCCTCAGGGTCAGTTGTAAGCTTATGTTTAGGAAAAGGGTTACATACGTTGAAAACAACTAAAAAGACACTTCCTGGTTTACCTCCGTGTGACGCTGCCTATTATCAGCAATAATAACGATAATAACGTACCTTTAAACCTACTAGGAGGTAGGTGGGACCGTTTGACCGCTACATATAGGGATGATAACGACTAATAACGGCCATTTAATGGACTGATAACATCCGAAGCCGCTCGTTGAATCTTTACTTTGTCACGTCTCACATCCTGAGCAAGTGCAAAGGAGACAGTGGAAAGTAAAACTCCCTTTTAACAGGAAGAAACCTCCAGCAGAATCAGACTCGGGACGAGCGTCCGTCCGCTTCCACCAGCTGGGTTTGAGAGGAACAGGAAGTAGAAACAAACAGAATGTCCGGTCCAGATGTGCTTCCTATAGGAGGACAAACAAAACACGTTAAGATGTAAATAATTACAAATACAAACAGGTAGAGTCAGCAAAGTGAAGAAATGTGGCCAGTTTGTCCTCCAGCAGTCTAAGCCTATAGCAGCAGAACTAAAGGATAGTGCAGGAAACCCAAGACAACACTAACTATAGGATTTATCCCAAAGGAAAGCTTTAAGCCACATCTTAAAGTTAGACACACAATAAAATATGTTTCATAGTAACAAATAGACTGTACCATCAGTATGTTTGTGCATGAGTCGTGCTTTCTGCATACGGTGTAAGAAGATGTTTGACTTCATGTCTGACGTTTGGTCCAACAGATTTATTGTCACACTGACAAAAACAACTAAATCATTTCACATATCGCTGGGAACCAACTCTGGAATCGTGTTGGCTTGGTTTTTCACAACAAACGTTTAGTTGCACAATTGTTTCCCTTGTGATTAAAACGATTTTGAACCATTTAAATTAGTGCAGCAACATTCAGAAGTAAAAGTGGAGACTTGAAGTTGTCGAGTGTTAGTTGTTGTGGAGCAGGATCTGTTGTCATTAGGCCATGCTGAGCTTTTATCACATCTACACTGAACATCTGTTCCTAGTTTATGTTTGACAAATTTCAGGTCTCGAGTTAGAGAACCTCTGTGCCTGATACGTCGAGATACCTGCAGAGGTCCCGTGGAGTCCAGTACCCGTCGGGTCAGCATTGTCAGGAGGAGGTTTGTCTTAGACAGAGTTGTGGCGAGACGCTGGCTTTAACTCCAAGCCCCTCCAGCTAAACTGTGGGGTTCACCTCCCGGTCGAGGCTCATCATCTGACGTCTGCTTCCATATCTGCCTCCTCACGAGATGAAGTGGAACTGGTTGAAACGTCTGCGTCTGAGGAGGATTATGAAGCTGAGCGACACAGCTGCAGACCTGATCCTCCCAGTGTCCAGATCTGTCTGCTGGAGCGTCCAGCTGCAGGGTGCTTGTGTTTGTGCACATGTGAGTTTGTAGGTGCTCATTTTGACCGTGAAGCATCCGTTTTGATGCTGCACAGCTTATCTTCCTGGACTCTGACCTTCCCAGTTATTACTTGCTGCATTCCAGGACCTTTTTGTTTTAAACACGCGAGAAATGTAAAGGTTTAAGTTAAACTCTGCAGCAATATTCTTTCCTCACAGCCAATAAATTCTAACCAACGTGTTCTTTTAATTTGCTTCATGTTGGGTTGTTTTACATTGTAAAGTTTGAATCACTAATCGTTTATGTCATGACATTAAAACCAAGATGACCAAAACTCACGACAGGTTTCACCATGTCGTTATTTATTCAGTAACGGTCATTGAGGCTTTGATCAGCTTTAAACAAGAAAAGGTTCTGAAGGTTTTCTGTTAACGTGAGGGGACGTGAAGTCAACTGCCCGTCAACTCAAACTTGGCTCAAATAAGCTGCTAAAGCATCATTTAGTAAAACGTCTGCACGTTAAAGACACAGATCCACAAAAACATTTCCTCTCTCAGGAGCTCCACTTTTGGAAAGTGTTGCAGTTTGTTTTTGCAGAGTATCTGTCAGGATTTGTGTTTGCGAGGTTGTCTCCCCCTTGTGGTCTGCTCCAGCTCCTGCTGCTCCCTCCTGTTCATTCTCTCTGTTCATTCTCTCTGTTCATTCTCTCTGTTCAT
>NC_056517.1:4916550-4923467 GCF_014905685.2 Nematolebias whitei | reverse complement strand
TTCTCTCTGTTCATTCTCTCTGTTCATTCTCTCTGTTCATTCTCTCTTTTGCTCTTGAAGAATACGGTCACTTTCACCCGCTCCTCCCTCCTTCCTGCTTTTTTGCTCTCTTGTCCTGTGAACCTACTCAGAACCTTTCTTGACACATCTTCCAAATTGAAATTTATTATGGATCTGGTCAGCTGGTCTCTCAACGCAATCGAGAAAACTTTTCGGGGTTTGGAGTCGTTGGAAATCTGGATTGTCGACAAATTAGGGAACGCCAGCAGCTGTTTAAGCTGTCTGGAATGTGTGTGCCGAGCTTGGCAACACTCAGACTGTGTGTGAACTAACTGTGGACCTGTATCAGAGCTGAGCAAGCAGGACTGTGGAGCTTTGTGATGATGTGTTCATGGACGGTTGGAAGGAATAGATCTTGGAGAAGTTGTCAGCCCGACATCGGCAGAATGTCCACAGATCTGTCTGTTTGGAGTTACCATTGATTGTTCCAGCTGAACTGAAGGAGACACGTCAGTAGAGTCTGCCTGCCCTAAACAATTGTTGTTGATCTGAATTTGGCCTCCCCACTGGCCTTGGACAGGCCAACTTATCTCAAATTGCTCCTGGAGGATACGTAAACTAAGAAGCTCTGCCTCCCCCCACCCCCGAGGACATCTGTGGCCTTATCAAAACTGTGCCGCTGATAGACACTGTAGTATGTTATCAGAACTTGGGAACTTTCTGGAGCGTCCATGAACAACTCACCACCTTTGTTGACCTCCTTTGTATAAATGTGTTATGATGTCACTGTATGTTGCTGTTTATGTTGCCAGGTCTGTTTTGCATCTTTTACTCTGTGCCCCGGACAGGACGTGATGTGAGACAGGATTTTTTTAAACTTCCCCACCCTCGTGTTCTTTTCCTCATCTACTATGTATGTTGTATGTCAGTGTTTTTCAAAGTGGGGGCAGCCAGGGTGCGCTAGGGGGGCCTCAGAAAGCTGGAGAGAATATAAAAAAAACAAAAATTAATAATAATAATAATAATAATTGCCCACTAGGGCAATCTGTATCTGTCATTTCCAGATAAACTCACTTAAGAGAGGTTAGATTTATTTTGTTTTGCTCTTCTGGTCAACATTTAGTTGAAAATTAGGTTTTTTTTCAGTGGGAGTATGATACAGTGTTTAAAACACGTTGGTTAATAACATTTTTATGCTCAGCAGCTGTAATAATGAATTGAATATAGTGAATAAAAGTTAAAACTTTCTAAAAGTGATGTTTATTTACATATTTTGTAGCGTTGTTTGTGTATTTGCGAGGGGGGCCTCAGCCAGAAGCTAATGCTGTTTGGGGGGGCCATGGCATGGAAAAGTTTGGGAACCCCTGTTGTATGTAACAGGTCTCTCTTGTTAATGTGTGTAAGTGAGCGTCTCGGTGTCTGTGGATTGTCCTGTATGGTTTCTGCCTCCCTCGGTGTCTCCCCGATGATGATGTAAGTTTTGATGCCGTGTCAGCCCCTTGTTTTATTGAATAAAAGTAATTTAATTATCTTTCCTCCGAGTTCTCCACCTCTGCCTACACTTGGGTTCTACTAAACGACAGAAACCTGATAGTATTTGCACGAATGCCAACAGAGAAAAGTTAACTGTTTTGTATATTTTGAGAAATGTGATTAAAAAAAGCTACTTGAGCAAACAGACAGTAGTTATTTGCATTAGACCTTTAATCCAACAATGAACTGTTTAGTCTGGAACAACAAAAAAGGTTAAATCTGGACCAGTTTCTCTAAGTGAGAAACGTTTTGTCTTCCATCCAGAGGACTTCCTCAGTCTATGGCCTGCCAACCAGACCTGTCCCATAGGTAGCCTTCACTGCTGAGTTTCAAGATAACGTCCTGTTGGAATCTCATAAGTAGGTTTTTAAACAGGTGCAGAACACACCCATCCAAAACAACCAATCATCACGTACAACAATCAACTGTTTTAGGCCAGATCAACTGGTTTTCTTTTTCAGAAACAGATCCTGTTTAACTCTGAACGCTAGGAAACACCTTGTTTCTGGGACCTTTCTTCCCTCCATTGATTACGGTGACATTATTTACATGAACGCTACACCCTGCAGATGTTGTATGCTGCAGATGTTGTATGCTGCAGATGTTGTATGCTGCAGATGTTGTATGCTGCAGATGTTGTATGCTGCAGATGTTGGATGCTGTCTATCATGAAGCACTAAGATTCATAACTGGCTGTGATTATCGTGCCCACCACTGCACCCAGTATTCACTGGTTAACTGGACATCATTAACTTCACGCAGACTCTCTCACTGGTACATTTTCATCTTTAAATCACTTCTTGGTCTGCTGCCTTCATACATCTCCTCCTACATGTCTCTGTGTGAGTGCAGCTACAGCGTGCGCTCTCAGGACATCATTACCTGCAGTGTTCCCTCAGTGAGGACTGAACTAGACAAAAGGGCCTTCTCCTACTCCGCTCCTGTTTCCTGGAATATCTTACAAAAAGAACTAAAGCTCTCGACCTTTGACCTCTCTAAAGTGGCTTCAAACATCTGTTAAGTTCCTGGAAAAACCAATGCAGACATGTTCCTGTTTTTAGTTTTCTGTTATCTCTTTACAACCTAGCTGTTTTTTTTTTTTGTTACATTTTCTTTTAAATACCATTTTATTTTCACTTGTTAAAAAAAAAACAAAATATGTATGCATCCTTTATGATTGTCTGTTGTTGTCTTTGTTAAAAAAATCAGGTCTCTCTTGTAAATGAGCCCCCGAGGCTCAATGGGACTAACCTGTCTAAATAAAGGTTGAATGAAAAATAGAGATGCTCACCACTGAGAGGACTGTGTCCCCTTGTGTGGTCTGTCCTCCTGTGTCTCCCTCGTGATTAGTCCTGTTGTGTTTATCCCCTCGTTAGCGTCTTTATATTCTGTGTTCTGTTATTGTTCCCCTGTCCGAGGACCGTCCTTCATGGTGTGTTCTGTTCCTGCTCCTCCCGTGATCATCTCCCGTTATGCGAGTTTTTGTTGTGTTTAATAAATAACTTTTATTTTAATACCGAATCCTCCGAGTCCTGCCTGCACGTGGGTTCCAACCAACGACGGATGCTGAAAACTGAAGCTCTGTTTCTGACAGAAAAGTAGTTTCCCAAATTGATTTGAGCACGTTTAACATTTAAGTGACAAACCTGCAAGTCTGTGCAACACTGGCAAAAACTTTGCAACCGCTACAATAGTTTCAAGACGCTTTGGAAACTCTCTGGTGACTGTCGTTTATCAACTAGTTCATATAAGTTGCAGCCCAGTGAGGTCACCTGACTGGTGGCGAGCTTGAACTGGGTTGACTATAGATGATTACTTTCTGAAAATGTTGGCTGTTCATGAGAAGTTTTTGTTGACAGACAACAATTAATGCCTAAATTATACGCAAAAATCTTGAAGCTTGTGTTGCAGCTCACATATTTGTCAGATAGCCTGTTATAGCAAGGTCTGTGCATCGTTCGTTTCCGTGAGTTTTATTAAAACGACGCGAAGCAATTGATAAAGAAAATGAAGCATTATCTGAAACTTTGACTAAAAACCAGTATGTTACGATGGAGACTTGACCTGATGGAGTTTATGGGTGGAAATATTTGGACCACCCATGTAGAGTTAGTTGTTGCCAGAAGTCTAAAGGTTCTCGCTGGCGTCAGGTGCTCAGTCAGCAGATCCTTTCACTCCTGCCTGGTAGAAAATGTTTCTCTGTGGATCACATTTGTTCCTGTTTCACCATCATGTGACCAGAAACCAGTGTGTTCCCACCCTGTCAACTGGTATTACCGTTTACTAACGTGTTGGAGTCCCTCTGATCTTTTTCTGTTCGTTCCTCGTGATTTAACACGTCATCAAAAATGACTCTTCACGTCTCTAAATGAACAAGATCACCACACAGGAGACAAACGTTTACACTCTTCAGTGTGCACGTTGTGTCCACACTAACAAATATGACGGGGACACGGCAGATTGTTTCACCTGTTTTGTGTGAGATTGTTCATCAATTTAAAACGTCTGTTGGTTATTAAAATTACTTTTCAGTCGCATCGAGCTGTGAACTATAATTTATACAACCCCAATATGAAAAGAGGGGGCTTTGTGTAAAATGTAAATAAAAGATAAATGCAGTCATTTGCTAATTTCATAAACCAAAATGTTCTTCTGAACAGAACAAAGTAAACGTAAACAATGTTGAAACTAAAAAAGTGTAGCTTTTTTTAAGAATAAGGGTATTTTTAGTTTTATGACAGCAACACATTTTAACAAAATGTTGACACGTTTACTTTTGTAAAAACAATCTGCAAATGTCCAGGAACTGAAGAGACCAGTTCATGAAGTTTTGAAGGGGACCGTTGTCCAGTTAGGGAGACTGCCCATGCCAGAGGCGCTAATGCACCCCCATACCATCAGAGAGGCAGGCTTTTGAACTGTGCACTGATACCAAACAAGTGTTGGATGGTGGATGCGGTTTCAGAACAGAGTTTCAAATTTCACTTTGTCTGATGACAGAAAAGCTTTTAGTCCAGATGTGGTTTCTTTGCATGATGGATCTTTAACAAGCATTCATGGATGGAGAACTGCGTCCACAGGCAGTGGTTTGTAGAAGTTTTCCTGAGCCCAGTCTTGTCCTTTGACCTCAGAGATTTCTCCCAATTCTTGAACATGTTTAAAGTCTTCCATATATTCTAAGGACGAACATTTCGGTAGTCCCTCACTACTTTGTGGTTCGACTTTCACCGACTCACCCTTTCACGGTTTTTCAACATAAGATTGGACGTGACACACAAATGGCTGATTGATGGATGAGCCGCACGATCGGCATGACATTTTTTTATTTAAAATAATATATTTTAAATCATTTAGCACCTGCTGCTCCTGTGTGCAGCCCACAGCTGCAGGAGAAGCTCCCTCCTGCAGAATGTCAGACCTCCACTCTGCAGCGGAGAAGTGGGCGTGGCCGAGAGCACTGGCAGAGAGCAGAT
Source organism: Nematolebias whitei (assembly GCF_014905685.2). Taxonomy (NCBI): domain Eukaryota; kingdom Metazoa; phylum Chordata; class Actinopteri; order Cyprinodontiformes; family Rivulidae; genus Nematolebias; species Nematolebias whitei. Next base: position 4,918,461 of record NC_056517.1, on the reverse strand, counting down.
CATGACGTGCTGTGCTCTTTTAGAGCGTTTAGACACATTGTTTAGAATATTGCAAGAGTGTGGGAAGGGTTTAAAACACTTAACATGTTTAAAACTTTTAAAACCTTTTTCAAAGAGTTTAAAAAGGTTATATGTATTTCTACTTACTACTTGTACTACTATTCCTACTTGGCGGTTTTTCACTTATCGCGGGGGGACTGGGAGTGAAAAACCCTGTGATAAACGAGGGACTACTGTTTATGTTTCACTATTTGTAGACACAGTTTCCCAAACTGTTTAACCTCTGTCCATCTTTACTTATGAAAGATTCAGACTCTCTAAAATGCTCCCTATGTACCTAGTACTCTTACTAACCTATTAGTTGCAAAATGCTCCTCCAGCGGTTTCCTATTTTCAACCTATTGTTGCCCATATCCCAACATTTTATAGGCGCTGTTGCTACCATCCAAATCAAAGTTTGGTCCCTAGAATCATTTGGTCCTTGCTTTGTGCAGGATATTTATGGTCCACTGCCAAATGGCAGGTCGTAATGTTTTGGTATGTCTGTGCTAGTGTTTGTTTGACTGTTCTCATATGTCAAGAAGCACTACACAACTTTTAATGAAAGTTTCAGAAAGTAATCATTTCATGTGCGTCTAATACGGGTTACAGAGAAGCAAACAGCCACACACGAGCAAAAACATTATCACCGGCCTTTAGCCTTTCAGAGCAGGGCTGTAAAAAGAGAGAGACAGAAAAACGGATGCAGTGACTATGGACACGCGAGATTCTTAAAGAAAATATTTAAAGAAAGGGATAAATGTCTTTAAATGAAAGTTCAACACAACAGCTGTGTAAAAGTGCCATTTCTTTGTCTGCACACACGACAGAAAGTCGAGCGCTGGAAAATGAAGGAATGTGTACAGATTTGAAAACGACATATTTCAAACGTCTGAAAACTCAAACGTTCAAACAATGAACAGTTTTCATGTGTTCAGGACTCTTTAGGTTCATGGTAATGTTTGCAGATAAGTATCAGCTGTTGATGTCTTATGTCAGTGAGTCTTAGAGGTATAGAAACAAATATCTGTCCGTTTTTTCCAAGTATTGTTCATGTTCCTGTGTGTGTGAGTCTGTAGTACATCCCAAGTGTGTACTCTGAGTGTGTATGTCCAGATGGTGTATCACACGTTGGGAATGTTGTTTATAGATGACGAGAGAGCGATGAACGCCAGACTCAAAGGCATGAACGCTCTTAGCGGGCAGCACCGACACAACTGCTCTGAACAGAGAACAGTAAATGAACTGTACTTATATAGCACCTTTCTATCTTATTTCAAGATACTCAAAGCGCTTCACACGACAGTCTGTGCCTCATTTACCCATTCATACAGCTCTATACTAGATCTCTACAAAGCTAATGGAACAAATCATTCTAAAGAGACTAATCAGAGCTTTATCACATTCATACACTGATGGGACACACATCAGAGGTTATGAGGGGTTCAGTGTCTTGCCCATGGACACTTCAACATGTGACTGCTGGTGGATTCGAACCCCCAACTCTTGCATTGGAGGACGACTGCTCTAACCACTCAGCCACAGCCGCCCCATGCCCCAGTACAGCTGATACTCCACGAGAAGTAAAAAAAACTACTCAACATTCTTTTGAACATTTCATACTCGATGAGAAACTGCAGCACAAAACTCCTAGAATGCTCCTCCCTCCTCCCAACGGCGCCAGAACTGACGTCTTCCCAATGTGGTCTTCACTCTTCTGTCTGTAAAGACTTTTGCTTCCATTACCGCTACTAGACACTTTTATTATACAGACTGAGACAGTAAACATTGTTTGGCATTTGATAGTTTTATAACAAAGAGACTGCTGCTGTCTCCGATAGACGGTGAAGGAGAATTCAAAAAGCGTTCAAT
>NC_056517.1:4915107-4916450 GCF_014905685.2 Nematolebias whitei | reverse complement strand
AGTGGGTGGATGGATGGATGGTGGATGGATGGATGGATGGATGGATGGATGGATGGATAACTGTGTGTAATTAGAAGCTGATTCTAATAAAAAGCCTTGTGTGACATTTTAAGTTCATTGTACTTTCTTGTCATTCACATCACATGTGGTACATGAGGTGGAACTAAACTGTGTACTCGGGGTCCCAGTTAAACCCAAAAATAGTAAAAATATAAAGTATAAAAAGAAACAGTATATGAGGATCTGCACAGATGTCAAACCAAAGAGCCGTGGGCCAAATCTGGTCACTCAACATGTTAATTTAAATGTAAAATATTGTATCTCTTCTCATTTTTCTTTAAAAAAATCGATAAATGTATCATTTAGTATAGACGTCTCTTACCAGCTGGATAATTCTGAAGCCAGAAAAAAGGTTGGATCATTCCATCATTATTGATTCTGATGTGGAAAGAGCAACAGCAGCACGAACATGAGTCTGTGTGAGCAGATGAGTACGAATGAATATGAATATTTCCATTTAAGCACAAAATATAGATTTAATTTAAAAATCAATGCTTCCTATTTTATTGAAAAGTTTACAAAATATAACTGTAGTTTTAAATATTTGTAAAGAAAAATGTTCCAAGTTTAAATGTATTTCTGGTTGTCTCCCACGTTAGTCCTCTTTAAAGTTTATAAGCGCTGCCTTCGTCTCCTTCAGTGTGTTTTCTTTGACAAAATATGATTAATTACGAATGTTGATGTGAGATTTCCACATTCATTATCAGACATGTGCAAGAACCCTGACCAGTCAGGATAACTTTAAACTCACTGAAGACAGCAGGCGTCTATCGAACCCGTCCACACAGTCGATAACTCTTCATCGTAAACATATCGGAGGCTTGTTTGGACCGACTCCAGCTGCTGCTGTCAGCCTGTTTAGATGGAACATCCTTCAGAGCATTCACACCCTGACGCTGTCTGTAAACACACTTTACATTCTTGTGTGTGCAGGAAGCTTCACTGTATGAGGAACTACATCCATCTGAACCTGTTTGTGTCCTTCATGCTGCGAGCCGGGGCAGTCCTCACCAAAGACACGCTGCTGTTCTCTGAGGCTGAAACCACAGACTGCAGCACACAGCCCTCACTGGTGACCACACAAACCACAGACTGCAGCACACAACCCTCACTGGTGACCACACAAACCACAGACTGCAGCACACAACCCTCACTGGTGACCACACAAACCACAGACTGCAGCACACAACCCTCACTGGTGACCACACAAACCACAGACTGCAGCACACAACACTCACTGGTGACCACACAAACACAAAACCCCCAATCAGACTCCAAGCAGA
>NC_056517.1:4912195-4915007 GCF_014905685.2 Nematolebias whitei | reverse complement strand
GTCCATCCATCCATCCATCCATCCATCCATCCATCCATCCATCCACCCATGCATTCGTCCTTTTTCGGCTTCTTCCTTTTGGGGTCATGGGGGTCACTGGTGCCCATATCCAGCAGTCACTGTGGGAGAGGCAGGATACACCCTGGACATGTCTCCAGTCCATCACAGAGACACATAGAGACAAACAACCATTCACCCTCTCTCACCTAGAGACAATTTAGAGTTACCAATCAGTCTAATGTGCATGTTTTTGGTCTGTGGGAGGAAACTGGAGTACCCGGAGAAAACCCACGCATGGAGAGAACATGCAAACTCCACCCAGAAATACCCCAGGATTCAATCTGGCGACCTTCTCGTTGAGAGGCGGCAGCTCTACCAACTGCGCCACTGTGCCGCCTTACACACACTTATCATGTTGCAAATGTATTTCTTACAAACTGTAAAACAGACAACACACAGTGTTCTGTGTTTGTGTGCGTTTACCTGAAGGAGCAGATGATGACGGTGCTGCTGAGCAGGGTGATGAGCGACAGACTGTGGCCCAGCGTGGACAAAATCTGCACCATTTTGTAGAAGACCAGCTGCGCACAGACATAAACACACGACAATAACTTCTGGTCCTTTGAATAAGAAACAATAGGAGCTTCCATCAAATCTGTCCAGAAAATATGAAGCGTAGCTGAGCTGAGCGCTGCAGGTCACATTGTGTTTCAGGTCCTCCAGTGAAAATGGCTTTTTGCATTTGAACTGTGGCCTCCGGCACGGATTCTGCCAAGGCTGCAATTTAATTTACCTCATGATTGTTTCTGAGAACAGACACACGTGCTGCTAAATGCAAAAACCTTTATGACCTGCTGCTGAAGGCCAAGTTATAATGGCTTTTACTTGTATCTGTGTTCATTTGCTGTCTGTTAGCAGAATATCACATGAACCACCAGACAGATTTTAATGAAGTTCTCAAAAAAAATGTTACTGGATATACATTTATACCTAATTGGCTTTTGTAGTTAATCCAGTTTAAGATGGTTACCACAGCCAAACCACAAAAAGAGTTATAACTTGGCCAACTTTACAGATATTGAGCAAAATTTTGGTCTGGTTGTAGCTGAGACTGATCCCCAAAACATAGTCAGGACTAGAGCCTGACCAGTTATCAGTGGGAGAGATGTTTGATGTTGATACAGGCGTTTGGGGACCTTTTGATATCTGTGATAACTGTTGCATTATGCGCTGAAATAAACTTTTAATTTTCACCTCTAAAACACTGGGAACAAGCCGTGTCCTTACTGGCAAAAGGTGTAATTGTACAATGTGTCCAGCAGAGGGCGCACGTGGACTACTTTCAAGTCATGGCCGTTCACTTAAGTTTCACTTTAACTTTCATGTTCAGCACAGCCAAAGCAGTGAACAATACTGTGTAGCATATTTGGCTGAACAGCGCATGGAAAGTTTATTTTAACTGATCTGTAAAATAAAATAAAAAACCAACTTTAATTAACAATTAGCTACGTGCCTCTCAAGTTAGCAAGCTATCATTAGATAACCTAGCATAGGCTGTTGCCTTGTAAAACTTTATCCAGAACAGTAAATCAAACGTAGCGGTAAAATAGATCAGTTAGTAACTTTATCTTTGTCGTCCTCAATGAAATGTATTGTTTGTCTAAAATCTTTACTTCTTCTGTGGTCAAAACTAATTAGACCTTCACCGTTCATGACTGACTGAAGAACAACTTTAAAAATGATGCAGAAAAACTGCTCCATGCATTTGTCACGTTTAGACTGGACTATTGCAGTGGTTTATTATCTGGGTGTCCAAATACTTCTTTAAAACGTCTTCAGTTGATCCAAAATGCTGCTGCCATAGTCTTAACTGGAGTTACTGGGAGAGATCATCTCTCTCCAGTTTTAGCTTCTCTCCATTGGCTCCCTGTCAAATCCAGCATAAAATTCAAAATCTAACTTCTAACCTACAAAGCTCTCAACAACCTAGCTCTATCTTATATTACAGATCTTATTGTTCCATATTTTCCTAACAGAGCACTTCGCTCTCAGACTGCAGGTTTACGTGTGGTTCCTAGAGTTTCAAAAACCAAAACGGGAGGCAGATCTTTCAGTTATCAGACTCCTCTCTTGTGGAACCAACTTCCAATCTCTGTCCGTGAGGCTGACACATTATCCAGTTTTAAAACTAGGATTAAGACTTTCCTTTTTGATAAATCCTATAGTTAGGGTCGGCTTGGGTTTCCTGAGCTGTCCCTTAGTTATGCTGCTATAGGCTTAGACTGCTGGAGGACAAACTGACCACAATTTTCACTCTGCTACTGTCTTTACTTACTCTGCTCAACCTGTTTTGTATTTGTAATTATTTTTATATCCTTAACTTGTGTTTTTTTTTTGTCTTTCAGGTACATCTGGACCTATACCTGGACCTGAACCTGGACCTATAACTGGACCTGGACCTGGACCTATAACTGGACCTGGACCTATACCTGGACCTATACCTGGACCTATACCTGAACTTGACCTAAACCTGGACCTATACCTGGACCTGGACTTATACCTGGACCTACCATTCTGTGTTCGTCTGTCTCTCCTTCCTGTCTTCTCAACCAGCCGGTCAGAGCAGATGGTCTCTTGTCCTGAGCTGGTTCTGCTGGAGGTTTCTTCCTGTTAAAAGGGAGTTTTTCTTTCCACTGTCTCCTTTGTGCTTGCTCAGGACGGAAGACTGTGATGAAGTGAAGATTCAACTTGTCTGCTGGATTCCTTAGATAGAGAACTTTACTAATTGGCTTCTATGTGAATGTTCCTGTAA
>NC_056517.1:4910961-4912095 GCF_014905685.2 Nematolebias whitei | reverse complement strand
CTGAGGTGTATGTCCTCCTGGCCAACACAGCCAGATGTGTCCACGCTGTATTGTCCAACAGCCTTGGCCAGCTGCTTTTCAGCAGAGAAGTTGAGGGAAAATGAGAGCAGTGCAGTTCAGCCACTTGTAAACAGCCACAAAGTTCTGAGCAGTCACATAAAAGTTGACCCCCTGAGAGGAAAATGTACTGCCAGGAGCTTGTACTCAGGAGAAGTTCTCTGAGATTGTACAAGATCAGAATCCTTTTTGTCATGCAACCATGACAATGAGAACAAATCTGAAAGTACATGCCGCCTTCAGATTTCAATGGAGCGTTTAGTTTGATACTGTCATTTTGTCTTTGATTCACACGATGCATGTGAGCAAAATGTCTCTGTGAGACAAGCAAAGACCCCAACAGCTGTCCATTGTAAGAGGAGTGAGTTTAATCTGCATCTGAAACAATCTTGCACAACAGAGAGCACATGGGGAAGTCTTAAAGCTTGGAACGCCACAATCTAGTTCTTTGAAGTGAGAAAGTTTTCCAGCTGGGAAGTGAAATATCTAAAACTACTGAACAGAAGTGCAGCTGCTTTCTTTTTTAATCTTTCTTTCTTTTTTTAATTCATTCAAATATTGCACATTGCTTGCAGATTTTAATTCAAGAAATTGAAACTAAAGTCATCCTTTGTTGAGAAAAGACAGATTTATACCTTTTTATGTGTTGACTCTGAGTTACTGCCAAAGATTTAAACTACAACAGTGAGTAGAGCCTGAGCAATAAGGAAATTTAGGCCTCTGCCAATACCGATATTAGGAGGGGACGATTAATGCCGATAACCAAAATATACTGGCTGTAAGTTTTTGAGCTTCGTCCCCCCCCAAGAATCTAAGATACTTTTAAACTTGTTTTAACTCTTGATGTCTCAAAACGGTCTTCATAACGTGGGTTCACATTTTCTATCCTCCACTATTCACCATAAACTTATCAAGTGTGTTACAATAAATAGAAATTAAACAAACACCCTGCCCTGTTCATTGTTCAGTTTCAATTCAATTCAGTTTTTTTCTATAGCACCAAATCACAACAAAGTTGTCTCAGGGCACTTTACAGGAACATTCACATAGAAGCCAATTAGTAAAGTTCTCTATCTA
>NC_056517.1:4909811-4910861 GCF_014905685.2 Nematolebias whitei | reverse complement strand
TGGGACACCACCAAGTCATTGGTTCAGGTATGTTGACGACACCTGGGTTAAAATCAAATCTCAGGAAGTCCAACATTTTACTGACCACATCAACTCTGTGGATAAATACATCAAGTTCACACGAGAAGATGAAAAAAATGGCAGGTTGGCTTTCTTGGACTGTGAGGTCTCAGTCTCTGATAGAGGACGTTTGCAAACTGAGGTGTACTGCAAACCCACCCACACAGACCAGTATTTGCAGTTTGACTCCCATCACCCTTTGGATCACAAGTTAGGAGTCATCAGGACTCTGTACCACAGAGCAGACAGCATCCCCACTAACTCCTTGATCGAGTAAACCTGGATGGTCCTCCTTTTGCATGTGAACAACTATTTCTGGATGTCACCAGATGAGAAGGGACTATTTATAAGACAGAGTTTGTTGCAGCTCCTCAGACTGAAGAAGTCCTTTGGATAAAAGAAAAAACATTTCAACAAAGAAGAATCGTCCAGAGGACTTGACTTTACTTTGTTAGATTTATCTACTGGATTTCCCGGTGGTATAAGTTGCATCTTTTTGCATAAATTAGCATGCCTGAGGCTTATACAGCAAAGTGACATATTTATGTTTTTTCCCATATTTATAACCAATTTTTGGCTGAAATTTGACGATTTCATTCATTTTGATATGGAAAATATTGAACACTACCATTTTCAGCCACTAGAGGGCCCTTGAGTAATATACCATACCATTTTATTTATAAAGCACTTAAAACAACTACAAGGCCAACCAAAGTGCTGTACAGACAGAAAAACAGACAACACACAAAGCAAAATACAAAATGAGGTAAATCAAAAATATAGACATAAAAACGATGCAGATAATGACGATAAACCAGTGTGGAGCATACAGGATCAAAACACAGATCATCTTGTGTTGAAAGCTACTGAATAAAAGTGAGTTTTTAAATGGGATTTGAAAACTGAGAGGGGGGGGGGCCTGTCTGACAAGCAGAGGTAACTCGTTCCAAAGTCTTGGTCCTGCTACAGAGAAGGCCCTGTCACCTCTAT
>NC_056517.1:4904742-4909711 GCF_014905685.2 Nematolebias whitei | reverse complement strand
AAGTCAATTAATTGGTCTTTAGGTGCAATAAATGCAGTGTTTCCAATGTTAACAAATTATGTCAATAATTTAAATTACAATATTAATTTAAATAGTTGTGAATATATTTTTCCATAATTGATCATATCAATTAAATATTGTCTTGTACTGTTGAAAAACAAAACTACCTACAGATCTACTAGTAATTCAAAAAGTTTTGTTTTATTTCTGTTATTCTTTACATGACTGGTTCATCCTTCGAGTTCAGAAGACATTTTGTGTCTGAATGATTTGTTTGCCAAAGTTTAGTGTCTAAATAAAGTGAAAACATTTCTCCAGACATGATCAGGAATTGAAGTGAAAAAAGACAAAAAACAGCCAAGATTCAAAGAAAACTTTGAAAGTATTTGATGAAGGACTTTTGCTCAAGATCACCTGAAAGTTTAACAACAAACTCTTTATTTTCCTTCATCTCATGTATTTTAGTCGTTTTTGTGACTCTGTGCTTCTTTCTGTTCTGTTGGTGAATAATCGTGGGAACGTCGTCTCCATCATGGTGCTTCATGACAGATGATAAGAATCTAAACGTGAAAGTTTTTGGACAGGGCTGCAGACTCTGGTGCAATAAAAACAAAGTCAACATCGCGTGACAGAAATAAGTCACTTAAAACAGATTATTTTTATTAACTCCTCCATTTAGGATGTTTGCTTGTTCTCTAAATGTATCCTGACGTAGCCACACATTCTTCTACTCTGTAATAAAATGATCTTAACGATGACTTTCTACTTCGTGCAGTAAACTATGATGTTGTTGCAGGTTGGTTGTAAAACTAGCCTGGTGTTCTTCAACTACTTCATTATGGCCAACTTCTTCTGGCTTCTGGTGGAGGGTCTCTACCTGCACACGCTGCTGCTCGTCATCTATACGAACTCTACCCGCCTCTCCATCTATATGTTCATCGGCTGGGGTAGGCTACACCAGAACATCTGATTAGCTGGAACGAGCAAACATATCTGAATAATATGTGAACATCATTTAGGCTTCGACGGGAACATCAAGAGAAAACTAGAACGGAACAGTTTCAGTAGAGCTCCATGTTTCGCTGGATACTCACTGCTGCTCTGCAGCTGCGTTCCCCTGCCGCCTCCTAATGACAAGACACAACCTGCACGATGTCAGTCCAGAGTTTACAACAAATGCTCCAAAGTGAAACAACATAAAGATTACTGGGCTAAAAGCATTAAATCATGTTCAGTCTGTGCCAGCGAATGGGACATTTTCACAAACGCCCCAAAATTCCAGGTTCAGCACAACGTTCCTTCCGTCCGTGTATTTATTTTTAAAGCTGCAAACTTTCATCAAAAACATTTTCTCTATGTGGTAAAGTCACAGTAAAGTGGTGAATTTGGACCTCAGCTAGCCGTGGCACACTAATGTGGCACAGTGGTTGAAAATCACTGATGGGTTTCTGAATGTAGCAAAATCCCAACTTCCAAAACTCAAAGCATCTGCTGCCTGTTTCCCTTATTGTCAGGTGGATTTAACAATGTGGCTGAAATGATGGAGTTCCACAACAGGTTTTCACCTTAAGGGGGGATTTGTTGATAATTCCTGCAAATCTTCAACAAAGTTCAGTCAAGTCATCAAGAATTTTATTTTTTTTGCCAAGATGTTTCGTCCTTCATCCAAAGGACTTCTTCAGTCAGAGGAGCCAGAAACAAACTGGAGTCTCCAGGCATCCATGCCAAAATGGTATTTGGTGTTTGGAACCATTTTGGCGTGGATGCCTCGGAGGAGTTGATGGGGGAGAGGGCGTGCCCCAGAAACCATCTTATAACAATCAAACTGGTTTTCCCGCTATGGGAGTTGGTGCTTGTGGGACTCCAGTTTGTTTTGTGGCTCCTCGGCCTGAAGAAGTCCTTTGAATGAAGGATGACACTTCTCAGCCAAAACAACAAAAAAAGAAACCGTCCAGATGACCTGACTGAACATTGTTGGATTATTTCCTGGATTACTGAGCATGAACTTTGGTGTCCTGCAAATCTTCAACACATTTTAAAATATCTTTAAAATATTTAAAGTTATCCATCTAAGGAAACCAACAGATTATGTTGACTTGACCTTTTTGCAGTTTCCCATCCTGGGCCACAGACTGGCCATAGTGGAAAAGAAAAACTCCCTTTTAACGGGAAAAAACACCCAGCAGAACCAGTTGGGTGGTCATCTGCCTCAACCAGCCGGGGTTAGAGCGGATAGGATCAGAATGACCAGTCCAGGTGTACTTTCTATGGGAAGAAAGACAAAGAAACACACGTAAATAATTACAAAAACAAACATGGAGAGGTATACAAAACTTTTTTCCTGCTGCTATGAAGACAAAATATATTGAAACGGGGAATAATCAGTTATTTTTATTTTGTTGGTGATAAAATAACTTGAAATTTGAGCAAATTTGGAGGTTTAGTGTCTTTAACTATCAGCCAAATTCCTCATTCATTTCCTCCATAAGTTTCTATGTTGCAGAAGAGGATGTCACAAAGACAGAGAGTGTCATTCTTTAACGTCCACCGGTGTATTCAGAGAGCGGTCTGGCTGCAAAGAGTTTCCATCGTTTTGTTTCGTTCTGTCGCCATGTGACACCTTCTTCCACTATCTATCATGACTACCAACACTTCCTTAGTTAATGCATCACCCCCGAGGTCCGGCTGTTTATTGTGTTAGTGTTAGAGTCATATTTCCTGTGTGGCACCTTGTGAAGATCTGGCAGAAGAAGAATCTAAACACTCTCCGTGTCTCTCTGACTCGCAGGAATCCCTTTTGTTTTCATGGTGGCGTGGATCATCAGTCGAATCAATTTGGAGGACACCAGGTGATGTTTGGTATCACTGTACAAACTGCTTTATTGTGGCGTTGTGTGAGCAGCATAGCAAAGTATAGTGAAATTAAATGTCTAATTCTCAAAAGTTATATTCAAGAAAAAAGCGAGTAAATTCTTCATAAACCAAGATGAAGCCAAAATGGAAACGCTGTTCCACAGGATTTAAGAGGTTCAGTATCAGTCAGATGCTGCTGATCAAATGTTTTGATTAGCTGATCATCATCAGTGTGATCATCTTTATGCAGTGTGTGTTCAGCTTGCTGCTCTGGAGCAGACAGGTGTGTGTCAACAAATTGCCAGTGCGGAAAGACATCAGCAATTACCTTAGAGGAGCAACAAAACGTATAATATCCCAAGGAGTTGATGTCCCAGTATTTTCACCCCAAGGTCAGACCGTGCAATGCTCAGAGAAATCAAAAACAAACAGAAAATACACAAGCCCCATCTCAGACTCTACAGACGTCGTTCAGGTCTCTCTTGTAAACGAGTCCCCGAGGCTCAGTGGGACTAAGCTGTAAAAATAAAGGTTGAATGAATTTAGTAGTTAGGTTAAAGTTCATGATAGGACATAAAAAACAAAAACAAAAATTGCTTTATGAATTTTACAAGAAAAAAGCTGCTCTAAAAAGAAAATGGCAGCAAGAATAGTTGACAAGGTTTCATCTGAATGACTCGCACCTTTTTAAACAATGTCCTTTGAACAGATGAGACCAAAATAGAGATGGATGATAATAATAACACATTAATAATAATACAATAATACTACAATAATAATAACAACACAATAATAATACAATAATAATAATAACAACACAAAATAACAATACAATATAATAAAAATAAAATAATGCATTAATAATAACACAATAATAATATTAATACAATAATAATAACACAACAATAATATCACAATAACAATAATGCAATAATAAGACAACGATAATATTACAATAATAATAACAATAATACAACAGTAATAGTGATAAAAATAATATAATAATAACATAATAATAATACAATAATAACACAATTATAATAACACAATATTAATTATACAATAATAATAACAAAATAATAATAATACAATAATAATAATAACACAATAACCATACAATAATGTACCATATGGGGTGCAAATGACAAATAAAGACCCTTGAATCCTTGAATCCTTGAATAATAATAACACAATGATAATAATGCAATAATGGGGAGACAAAACCCTGAAATGTGTGCGCACAGGGGCAGCTGTGGCTGAGTGGTTTGAGCAGTCGTCCTCCAATGCGAGAGTTGGGGGTTCAAATCTACCAGTAGTCAAATGTCTGTGTCCCTGGGCAAGACACTGAACCCCTCATAGCCTCTGATGTGTGTCCCATCGGCGTATGAATGTGCTCTAAAGCACTGATTAGTCTCTTTAGAATGATTTGTTCAATTAGCTTTGTAGAGATCTAGTATAGAGCTGTATGAATGGGTAAATGAGGACACAGATTGTAGTGTGAAGCGCTTTGAGTATCTTGAAATAAGTTAGAAAGGTGCTTTATAAGTACAGTCCATTTACCATTCCATTTACTAACATTCCCGGTGCACACAGAGCTCTTCCACGCCCCCATCTTGGCCTCTCCGACCCCATCTCAATCCTGCTGACGCCAGCATATAATCCACTGATGAGACGGATTAGGCCAATACAGAAGATAGTCACGGTGTGGCCCAGGGATGTAGACTGTGCTCCAGGACTGTTTTCAGTGCACAGTTTGGCAGGTCTTCAGAGTGATGGCTACATTTGAGGGAGAGGTAGACCTGGAGGAATACATCTCCTCTGGTCTTGGCTTCATCTCCAAGTGTGCTGATGATGTCATCACCACCAGGACAGTAACCTGTTATCCAAATCAGAAACCTTGGCTGAATGCTGAGGTGAGAGCTCTGCTGAAAGCTAGGGACACTGCACTCAGGACAGGTGAGACATTAGCATTCCGAGAGGTGAGGAAAAGATTGACTGCAGGCATTGCAAGGGCCAAAGTCATATACACCCAGAAAATTCAGGGTCACTTCATCACCAACGACCCCCGGCGCATGTGGAAAGCATCAAGTGCATTACGAACTACAACATCAGGGAT
>NC_056517.1:4900656-4904642 GCF_014905685.2 Nematolebias whitei | reverse complement strand
GCTCAGAGAGATAAGAGGGCGTGAGGCCATTTAGGCATTTAAAGGTCAACAGAAGAATGTTAAAGTCTATTCTAGTACGCACAGGGAGCCAGTGAAGGGAGGACAGAACTGGTGTAATATGTTCAGACCTACGAGTTCCGGTTAAGAGCCGAGCAGCAGCATTCTGGACGAGAAGGAGACGCGAGACGGTGACCTGGCTGACCCCAACATAGAGTGCATTACAGTAGTCCATTCGGGTGGTGATAAAGGCATGGACTAGTTTTTCAAGGTCAGATCTGGACAACACTGGCTTAAGCTATCTGCCTTCACTGGAAGAAGCTTTGTTGAAGAACAGAGTTGATTTGTTTATTAAACTTGAAGTCAGAGTCTAAAATCACCCCGAGAACAGTAACAGACTGCTTCTGTTAAGGCTGAAGGGATTCCAGGTTGACAGGATCAGAGACGGCAGTTGAGCTAGGGCTAAGCACAATAACTTCCGTTTTCTGATCATTAAAACTTAAAATATTTGAAGCCATCCGTGCCTTGATGTCATCAAGACGCGTTAACCCAGAGGGTGAATGGAGCAAGAACTGTTAGGTTTTAAGGGCAGATAAATCTGACAATCATCAGCATAACAATGAAATGAAAGACCATGTTTCCTCAGGATCGACCCCAGGGGGAGTAGATAGAGTGAAAACAGAAGGGGTCCAAGAACCGAGCCCTGTAGGATCCCGCAGGAAAGAGGCATTGAAGCAGATACATTTTTACCAATCTTGACACAAAAAAGAAGAAAAATTATTTAAAACAAATTAAAATGGTTTTGAACAGATTAATTTGGGCCTTAGATTATTCCTTGTGTAATATTTTGTGTTTAAACTTCAGGCGGCTGGCGAAATCCACCCTCCTGCTGATCCCTTTGTTTGGGGTGAACTACGTGGTGTTTTTCTACCTGATGGAGCCGGCGGAGAAAACCTTGAAGCAAGTCAAGATCTTCTTTGACCTCGGGCTCGGATCCTTCCAGGTGAGGTGTGGCAGGACTCACACATAATTGTTATAAATACACAACATTGATTTTTATTTGTTTTGCTAAGAAGAAAAGTGGAAAAACGTGTCATCGTTTTTTTTTCACATTAGATGGTTCTAAATTAAACTTCATTTAAGATTAAAATAATCCACTTGGGACTGTGTTAAAGCTTAAGGTTTGTCTTCCAGGGTCTGATTGTGGCTGTTCTTTACTGTTTCCTCAACAGTGAGGTGAGCGTTTCTGATCAAAGCAGTATTTTATTAATGACTGGATCATAAATCTGACAAAACGTTTCTTTCTTTCTGCACTTTAAGGTTCAGAGTGAGCTGAGGAGGACTTGGAGGAGTTTAACTCTGAAGCGCTGTGATTGCAGGCTTCACACCATGTCAGTGAACCCAAACGGAGCCAAAACCTCAACACAATTTCACAGAAACGTCCGAGCCCAGTCCATCCTGCAGACAGAAACCAGCATGCTGTAACCGCACAACAAACGATGAATACTGTTCCCACAGAAGGCAACATATGACGGTCGTCTTTGTTAGAGCTGAAATGTGACCAAAGTGCCACTAATGTCTAACTAAGAGGAAAAGATGTGATAAACTGTCAATTGTTGTCAGACATTTGTCTCATTACCCAACTTTTCTGGGAGTAATACTGTCAGTGAATGGTATTATACTGTTGAAGTAAAACACCTGGGGCCTCATGTATGATGCTGCATCAGCACTATAGTAGCATATGTTCCATGAACACATCTGGATGTAAAAAAAGTAATGGTTGCGTGAAAGGGAGCGTGAAAACACACAAACTTTTGACCCTTAGTGAGAATGGTCAGTCATTCTTTCTTAACCCTGAGCTGAACTGGGCCCATTAGAGACGGGAAGTAGAAGGAACTGTGCCATGCCGTGCCATCTTGAACAGGATGGACTCATTTTTATGCTGCCCAGATAGATCAATTCCCCTACAGCTAAAGCGCTCATCAGATGCACAGCAACACGTTTCCTGACATCGAGTATTTAATAAGCAAGCCTTTAAATTTTACCCCTGACTGCCTGTGTGTTTGCAGAAATCAAGTTATTAAACTCAAATGTAAAGCTGGAAATGCTTTAGCCTTAGAAGTGTGCCGCCAGCAGAGCAGTGCCCTTCAGTTAGCTTATTGTTTTATTTAAAATAATCCTGTGTAAACTGTACGGTGTCTAACATTACTGGATGAGAAGCATCAATAGCTGTCGTTCACTTCACTTCTATCTTCATATCTGACCAGTCTCTGATGGTCTGTGGATGTGTGCTGCTCTGAAAACCGTCTTCACACAAACAATCACTCCTCGGTGCGTTGGTTCCAAAAACCTTTTTACACCCACAACTTTATTTAGCATTGTGAATATTTCTGCGTAGACATCATTTTATGTTGGGCTGAGAAGAGACTCACTCGTGGAGGGAAGCAACTTACATTTACTCGTGTTATGTATTGAACAGTGGTGGGTACCGCTCCGTGAATCTGCAAACAGCTAATAGCAGAACAAGTTTTTTGTTTAGCGGATTTGTGTTTTCACTAACTTTGGAAACCGTTTTTAGATTTAGCTTTGAGCTAGCTTTAAATTAGGTTTCACCAATTTTAAGTTCGCTAACAAAATTCAAAAGCTTGTTCATGTCTAACAAAGTTAAGTTGGGTCACCTGGACAGTTTCTTTTTTGTTGAGACGTTTCACCCTTCATCCAAAGGACTTCATCAGTCCAAGGAGCCATAAACAAACTGTCCCACAAGCAGATGAACAGACTTAACTTTGTAGGATTTTTTTATTGAACATGAACTTTGATGTTTTGAACCATTTTGGCTATGGCTGCATCAGAGAAGTCGAGGCTGGTGAACATGTGTAGGAGTTCAGCGGTAGCTTTTGCTAACTTTTTTACATGTTTAGCAGTTAAGCGTTAGCTTCTGCTAACTTTTTTAACATGTTTAGCAGTTTAGCGTTAGCTTCTGCTAACTTTTTACATGTTTAGCAGTTTAGCTTTAGCTTCTGCTAACTTTTTTAACATGTTTAGCAGTTCAGCGTTAGCTTCTGCTAACTTTTTTACATGTTTAGCGTTAGCTTCTGCTAACTTTTTTAACATGTTTAGCAGTTTAGCGTTAGCTTCTGCTAACTTTTTTAACATGTTTAGCAGTTTAGCGTTAGCTTCTGCTAACTTTTTAACATGTTTAGCAGTTTAGCGTTAGCTTCTGCTAACTTTTTTAACATGTTTAGCAGTTCAGCGTTAGCTTCTGCTAACTTTTTTAACATGTTTAGCAGATCAGCGTTAACTTCTGCTAACTTTTTTAACATGTTTAGCAGTTTAGCGTTAGCTTCTGCTAACTATTTTAACATGTTTAGCAGTTCAGCGTTAGCTTCTGCTAACTTTTTAACATGTTTAGCAGATCAGCATTAACTTCTGCTAACTTTTTTAACATGTTTAGCAGTTTAGCGTTAGCTTCTGCTAACTTTTTTACATGTTTAGCAGTTTAGCGTTAGCTTCTGCTAACTTTTTTACATGTTTAGCAGTTTAGCTTTAGCTTCTGCTAACTTTTTTAACATGTTTAGCAGTTCAGCGTTAGCTTCTGCTAACTTTTTTAACATGTTTAGCAGTTCAGCGTTAGTTTCTGCTAACTTTTTTAACATGTTTAGCAGTTCAGCATTAGCTTCTGCTAACTTTTTAACATGTTTAGCAGATCAGCGTTAACTTCTGCTAACTTTTTTTAACATGTTTAGCAGTTTAGCGTTAGCTTCTGCTAACTTTTTTTAACATTTTTAACAGTTTAGCGTTAGCGAACGCTAACTTTTTTAAACATGTTTAGCAGTTTAGCGTTAACTTCTGCTAACTTTTTTAACATGTTTAGCAGTTCAGCGTTAGCGTCTGCTAACTTTTCAAACATTTTTAGCAGTTTAGCATTAACTTCTGCTAACTTTTTTTAACATGTTTAGCAGTTTAGCGTTAGCTTCTGCTAACTTTTT
>NC_056517.1:4897383-4900646 GCF_014905685.2 Nematolebias whitei | reverse complement strand
GCGTTAGCTTCTGCTAACTTTTTTACATGTTTAGCAGTTTAGCGTTAACTTCTGCTAACTTTTTTAACATGTTTAACAGTTTAGCGTTAGCTTCTGCTAACTTTTTTAACATGTTTAACAGTTTAGTGTTAGCGAATGCGAACTTATTTTTTTTTACCTGTTTAGCGTTAGCTTCTGCTAACTTTTTTTTTACCTGTTTAGCAGTTTAGCGTTAGCGAATCAATTTTTTTTGTTAGTGGAATGGGGGTTAGTGAAGCAAAGTTTTTGGTTAGCCGTGCCCACCACTGGTATTCCAAAATGTATTTTGTGTACTTTGTACTTTTTAAAGTATTATCTCCATACTATACTTTCACTTGAGTATGCTTTATTTAAATATTTTACTTAGTTACATTTGAAATCCTACCTGTTAGTAAATAAAATATGTGAATGTGATGTTAAATTGCAACTGGGAGGAGAAGAAAATGCACAACATGAGCCTGCAGTGACTGCATCTGCTCCGTACCAGCCATCCAGTGTACGTGACGATGACGAGACATGAACTACAAGTTTCCTCGTTAAATAAACTCGTACGATTGAGTACAAACTCCGCCCACTCAGCGAGCCACTTCATCTGCTGGAGAGGAATGAAATTCAGCAGACATGTCGGCTCATCACTTGTTCACTGGCAGGCCGCTACACTTCCACCACAACTGTTGAAGTAAATAATGAAATAAACTCTGACCATGTTTAAGAGACACTTTGACTCCACGTTGCTCTTGTGTCATTGTTTTGCATCTAAAACGAGACTTCCATCATTTAACTAAAGGCTTTGTGAAAACGAACAAGTTCTTTGGCACTGTTGTGGCTAGAAGGATAATTCTGAATGAAGCTATAATAATAATAATATAAAGTGCTATGTGTTATCATCATTGCATGTTCCCATTCAATGGTGAAATTGGTTCTCTGCATTTAACCCCTCACACCTGGGATACAACCAGGTGGAGCAGTGGGTTATGTAAGCGCCCAGGGAGAAATCAGGGATTAGATGTCTTGCGCAGAGACACCACGACATGTGGGCATGACTGGGGATCGAACCTGGGACTTTCGGGTCCCGAGTCAGCTGCCCTACCTCTACACCACATGTGTCAAACTTAAGGCCCGGGGGCCAAATGTGGCCCTTGTTGGCATCTTATCTGGCCCCCAAGATGATATTTTAAACATAAAATACTTTTGTCACTTTTTTTTCAGTAATCTTAATATGATGTCAAAAGTGCAACAGAAAACATCAAATGAGACCAACCAAACTCTTGTTGAGGAACTTGTAGCCAAGAAAAGATGTTGGGTATCTGACTTGAGTTGTTGTCGATTTCAAAACTGGCCCTTAGTTTGAAAAAGGTTTTAATTTTGTCCCGTTTTGAAAGTGACTTTGACACCCCTGCTCTACACCGTCTCTGTGACATCATGAAACAAGGAGCATGTCACAGAATCAATAAGTGCATGAAAATCTAGCATGTGCCAGGTTCCACGCACGTCGGGATGTACCAAAATGAACGTTGCGTGAAAGTGTGCTTAAATTTACGCTCGTTTTCGACCTGCTGTGCGAACGCATAAACCTCTTCAGTCCACAGTATCAAACTACAAAGTATTAAAACTCACTAAATACACCAAGATATGACTCTGATTGGTTTTCTGAACTTTAGGGGTAGCCTCTTTAAACAAGCATGACTTAAAAACTGTTCTGCAGCTGGCCACTAGAGGGCGCGTGTCCTTTGTGGCTTCAAATTCCAGCCTCTGTCTTTAAGATGTCACTCGATGGTTTTACTGGTTAAATCGGTTCAAATTTAGGACCATTTCTTTTAAAGTGGCTAGTTATACACATTTAGTTTTGATATTTTGTGTATTTAAACATAATTTTCGTGGATTATGCTTTTTCTAACAGAATTTAAAGAAAGCAGGACTGTTTAAAAGCCACCTACTCAGATAACTTGCATTAAAACAAAAATGATAAAGTCGAAGTATCCTTCAAAATATAAAAATCTATTTTAAGCTACAATAAATTGTATTTGAAAGCAGATATTTCTCTCCAATACTTGGAAAAATACACTTGACTTTCAGCTTTGAACCAACACCCTCACAACAAAAGCATCTTGTTCAGGAATATTTTTTTTCTGTTTCTTGTAACGGCTGAAAATCTTTGTTGTTGACACAAAACAGATTAAACACTGACGATACAAATCCTGCATTGTTAAAAGAAAAGGTCGGTTTGGGGGCACGGCAGTCTGCTGGCAAACAAAAACAAACAGAAAAGAAAAGAACGTGGTTTTATTCTGGGTTATGGATCATGTTTACTTTGGGTTGTGAAATGTTGCAGCAGATTAAACTCACACCGCTTCGGATAAGGTCGTAGAATAAAAAAACTACCTGTAAAACTTGAGCTGCTGGAGCAGTAAAACAAAATGAAACAGGGCTTTAAAGACAAATGCAAGAATTGTTTGTTAAAAATAAAAATGGAATGATTTTACTGTTTGTAAAAATATTATTTATTAATATAATTTCTCTGAACTCAGATTTAAGCAGGGTATACAATTTCAGAATAAATATTACTTTAAAAGCCATCACTTTTTTTACAATGGAGTATAAGGGCCATACAAAGGGAAAAAAAAGTACATTATGATGAACGAGAACAAAGTCATAATTTAAGGAGAATAAAGTTGTACGAAAAAAGTAATCTTATTACGTGAATAAAGTCTTAGTATTATGAGAATAAAGTTGTAATATTACGAGAATAAAGTTGTAATATTATGAGAATAAAGTTGTAATATTATGAAAATAAAGTTGTAATATTATGAGAATAAAGTTGTAATATTATGAGAATAAAGTCATAATATTATCAGAACTCTGACACAACACAGCAGTCTTACAACTGCATTAAAACGATGAATGTTGATGTTGGCAGTACAACAGGGGTCCAACACACTGTTGCATATGGATTCTTATGATTAACTGAAGTTGTGTGGCATTGCCATTATTGGCTGCATTGACGGATTTAGTCATCACATAGTGTGAATAGAGGCATATTTCACAAACAGTGACCCAACAGTGATGCAGACTACGTCATAAACACAGCGACTCGCATTGGAGGCTGTCCACAGCAGGTGTGAGCTGACCCAGGACGTATTACGAGTTTATTCTCGTAATATTATGACTTTATCTGAATCACAATCAGCTTTATTGTCATTGCACCGAAGCACAATGAAATTACATTTCAGTACAGCCCGTCCAAG
>NC_056517.1:4896153-4897283 GCF_014905685.2 Nematolebias whitei | reverse complement strand
GTGACTGGTCAGATTCTTCTTGGTCACTTCAAGACAGCATAGTCGATTCTTTCCTGTCGGGTAGTGAGCTGAGAATGACACAAAGACAAATTAGGCTCTGCCTAAATGAGCAGATAAATCTTTAATCTGAATTTAGATCCGATTTCAAGTAAATAAAATGTTGTTTTAGAAACAGATGCACTGATTATCCAAATCCATCAAAAATATTACTAAAAATGTATCTGTATCTTCTGCAAAGCCAGCTGTAGCCTTGGCAACAGTTTGTGTTTGTTAGCAAAATATCTCACGAACCACTAGACAAATTTAAAGCACCAGAAAGATATTGAAACATCTTTCCAAATCCACAAACATTTCAACCTCTAGACCCCAAAATGATGCGGCAAAGACTCTTGATCACTACTGACCAGTTCCTGAAGTGATCAAACCGAAGTCATTTAAACAAGAGCAAAGCAACAAGTTTCATCCATCCATCCATACATCTATCCATACATCCATCCATACATCCATCCATTATCTTTATCCGCTTCTTCCTTTTTGGGTCACAGGGGTCACTGGTGTCCATATCCATCAGTCACTGTGCGAGAGGCGGGGGACACCCTGGACAGGTCTCCAGTCCATCACAGGGACACACAAACGAGACAAACAACCATTCACTCTCTCTCTCACCTAAAGACAATTTAGAGTTACCAATCAGCCTAACATGCATGTTTTTAGTTTGATAGAGGAAACTGGAGTACCCGGAGAAAAACCATGCATGCACCTAGAGAACATGCAAACTCTACCCAGAAAGGTCCCCAGCCGGGATTTCAACTGGCAACCTTCTCGATGTGAGTCAACAACTGTACCAACTGACCCACCGTGCCGTGGCTCTCCACAAGTTTCATCCTTTCTCATCTGTCATGAGGAACAATTTTAATTTATTCAAACAGCTGGAGCAAAAATATTCAATAACGCTTTTACCTTTACCTACATTTACACATTTATTAATAATAATAATAATAATAATAATAATAATATCTTATTTATAAAGCCCTTTAAAACAACCACAGCTGCCACAAAGTGCTGTACATATAAAATCAAGAACATTTAAACACATAAAACAGTTGTTAAAACATTAAGATCAATAAAAA
>NC_056517.1:4889535-4896053 GCF_014905685.2 Nematolebias whitei | reverse complement strand
TGTGGGAATCGACAAACTGAATAGGAGCACCATTTGAAGATAAAATAAAAGGAAGAACTGTTGGGACCGACTTCCTGTTTGAAAACAACATTCCTTTTATTTTTGTCAGCATTTAGGACAAGTTGGAGACGGAACAAATTTGACTGGATGATGTTGAATGCAGACTGTAAAAGCTGGAAAGCCTTATCAACGGTTTTAGCTCGACAATAGACAACTGTGTCGTCAGCGTAGAAATGTATGGATGCATCAGGGATGATCTGACCTACATTACCTATGTAGATTGTGAAGAGGGTGGGTCCTAAGACTGAGCCTTGTGGTACACCACTGTTACCAGTTATATAACTAGAAGAAGCACCATTATGTTGAATGCATTGCCTCTTATCTGAGAGATAATTAGAGAACCAACAAATAGTGTGTGTTGAGAAACCAATTTCTGAGAGTTTATGACACAAGATGTTCTGATCCACTGTGTCAAAAGCTTTAGACAGGTCTAAATAAAGTGCAGCACAATAATCCTTAGCATCCAGTGCTTCAACAACGTCATTAAGAACCTTCAGTGTAGCAGAATGACATGGTTTTTAATGATGTGGTTTAATGAAGATTGACTTGAGGGAAATATTTGATTTGTAGATGTTTGGCTTAAAGGGGAAGTGGCTGATTTCCATTAGTAACTGTGTCAAATAAAGAACTAGAATCAACAAAATGTTTGTTGAAACAGTTCAGGATCTCGTGCTTATTTGACACAGGAACAGAAGTTGTGATGGCAGATCAGATGATTGGGAACGGCCGGAAAGTGATTTGATGGTTTTCCAGACTCTTTTAGGATCATTTAGGTTTTTGGAGATCTAAGACAAGAAATAATTCTGTTTTGTGGCTTTGATGGAAGCTGTACATTTGTTCCGCTGCTGTCGAAAGGAAACCAATCAGTGTCTAAGCCAGAATGTCTGGTTAGCTGTTGATTTAACAGCTGTTAACAAACTGAGAGCACCGAGCTAACTGAATGTAAAGTATAAATAAAGCAGCCCTGCGAGGCCACGTGCACAGCTTCTGCTTACATCAAGGAAAGAAATGCCTTGTTTAACATTAAACTGTGCATTCTGCGTTATAAACCTGAATAAAGGAACATTTTCAATATAATAATCTGAGCATTTAAAATATCATCTAGTCTGATCAGAAGAGTAAAGACTTAAATATGTCAGTAACCCGTGACTGCCCAAAACTCTCACTAAGAATTTTAAACTCTAAAATTCCCCAAATTTTAACATTTTTATGTTTCCTTTTTAAATAAATCTCTCAGTTCCTTATTATCTGATCAAAGATATATATTTTTACATCAACTTCTGACAAACTCCGGTTGTTAATCTAAGTGGAGGAAACCGTTTCCTGTTTGTGCAGTTCATTACCAAATCAGCATGTCGACACTTCTGCCTCCGGATGTGGTCGACCCAAGTGACCAAAAAGCAGCCAACGTGACATTTTCCGTTACGATTCATGCTGACAGGTGTTTTGTATCTTAAATAATCATTTTAATTGGGTTCTATCTGCAGCAAAACTTAATTTAAATGTTGAGAATGAATCTCTAATCAGACTTTATCTCCTTGGTTGATCATTAAAATAAGCCTCAGCCTCCTCA
Organism: Nematolebias whitei; assembly: GCF_014905685.2. NCBI lineage: Eukaryota > Metazoa > Chordata > Actinopteri > Cyprinodontiformes > Rivulidae > Nematolebias > Nematolebias whitei. The sequence goes on along the minus strand of NC_056517.1, from coordinate 4,894,420 downwards.
GTCATCAGTGTGATTATACATAGTTCGTAAACCCTCCCGCGTCATGGTGGTTTCTTCATTCTGATCAGTGCCGAGTCACAGAGAATGCATGTCATTTCTCTGTATCACATGATTCATGAGTCTCACACCAGGAGGTGAGAAGATGCTAAGTGTTCCGTCAACGTTTTTCAGTCAAGTCATCTGGACACTTTCTTTTTTTTTGTGCTGAAACGTTTCGCCTTCGATCCAGAAGGCTTCATCAGTCAAAGAAACACACAACCAAACTGATTCTTCCTCCAACAGCTTACTCCAAAGTCGAACAAACCAGTTCTGCTTGTGATAAGATGGTCTCTTTGGTACGCCCCCTCCTCCATTGCCGGCCCTCTTCCTTGTTGACAGTCGTCAAATTGGTTGAAAACAACAAAGTCCATGCTCAATAATCCAGGTATAAAATCCAACATTTTTCAGACTTGACTGAAAAATGTTGGATTTTATACCTGGATTATTGAGCATGGACTTTGTTGTTCCCTCGCTTGTTCACAAAACATCTGTGAGAAGCTTTGGTCTAAACACCGATGATGGTTTTAATGAAACGCAGAAAGTAATCATTGGATAAACATTTACTGTACATCTGATTACCTTTAGGTGCCAATCACATTCAAGATGGTGATCACAGCTGACTTTAAAAAACACCAAATTACAATATCTGTCAATTTTACACATATTGAGCTAAAATTTATTGTTAGCAGCTGAGAATCATTCCCAGCTCACACTCAGAGCACCGTACTGTTAACTTTTAATGGCAACACTGTCTGTATGTTAGAAAAATGTCTCATGACCCACTGGGAAGAACTGAGAAAAACTCTTAAAAGGCAACAATTTAATGTAAATACACAACGTTATGCCCTCCCTAGAGTGGCTGGGACATACCATGAGGGTATGCAGTAGTCTGTCAATACTTCACGGGTCGACTTTCACAGACTCACTGTATCGTGGGTTTTCAATGTAAGATTGTACACGACACACGATTGACTGATTGATAGAAGGCGACCAACAAGAGCATCGTGCTCTGTATCCCAGGTGCTGATTGGCTCAGTAACGTAGCGTCAGTCTGTTTGCTCTCTTGCACTGTGCTCTTTAAGGACCGGGCAGCCCGGTCCCCGTCCGGGGACTGTACCACCGGCGTCCATACGGCCCTCCCCACCCTCCTTCTCTCCCCGTCTGCGTGCCTTCGGGCATGCGTTCTGGGTGGCGCCTTCTCCCGTTGAGCCCGGGGCGCTCACGGGGCTCAGTCAGTTTACAGTAGCTGAGCTAAAATTTGGTGTGGTCGCTGAGACTCATCCCCAGCACATACTCTGAACACATCTTCCAAAATTTTGTAGTATTGCATGAGACCTGAAGAAATGTTTGGCTGTTAATTTGGGAATGTGATTTTTAGACTTTTCAGGTTGACTCAACATGAATCAGTATTCAGTAGCTGAAGTAACTTCTGCTGTGCTCAGCTCATCTGCTGCAGGCTGAACACGCCTCGGCTGATCTGACCCTTCGGCACCTTGTCAGCTTTTGTTGGTGCTACGTGACAGTGTTTCCATCCTTACTGGTCAACGTATTTCTGTGAAATGAGACCAAGCCTTGTTCAACAAAATTTATAAGAATCTTGGAACATGTTATTCAACAGAAGGCCTAAAGATTACCCCAGAACAAGTGCATAAAGTGGAAATCATTACATCACTTCTGCACCTTCCCTCTAAACAGGAAGTCCTGAAAATACATCTCTGTAGCTGCAGCTAAACTTGAGCAAATATCAAATTTGTTTTAACAAATGTTTAATCTGAAAAGTGAAACCTAAAACAAACTTGACAAAATTTAAATACATCTTAAACCTGTTGCCTGGGAATCATTAGGATCACCATGGTAACTACACACATGTGTCTCACTCCCTGACTGCAAACTCAAACAACACTCACTGTGTGAAAATGTCTTATTTAAAAATCCTTCAGCGCTAAGTGACAGAAGCCTCTGATGATCTTATGTGCTCAGTTTGATGGGGTTGTTTTTTCAGTGTATGACAAGTAAAAAAAAACCTTTATATCACTTTTATGTTTAACATGGTGTTTGGTTATGACCCCAAATGGTAGACCAAAGACACAAGGACAACAGGGATACAAAAGTAATAGTTTATTTACAGTGCAGCTGCAGTTTTGGCTGTGGGAGGGAAAAAGGGAGACGAGATGAGTGTTTTGATATGAATGATCTTTGATAACTGGGATAATGTAAAGTGGTTTGTCTTACTGTCGAATGTGGTTGCAGATGACATTGGAGTGGTGTGGACAGGGAGTACAGAATCCAGAGATGGCAGGGAATCCAGCGGGGTGATGTAGTCTTGGTTGAAGGGTCCAGAGTGTAATTTCTCAGATATGGGTTCGGTGTGCAGGATTGGTGACCAGACGCAGCCACGAGGAGACCAGACAGGCGGGACGGACGGGAACTGAACAGACAGGCAGAAAGGCAACGGGTTAGTAAAAAAACTTGAACACATTAAGGCTTAACTGGCTGTCACAATATTATCCAAGGCAATAAATGTTTGAGTGTCGGCTGAACGTCTGGCTTCAGCTTAAGTAGAGCAGGAGGTGCAGGTCTTGGTAGCAGGTGCAGGTGTAGCTAATCAGCCAATTAGTTGCAGAGAGAGAGATGGTTAAAGGAGAAGGCAGAGAATCCTACAGTGTTAGGTTTTTGTACAGATTTCCAGGAGTCTGATCAAAACACAAAAGAGGCAAAGGTAAGTGACTTTTATTTATAAAGTGAAAAACAGAATGCGAACACTCTCATGAAGTGACTTCAGCTCCTGTCTCACCTGTCCTCAGTCCTAGTCGTCCCAGGTGTTCATCATTTTGTCTGGTCAACCTCCCTATACAGTATATTGAACGTCTCTGTGTTTTCCCTTTGTCCGTGGATTGTGCTTCCCAGCCTGTCATGTACTGTTCCTCTGTCATTCCATCCCTCCAAGTAAGTTTTTGCTGCCCTGTCAGCATTTGTTTTGTTTAAATAAATAAAAAATGGTTTATTTTTACCTTGGAGTCTCTGTTCTCTGCCTGCACGTGGGTTCAACACTTAAATCGTAGATTGCATCAGAAAGATGTAAAAGTGCCAGTTCAGACAAATAAAGTTGAAATTCTGGGACTCTGTTTAAACTTTCTACTATACAAAAAATGTCTGAGCTCCAAAGAAGTGATTTTTCTTTTGTTCCACTGAAAACACAAATTCTTCCCCAAAGCTGCTGTCTAAGGGGAATTATTTCTTTTAGTTATCACACTGTTCCGAACTGAGCAACACGCGTTGATGTATTTTCTGTACATGTTTTCAAAACCGTAAGAAACGATATGAACTGAAAATGATGACAACAAAACAGACAGTTGAGAGCACATTTCATGTTAACCGTTCCGTCTCAACGAGTTCTATTTAACATAAATGAAGCAGTAAAGACGTAAAACTTTTATTTTTCAAACACAAAATCACTTTTGTTTCCAATCACTAGTGACTGATGTTTCGTTATTTGCTCTAACGTCTTGGCTGTAGTTGCTTAATGGAAAACACAACGCATGTGTCATTAATGGCGGAGCAGATCAGGTAGCAGCAACCGTCGATTTAAGACGTGCGAGGTCGTTTCTCAGAATTATAAGTGTGATGTGGTGGTTTTAGGGACTAAGAATGGAGGAGGTGTGAAAAACACAATGCACGAACAGAAACTCATGCAGGGACGCACGTCATCAAACCCACCTCGACATGAAGCCTCGGCCCTGACCAATAAATTACTGGAGGGGGCCCTGCAGGCAGAAAACCTCCAACATGTCCACAAAGGTCCTGTTTGTCTGTCTCTTCCTGCTCGCAGCATGTCAGCTCATAGACTCACAAGGTAAAAGCTTCTATTACTTCAATTCCCTCTTTTATTAAAAAACAACATTTATTTTAAATGTTTACTTGGTTGTTTTATGACTATTTCACTGCAGGACTGACAGGAAATTTTAGGTTGGGGACTTGGGTTTGTGCTGCTGTTGTTCGACATATTATTTTTGCGCTATTAAGTGTTTAACGTATTCTTAGTTCATATTTTAGATCTTATTACTGCTTTTATTTACAATTTATACTTTGTTGGATGTAACTGGGATCATTTTGTTCCACCACATGTACCACATGAGATGAGAAGGACAATAAAGAAAGCTTGACCTTGACCATGACCTTGATCCTCCACTGCTCCTCTGTGTTTTGGGGTTCCACAGGGCTCCTTTTTAGGTCACCTGATTTTCTCCCTTTACCTGCTTCCATTGGGATCAATCCTTAGAACGCATGGGATCATTTTTCATTGTTACGCTGATGATAGTCAGATCTATATGCCACTAAAAAAGAAAGATGCCCCCTCAATTAGGCCACTTCTGTTGTGTCTTGAAGACATCAAAGCCTGGATGTCTTTAAACGTCTTAAATTTCAATGAAAAGAAAACAGAAGTGATGGTGTTTGGTCCTAGTGGCTCTTGTGAACCTTGCCCTGTTGATCTGGGTCCTCTGGCACCACATGTAAAGAAAACTGTTTCTAACTTGGGTTTTAAAATGGACAGTGATTTTAAATTAGAGTCCCAGATTGGAGCGGTGGTCAAGACCAGTTTTTATCACCTCAGACAGCTGCTAAGGTAAAGTCCATCCTCACAAAACAGCAGCTGGAAACAGTAATCCATGCCTTCGTCACCTCTCGGCTGGATTACTGCAACGCTCTTTACCTTGGAGTCAGCCAGTCCTCCCTCAGACGCCTCCAGTTGGTCCAGAACGCTGCTGCTCAACTTCTAACTGGAGTTCAAAAGATGGAGGACATCACCCCCACTCTGGCTTCACTCCACTGGCTGCCTGTTCATTTT
>NC_056517.1:4886439-4889435 GCF_014905685.2 Nematolebias whitei | reverse complement strand
CTTTTAAGAGTTTTTCTCAGTTCTTCCCAGTGGGTCATGAGACATTTTTCTAACATACAGACAGTGTTGCCATTAAAAGTTAAGCAACAGTACGGTGCTATGAGTGTGAGCTGGGAATGATTCTCAGCTGCTAACAATAAATTTTAGCTCAATATGTGTAAAATTGACAGATATTGTAATTCGGTGTTTTTTTTAAAGTCAGCTGTGATCACCATCTTGAATGTGATTGGCACCTAAAGGTAATCAGATGTACAGTAAATGTTTATTCAATGATTACTTTCTGCGTTTCATTAAAACCATCATCGGTGTTTAGACCAAAGCTTCTCACAGATGTTTTGTGAACAAGCGAGGGAACAACAAAGTCCATGCTCAATAATCCAGGTATAAAATCCAACATTTTTCAGTCAAGTCTGAAAAATGTTGGATTTTATACCTGGATTATTGAGCATGGACTTTGTTGTTTTCAACCAATTTGATAAGACTGTCAACAAGGAAGAGGGCCGGCAATGGAGGAGGGGGCGTACCAAAGAGACCATCTTATCACAAGCAGAACTGGTTTGTTCCACTTTGGAGTAAGCTGTTGGAGGAAGAATCAGTTTTGTTGTGTGTTTCTTTGACTGATGAAGCCTTCTGGATCGAAGGCGAAACGTTTCAGCACAAAAAAAAAGAAAGTGTCCAGATGACTTGACTGAAAAACGTTGACGGAACACTTAGCATCTTCTCACCTCCTGGTGTGAGACTCATGAATCATGTGATACAGAGAAATGACATGCATTCTCTGTGACTCGGCACTGATCAGAATGAAGAAACAACCATGACGCGGGAGAGTTTACGAACTATGTACAATCACACTGATGACTGAGGAGGCTGAGTCTTATTTTAATGATCAACCAAGGAGATAAAGTCTGATTAGAGATTCATTCTCAACATTTAAATTAAGTTTTGCTGCAGATAGAACCCAATTAAAATGATTATTTAAGATACAAAACACCTGTCAGCATGAATCATAACGGAAAATGTCACGTTGGCTGCTTTTTGGTCACTTGGGTCGACCACATCCGGAGGCAGAAGTGTCGACATGCTGATTTGGTAATGAACTGCACAAACAGGAAACGGTTTCCTCCACTTAGATTAACAACCGGAGTTTGTCAGAAGTTGATGTAAAAATATATATCTTTGATCAGATAATAAGGAACTGAGAGATTTATTTAAAAAGGAAACATATAAATGTTAAAATTTGGGGAATTTTAGAGTTTAAAATTCTTAGTGAGAGTTTTGGGCAGTCACGGGTTACTGACATATTTAAGTCTTTACTCTTCTGATCAGACTAGATGATATTTTAAATGCTCAGATTATTATATTGAAAATGTTCCTTTATTCAGGTTTATAACGCAGAATGCACAGTTTAATGTTAAACAAGGCATTTCTTTCCTTGATGTAAGCAGAAGCTGTGCACGTGGCCTCGCAGGGCTGCTTTATTTATACTTTACATTCAGTTAGCTCGGTGCTCTCAGTTTGTTAACAGCTGTTAAATCAACAGCTAACCAGACATTCTGGCTTAGACACTGATTGGTTTCCTTTCGACAGCAGCGGAACAAATGTACAGCTTCCATCAAAGCCACAAAACAGAATTATTTCTTGTCTCAGATCTTCAAAAATCTAAATGATCCTAAAAGAGTCTGGAAAACCATCAAATCACTTTCCGGCCGTTCCCAATCATCTGATCTGCCATCACAACTTCTGTTCCTGTGTCAAATAAGCACGAGATCCTGAACTGTTTCAACAAACATTTTGTTGATTCTAGTTCTTTATTTGACACAGTTACTAATGGAAATCAGCCACTTCCCCTTTAAGCCAAACATCTACAAATCAAATATTTCCCTCAAGTCAATCTTCATTAAACCACATCATTAAAAACCATGTCATTCTGCTACACTGAAGGTTCTTAATGACGTTGTTGAAGCACTGGATGCTAAGGATTATTGTGCTGCACTTTATTTAGACCTGTCTAAAGCTTTTGACACAGTGGATCAGAACATCTTGTGTCATAAACTCTCAGAAATTGGTTTCTCAACACACACTATTTGTTGGTTCTCTAATTATCTCTCAGATAAGAGGCAATGCATTCAACATAATGGTGCTTCTTCTAGTTATATAACTGGTAACAGTGGTGTACCACAAGGCTCAGTCTTAGGACCCACCCTCTTCACAATCTACATAGGTAATGTAGGTCAGATCATCCCTGATGCATCCATACATTTCTACGCTGACGACACAGTTGTCTATTGTCGAGCTAAAACCGTTGATAAGGCTTTCCAGCTTTTACAGTCTGCATTCAACATCATCCAGTCAAATTTGTTCCGTCTCCAACTTGTCCTAAATGCTGACAAAAATAAAAGGAATGTTGTTTTCAAACAGGAAGTCGGTCCCAACAGTTCTTCCTTTTATTTTATCTTCAAATGGTGCTCCTATTCAGTTTGTCGATTCCCACAAATATTTGTGTATCTTGGTCGACTCGCATCTCTCTAAGCTCCACGTGGAAAACTTGGTAAAGAAACTGAAAGTTAAACTGCGTTTCTTTTTCAGAAACAGCTCCTGTCTAACTCTGAACGTTAGGAAACACCTTGTAACTGTGACTTTCCTTCTCTCCATTGATTACGGTGACATTATTTACATGAACGCTCCTACAGGCATGTTGGATGCTGCAGATGTTGGATGCTGTCTATCATGGTGCACTAAGATTCATAACTGGCTGTAACTACCGTACTCACCATTGCACCCTGTATTCACTGGTTAACTGGTCATCATTAATCCAACAATTTTCAGTCAGATCATCTGAACTTTTTGTGCTGAGACATTTCACCTTCCATCCAGAAGGTTTCATCAGTTTGAAGAAACACCAAACAAAACTGCTTCTCTCCTAACAGCTTACTCCAAAGTGGAAAAAAACAGTTACGTTGGTGCTAAGATGGTCTCTGGGCCACGCCCTCTCCTCC
>NC_056517.1:4885234-4886339 GCF_014905685.2 Nematolebias whitei | reverse complement strand
TCTTTGTTTAAAACAGGTCTCTCTTGTAAAGGAGTCCTCAAGGCTCGATGAGACTAACCTGTAGAACTAAAAGTTGAACTGAATTGAATGAAATATAAAAAATAATAATTACAAGTAACATCAATATTTGTTTTTAGTCAAAGGAGTTGAGTTAAACTGAATCCCAACCCAACAACCTGTTGACACTATCAACCTTTTCTTCTGGGGTTTCTTTAGCTTCAGGTGGAGATACAGGTGATTCCCATCACTCCATCAAAGGTCTGCTTGAACATAAGTCACTCCCCTGAACCAGCTGGAACATAAATTATATACTTATTTAGGCTATGTCACTGTATTTATTATCTAGTTTTGTTCCATATCTTATTGTGTCTTTGTTGTATTTCTATTGCAGGATACACAGTCTTAAATATCTATGTGATGGTTTGAACGACAGTTGAGAGTTAAACTTTGCACTAATTTCCTGTTCCTGTCCTGAAGATGGATGCTGCTTCAGTTCACAACATGTGGCCTACAGCATCACGCCAGCTCTTTCAAAGCTCCTGCCGTGCTTGTCCTGCCAGTCGAACTGGTACTCTGTGGTCTCAGCTTTGCCTGCTGGTCGTCTGATCACCTGACCTGCCAGTCCAGATTATCTGTACTCTCTGTGAATGGTTGTTTAACCAGTTTGGTTTACTCCCAGCTCTGGACCTTCTTCAACCACCTATAAAGGGTTGGGCTTTAGTTTTGTTGGGGATTTGTGGATTAAGCTCAGAAAGGAGGAGGTTCATATCAATTCAGTTTATTTATATACTGTAGCACCGAATCACAACAGAAGTGGTTTCAGGGCACTGAACAGAAACATTCACATACGTTACAAAAGACAGTTGGTAAAAATGATCTATTCAAGGAGGCCAGCAGACTCATTGATCATCACTTTGTCTCAGTCTCCCATCCTGAGCAAGCACAAAGGAGACAGTGGGAAGGAAAAACTCCTTTTGACCAGGAAGAAACCTCCAGCAGGACCAGGACGAGCGGTTACTGCCTTGAACTTCAGGGTTTGTTGTCATTTCATGTTCCGCTTTTGATGGTCTATTGTTGTTGTGAAGTACTTTTTCCATTAATGTGT
>NC_056517.1:4883473-4885134 GCF_014905685.2 Nematolebias whitei | reverse complement strand
AAGGAAAAACTCCTTTTGACCAGGAAGAAACCTCCAGCAGGACCAGGACGAGCGGTTACTGCCTTGAACTTCAGGGTTTGTTGTCATTTCATGTTCCGCTTTTGATGGTCTATTGTTGTTGTGAAGTACTTTTTCCATTAATGTGTCTTGTTTTTCTTTTTTTTTTTTTTTTTTTGTTTTCTTTTTTGTGGGGGGTGTTGTTATTTCTGTTGGCCTTGGTTTCTGCTCTCCTGTTGTACCTGGTCCTAGTGCGTAACATATTTGTTGTTTTTAATGAGAACAAAAAACACACAAAATAGAGCTGACAAGGAACGTGAGGCAATATTTAAGAAATGTTTATTAATAAATAAAATATCCATGTTTGCACATCTTGAAATAAAAAAAACATTCTAGTACATAAATATGTCTTCATAACTTTTTTTTATCAGCATGCGTCAAACTTCTATTAAATTGCTTGTACATTTTATAAATACCCTTGGTATTAAATATAAAACTATACTGCTTTAGACCAGCTAAATTAGTTTGGATGAATAAATACAATAACTTAAACAGCACTGGAAAAGACTAGAAACTTCACTGAAAGCAATAATTTATCATTATCATGTTCTTCAAGTTCCCCAACAAACTTGAAATGTGACAGAGCTGAGGCGTAACTTTGAACTTCGTTGCTTCTGTCAGCTGCTGGTGGAGGAGGTGCAGGTCTATTCCTCCCCGCTTCCTGAAAACATCTCTTCAGATGTTGCCGTGGAGACTGAAGGAGGAGGAGAGGAAGAGGATGGAAGCAGGGTGGGGGATGAAGAAGGCGAGGCGGTGGAGGTTATGATGGAGAGGAGGGAGGCAGACGAGGACCTGAGCACAGGAGAAGCTGTAGTCTGGGCTCTTGCTCTCCTGTTGGACAAATGATAAAAGACGTTCAGAGGTGGAAAGAGACTGAAGAACATCTCAAAGGGTGAAGCAACTTGTTGAAAAGTGATGTCAACTCACTTGAGTTCTCTGATCTTGCGGAGAACCCAGGGAGCGTTCAGCTGACTGCAGTAAAGACCGGTTTCTGTCTGAAAACTGCAAGAAACAGATTTTTAACAGACGCAGCGTCTCAAATTTCACAAAGTCTTTCATTCTAAATATCCTGCAGTGGGTTTCTTTTCACTACTTCTTGAATTTTAATGAAAACGCACAAAAAGATCTCGGTTCCTCATTTTTGTGAGAAAGGATCTTCATATTCTAATGCAAGTGGTCCATTTTGAAATGCTCTTCCTTACATGACAGCTTGGACACATGGAGGGTTGGCTTTCTGCACCAAGAAGCCCTGGATCGGCTCCGTGATCTCAAGCTTGTTGACTTTTTTGCAGCAAGAAGCCAACTTCTCATCTGAGAACAAACAAGTTAAAAAATGTTTTAATTTCAACTGAAACTGAGGAAAACGTTGTTCCAGTGGAGGATAATCTTACCTGGATGTCCAGAAGCAACAGCCACGAAGACTGCGACCAGCGCACTTTTCACCAAGCTTCCACCGCTCATCATTTTCACTCTTACTCAACACGAGATTAAACCTTCAAGTAGTTTCTCTGTCGGTCTGTCCACTTCCTTCCTCTCCTCTGAACTAGCAATACGTCTGAAGAAAGCCTCTACTTATGGCCCAGAAAGCAGAAGCAGCTCCTCCC
>NC_056517.1:4879783-4883373 GCF_014905685.2 Nematolebias whitei | reverse complement strand
TGGAAAAAGGATAAACTGGAGGTTTCATTTTACATTTTAAAGGACTGTCAACGTCAGTACCAGAACACTGTTAAAGAGGCCAAAAAACAACACTTGTCAGATATTATTGTGTCCAATCATAATAATCCACGTGTCCTTTTTAAAACTACTGACTCTGTCCTGAAGGCCCCACAACATGTCTGTCTGGAAGCCTCTACTGAACTTTGTAATGACTTCCTGCAGTTTTTTATAAATAAGGTTGTTACCACAAGGGCTCTTATTTCAGCCCCTGCTTTTGACCCCTCCTGCTTGGTCCCCTGCCTGGCTGTGTTCAAAAGATTTGAACCAGTGACCCTGACCCTTTTAGAGGATGTGGTCGGCCATATTAGACCATCAGGTTCTCCTCGTGACCTTGTCCCCCCTCGTCTTTTAAAAGAGGTGTTTTCCAGCATCAGGCAGGTGATTCTGGCTGTTATCAATAGCAGTCCGTCCTCAGGTGTTGTCCCAATAAGTTTTAAACATGCTGTGGTGCAGCCCCTGCTTAAAAAGCCCAGACCAAACTGTCTTGGCTAATTTTAGGCCCATCTCCAAGCTGCCTTTTATTTCAAAAATTTTAGAAAAAATTGTATATTCACAGGTCAAATGTTTTCTGGATGAGCACAACATCCTGGAGGTTTTTCAGTCTGGCTTCAAAACTCACCACAGCACAGAATCAGCTCTAGTCAGAGTTTTTAATGATATTTTTATGGCTAATGATTCTGGTGAACATGTGGTTCTTGTCCTGCTCGACCTAACAGCTGCCTTTGATACCGTGGACCATAACATTTTAATATCACACTTACAGCACCAAGTGGGTATTTGTGGTACTGCACTGAACTGATTTAGGTCCTATCTGGCAGACAGAACCATGTCTGTCAACATAGCTGGGTCTGAATCCTCCACTGCTCCTCTGTGTTTTGGGGTTCCACAGGGCTCTATTTTAGGTCCCTTGCTTTTCTCCCTTTACCTGCTTCCATTGGGATCAATCCTTAGAAAGCATGGGATCTTTTTTCATTGTTACGCTGACGACAGTCAGATCTATATGCCAGTACAAAAGAAAGATGCCCCCTCAATTAGGCCACTTCTGTTGTGTCTTGAAGACATCAAAGCCTGGATGTCTTTAAACTTCTTAAATTTCAATGAAAAGAAAACAGAAGTGATGGTGTTTGGTCCTAGTGGCTCTTGTGAACCTTGCCCTGTTGATCTGGGCCCTCTGGCACCACATGTAAAGAAAACTGTTTCTAACTTGGGTTTTAAAATGGACAGTGATTTTAAATTAGATTCCCAGATTGGAGCGGTGGTCAAGACCAGTTTTTATCACCTCAGACAGCTGGCTAAGGTAAAGTCCATCCTTACAAAACAGCAGCTGGAAACAGTAATCCATGCCTTCGTCACCTCTCGGCTGGATTACTGCAACGCTCTTTACCTTGGAGTCAGCCAGTCCTCCCTCAGACGCCTCCAGTTGGTCCAGAACGCTGCTGCTCGGCTTCTAACTGGAGTTCAAAAGATGGAGGACATCACCCCCACTCTGGCTTCACTCCACTGGCTGCCTGTTCATTTTAGAGTTCATTTTAAGATTCTTTTATTTGTTTTTAAAAGTTTAAATGGTCTTGCTCCATCCTTCCTCTCTGAGCTGCTTCACCCATACTCTCCTGCTCGGTGCCTCAGATCAGCTGATCAGCTGCTCCTGGAGGTGCCGAGGTCCAAACGGAGGCTCAGAGGGGACAGAGCTTTTTCTGTTGCTGCTCCAAGACTGTGGAACGATCTCCCTCTTCCCATCAGACGAGCTCCTTCACTGTCCAGTTTTAAAACTCTTTTAAAAACACATTTTTACTCCCTGGCTTTTAGCACACACTGAATTTGATCTGCACCGTTTTTATTGTTTTTATTGATCTTAATGTTTTAACAACTGTTTTATGTGTTTAAATGTTCTTGATGTTATATGTACAGCACTTTGTGGCAGCTGTGGCATTTGTAACAGTTACAAAGAAACTCCCCTTCAGTAGTTTAATTACAAAGTGACGTAACAGAACCAGCATTTTTATTATTAAAGTTGCTAAAAATGTAAACGTGGCTCAAAATCCTTTAACATCATGGCTAAGCAGCACCTTTTTTTTAAAATTATTTGCCATTTTATTTCAAAGAACAAACGTCCTGAATTTACGACCTTTTTAAAAGTCTGATATTTTTTGTTTCTTATTTGCTCCTCTCCTCTCTGCGGAGTCGAAGCGTCCTCCTGACGCCTCTTCCAAAATACATCAGGAGTTTCTGAATCATGAACAAAAGGAGCAACAACGCAGCTGCTCAGATCATATTTTAGAGCGTGAATTATTTATGTTTTCACAAAAACAACATATTTAAATGCAACTTATTGTTGTGTTTTACTGTTATAAAAGTTAAGGATGTATTTTATTTGACTCTGGGTTTGTTTTCTGTTCCAGCAACGAGAGCAGGAAATGAAAAGTTTCTAAAATGTAACAAAGTTTGAGTTCTTTCTTTTTGCATGGCAGATTTATTTCAACATGAAACATTTATTTTACATTTTTTGACAATTAGATGATTTTCCTGTCTGATATTTACTGTAAGTAGGAGATGAATACGCTACGTTTAGATGGTTCCTGATACTCAGTTTTCTGAGGCAGCTTCTTCAAAAGTGAATCCCTGGATGTTCATCCAACAGATCATTTTCATTAAAGCCTGTGGTTCATAGGATATTTTGCTGACAGTCAGTCGAAGTTGACTCCAGTGAATGACAAGCTTTTAAACAACGATCCCATGCAGCACTCAGAGTGTGTGTTAGAGAAGACTTTCAGCTACTACCACCTCTGAGCTCAACGTGTGTAGATTAGACTGAGTTATAGGAGGTTTTGAGTTTTCTAGCTGTGGCAGCCATCTTGAACCAGGTCATCTCCAAAAGTTTATCAGAGTTAGACGTGCATCTAATAATTACTGTCTGAGAGTTCCTGTAAAATGTTTTTCTTCTCTTTAATGAGATATTTTGATAACTGACAAACAAACACACAAAAAGGCAATGACATGATCACCCATAGTTCATGGCGGCGGGTGAAAGGAAAGATATCAACTGATACATTTATAAGAAAAATATGTCAACCTTCCAGTAAACAAACAAACAAACAAAAAAAGAGAGTAAAACACCTACACCAGGGGTGTCAAACTCACTTACAAAAGGGGGCCAAGATTAAAACCTTTTCAAATTAAGGGCCAATTTCAAAAACTACATTAAATCAAATCAGATACAACAACATCTTTTCTTGGATGAAGGTTCATCAACAAGAGTTTGATTTGTCTCATTTGATGTTCACAGTTGTGTTTTCAACATCACAATCAAAGATTACTGAAAAAATTCAAGAGAAGGAAGTATTTTACATTTCACATAACATCAGCGAGGGCCACATTTGGCCCCACGGGCCTTGAGTTTGACACATATGACACACTGATGTGAAATGTGGTGGAAAGGACGTTTTATAATCCAGCAGAGGGCACTCGTTCCTCAGAGCAGGTTCCACAGTTTCACCATGTCTGTCATTATGTACATACATACATACATACAC
>NC_056517.1:4877474-4879683 GCF_014905685.2 Nematolebias whitei | reverse complement strand
ATTTGTTGTTGTTTACTCCAGCTGGCAGAACATTAAATGAAACATGAAAATGTTCAGACAAAAGATTGGACACATAACAGGATTGCCTGACTGACTGAAACATTTGCTATTTCTAAGTATTTCTCTCACTGATTTCTTCTAATTTATTTTTATTGTATGAACTCATCGGTGGGCCGGGCTTGAAGCCTGCGGGCCTCCAGCTGAATAGCCCTGCTGATCACAAACTAAAACATTTGTGTAAAAATAACTCATTACTTATGTTGAAAGAGAGACTTGATTAGATTAGTCTAAAATAATTCATCCCAAAACCATCAAAACTGGTCAAAACACCAACAGGGTGATAAATATGTTAAACTGTGTGTATTCACTGATACTGACGGCGGTGAGCTGATGCCTGTCTGCAGCAGTCAAGAACACAGAGAGACAAACAACCATTTATACTATAGGAACCTCCTGTTAACCCATATACGAGCAGAACAAATTTAAGGCTTAGCCTTCTTTATATGCATAACTCCTGCCATACTTCAGGCCAACATTATAAACTAGAAATCGTCTCATGAAGTGAAATGTTGGAGTTAGAGCTGTAAAACCTGGAAATTATTGTTCTACTTGTTCTCACACCCAGAGGAAGGGATCACTCTCAGCTACTCACACCATGTTTTAGCTCCGTACCTGTAATCTGAAGGTCCAACCAGATTTTATATCTGCGGAGAACTGTTGGCTGTGGCAGACATTTTGAACTGGGGAAATCAGCTGTGGATATCCAAGCAATGGTTACGTTTAGTTAAAATCTGTCCAGTGGTTCATGTGATATTTTGCTAACACTACAGACAAACACCCATACATGTGCAAATAACTGGTGTCTAAAGACCTCAGGTTTTAGTTTCCACCTGCAGAGGGAGACAAAGAGTCACCCCTGGAATCAGCTCACCTCCAGACAAAAATGATCATTTCTGTTTTCAAACAATTCTTAGAATATATTTATGAATTTTACTAGTTAAACAATGGCAGTGATAGTTTTTAAAAACACATTTCCAGTTTTAAATTTGTTCAGTCTTCATTTACGTTTGATAAAAACACGAGTGATACGTGACTATCATTACCACCTGCATTAAATGTCTCGAAATAAATTAGCGCTTAACGTTCTCTGATGTCTTATTATAAGGAGTCATTTCACAGTGGGGTTTTGTGGAAACGTAATAAACAATATCTTACCTGCTGTCAAAAACGTATTTTAACAGCCTCAGTTTTAAGAAACAGAGATGGATTGTGTGCAGGAGTCATGTCCTATTTATAGGACTCAAGATTCATCAGTGTTTCACAGAACTTTGTGCCATAATTCTGTCGGACTCACATAGTTTATGTGGATTTCTATAAATATTTGCAAGCACAAACAACAGCAGTAAGCTAGCTTTCACACTTTCAGTAAAAACAGACAGTTTCTTCTGTAATACACGAGAAAAATGAAAATAACTGGTTTCGAGGTTTGCGGTGAAACTTTAAAGACTGAAGGTGCCAATGATGCAACATTGTCCTTTGAGTTGGGTCCACTTGGACCATATTGATGAGTGATTATTGGTAATTTAATTGTCTTAAAAGCTTCAGTTACTAAAACACCCTCAGTTTCAAAGTACACATTTTTTGAGACCAGAATATGAAACTTTCTGCACATTTTGCCCCAGACTGCACAGCAAGAACTGCTTGATGCTTCTGCCACTATCAAAACATAGAATCTAATAAAAAAACTGTACAATAATGTAAAGCTGACAATGGTATAAAGATTCATAAATAAGTGTTTTTATGACATTTTTGAGACTGGAGTTGTTTTAAACGATGGCTGTCCACTTTGGACTTGTTCATACTCTTAGCTCTTTATCACTGACAGAATCAAACCATTTCTACAAACTGGGCTCATTAAGAGACATCAACAACATTTAAATATTAATTATTCATAAAGTTCTCTCAAGATTGTCATAAACTAAGGCATGAATTTTAGAAATCTGTGCTACAAACACACCATTGACACCACGTTACGCTATATTACATTAACGTCTCGTTAAAAAGTCTTTATTTAATTCACCCCATGACTGAAAACAACAAAGAGCAGCAGAAAACTCACAGGTAACAGACACGATCCAGGAAGTGAGGCCGAATCCACAAACATCAACCGTCTGCAGCTCAGGGAGTGAAAGCAGCGGAAAAGGATGAA
>NC_056517.1:4874385-4877374 GCF_014905685.2 Nematolebias whitei | reverse complement strand
CCATTATCTCTGTATTAGTTATGTTTGTAAAGATATTATCAATTAAAGTGGCACTATGAGTGGTGATTCTTGTCGGTTTAGATATTAATGGATACAGATTTAAACTATTCATTGAATTAATGAATGTATTGATGTTATTTGAGTCTGTATTTTTATATAAGTCGATATTGAAATCTCCACACAAACACAAGTTTTATTAATAATCCCCTCCAGCATCTCCATGATCTGATCCTTGAATAGTTCTATATTTGACTCAGGTGATCGATACACACAACTTATCATTATATTTTTTGAATTAGTGTTTATTATTTCAAATGTAATCATCTCCATGAGATTTTCTACTATAACCGACATTTTGTCAATTTTTTTACGTGTTATTTCTTTATTAATAAATAGAGCTACTCCACCACCTCGTTTATTTTTTCTGTTCATATAATAAAGTTCACACCCTTCAATGTTAACACTGTTTATATTTTCAACATTAGACCATGTTTCTGAGACAGCTATTATACTGAATGTTCTGTGTAATTGTTTGAAATAATCTGTTATATTTGATAAATTTGCACTTAAACTTCTACTATTAATATGAATAATTGAAAGGTCATCTATTGTCCTGTTGATATTGTTAAATTGCTCTTCATTATAATATTCACATTCTTTGATTACTGGAAAGAAATTTGAACAGAACCGATCATCTACATCGTATATTTTAGGTTCAGAGTCTTCATCTGTTTTCATGTCTTAGTGTTTGTATTCATTTACATCCATATTTTATTAATTGCATATGTACCAAGTTGTGTCAGTTTGCTTTTCAATTTATTCCCTAACTAATTAATTTAAATTTCTCTAAATCCTTCAGTTCCTTTATCATTTTAGCTTGTGATCCTTAATTAACCTTAATCCAGATGTTTCCATATTTTGTCCATGTTGCCACTATTTTTTTTGTTTCCTCAACAACTTTGCCTCACAGGCGATGTTTCCATTTTTTTTGGTTAAATGCTCGTTCATGTTCACATTTGTCCCTTTCAGTTTTCTTGCTTGTACCATTAGATTGTTTCTTGCTTTTCTACTGATGAACTTCATGACAATGGGTGGTTTATTCTGATTTAGTAGGTAAGGTGTGACAAGTTGATACGGTCTCAGGTGAAATATCAATGTCCCTTTCTTTCAAAAAAGTCACCACTTGTTGCTCCAACGTGATCAGTTGTTCCTGAGGAGCATCTTCTGAGTTGTCCCCTCCTGCCACTGCTTGAGCACTTTCTGGGCTTCACCTCAAGTCCACTGATTAATAAATAATTTGTGTGTATTGTTCTAGTTCATCCACTTTTTCCTCAAGTTCAGAAATTTTAACATCTCTATCTCTTAGTGCGACTTTCAGCTGTTTAACCTCCTCAACTAAACTGATCAATAGTTCTTGACGTTTAGTCAGAGACACGCTGCGGCGGTGACGACCCGACTCCTCGGCGAGCTGCGGCGGCCGGTCCACCAGCGCGTTGCAGCGGCCGTCACCCTGCGTGCAGCCGTGGTCGTCACTCGGGGCGTGGATGCGACACTTTTTGTTTACATTCTACTCTGTGGATCTCTTTTTAAACTGGTTATTTTTTTTTATAATTTTATGGTTTTATGGTTGTTTTAAGATCATTCATGTTTTTTCCTGCTTTAGTTTTGAGTTCCCCTCTCAGTCATTCAGCTCCTGTCACCCTCCGTCATCTACTGCAATCTACGTTCACAAGCAACACCTGTTCAGCCCATTATTCAAGCTCCCCGTTTCCCCTCAGTCGGTGCCAGATAATTATAGGTTCTTCCCGTAGATATCCAGCGTTCCCTCTCAGTATCACAGTTCTCGACCATCGCTTTGCCCTCGACCTCTTGTTCTCGCCTTTGCCCCCAGACTGGATTCCTCGCCTTAATCTGACCATATTGATGACTGCTTTTCCTCCTTGGCCACAATTTTTGGATTCCCCTCTTTTGGTTCTTCTGCCTGGCTGCATTCCTCTCTGGTTTTGACCCTTGCCTGCCCCTGGATAAAGTTCTGCTGCCTAAACCCCTCAGCGTCACAGCGCGCCCATCCAGCCTCACTACCTGTTCGCTGCTGCTCTGTGCGCCCGTGCGCATGTTATCGACTCCTGAGATTCGGACCGTACCGGGGCCCACCTGGCCCACATCTCAGACTGGTTCCAGAGACAGAAGAGCGATCCGGTACCAGTACCAGAACCAGAACCAGAACCTCCTGCCAGACGCCGCCGGTTTAAAATGAACATTTTAAAACCTTTTTCTGAGTCTGTGCTTGTCCGATCCACCCCACTTCGTGACACACCCTCTTGGATTAATCCTTGGATCTCTGGCACCCTGTGTATGATCCCCAACTCCACGCCTGGGTCTCGCCTCTGGATCACGTCTCTCTCAATCCTGCTCTTCAGCTGCGTTCCTACCAGTGACGGTGACGTCATCCTGCACAGCTCCTACAGGTGGCTCCCACCTTACCTGCGTGAGAAGACTGGGCTCACCATGGAACTCTGACCTCCACCAGCAGCTGTTTTACAATAAACCTTTTAAACCATTCTTATTGTCTCAAATCTAAAAACGCTACCTCTGTCATAAGGTGCAAAATACTGGCATGAAGAGATGCTGATACACATTTCTACTCATTTTCTGGATTAAGAGTTCTCTAAAGTTGGCTGCTCTCTTGGATACAACATCTGTACAGGTTATAATATATTTATAATATATTTTTATAAAAATGTATAAACTGTTATCTACTGGTACAAATTAATTTACTGTAGGGGTTTTAAACTGAGTCCATCTCATGTTGAGGGTTGACAGAGTTGGAGACGTTTTGCACCATCTTTTGATGCCACGTTTAAAAAATGCGATGTGGATGACTCTCAACTACCACCAAATCCAGTGTTAGCACAATATCTGTAAAACTGACTGAATTATAGCTGCATTGACTGACTGGTGAGTTGAAGATGGACAGCCCATCACTACT
>NC_056517.1:4870657-4874285 GCF_014905685.2 Nematolebias whitei | reverse complement strand
TAATTTATGGTATGAATTTAAACCTTATCTAAAAAGAAGCTCATGTTAAAAAAAATCCCGCTCTTCAAAGAGTAAGTTCTTGTTTCTCAGAACGTCGTCTCAGCTTTAGCAGCAACTCCACTGACGATGACCCTATGATAATAATGAAAGTAGTGATGATGATGAAGATGCCTAAATTCAAATGATTTAGTAAGGAAATCAAATATTTATATTTATATTTAAGATGATATTAGTCTAAAACTTTTGCACTAAAGCCAGCAGGTCACATGGATTCCTTCAAGGAACCTTAGACCTTTATTTAAGTTTGTTTTCAACAGACAATGGTTGAGATTTTACAAGAATTCTTCAAAGTAAACCTTGTGAATGCTGCTGACATGATGATGCAACAATTCCTCACTTCTTTATTTTTCCATTCAGTCTCGGTTTCCTTCTTTAGTCATCAATTAATCCTTTCTCCACATCAGAATCTAAAATGCTCACATTTAAAATTTTTACAGATACATTTATTTATTTTTTGCTCATTTTTTTTTCTGTCTATTAAAAAAAAAGTATAAATGAACTGAGCTAGTGGGGTGGAGTGGGAGATGGATCAGCAAAGTGAAGCCTCGTCCTCAGTAATGAGGGCGTTGCTTCGGTTGGTCATGGTGAAGAAAAAGAGTGAAAAGGCAAAGCTCTCAATTCACTGGTCCGTCTACGTTCCAACCCTCCCCTGGTCATCAGGTTTGGATCAAGGCCGAAAGAGCGAGCTCCTGGATACAAGCGGCTGAAATGGACTTCTGGGTTCATCCTCAGAGAGGGAGCGGAGCGCCTTCATCCGGGGGGAGTTTGGAGAAATTGTTGCTGGGGAGTGGGAGTATCTCCTGTACCTGCTGCCTCCCAACAGACCCAACAGATCAGTGGTAGAAAATGGAGCTGGAATAATAAAAGCAGACCACCACCCCCCCGCTTAATTTGAATTTATTTTTTGCTTCTTCCAGAAACAGCCGTCTGTTTTATTAATGTCACAGCTGCAGAGAAGACAAACAGGTTTTCTAAAATATCACATTCCTGCCTTGAATCTTACACATCAATGAAATTAAAAATACTTTGTTTTTTTACATTTTATTAGCTTAAAACACTTTTTTGGTTTTTGTGCCTTTTTGTTGTTGCCTTATTATTGACGTTTTTATTCTAGCACCAAATACAACGACATTCATTTTCAGCCTTTTTACTGACAAAATACAAAAAACGTTCACAGGGAAAAACAAAAATCAATCTCTTGCAAAACTGTTTTTTATACGTACGGAGACATAAAAAGATCTGCTCTTTATCAGACTCTAAAATTAATCACGAGAGAGCTCAAGTTAAAAAAACACTTAACAGAGTTCATCATGTCATTGTTCCCTGAACATGATCCCATGTTGTAAAAAGTTTGCTCTTTCTCACGTGTCAGTAAATATTTGAAGCAGTCATTTTCTGTCAGTGTTCCTGACTCAACGGTTTTCGAGCCGCTCCTCTTCCCAGCGTTGCTTCAGTTCAGGTTTCTGCTGCTTCGTGACTCAGTTCAGTCCGAGCTTCAGCTGCCAGACCGACGGCCCATATGACCTCAGAACCTCTGGTCCACACAGGCGTTCATGGTGGACTGCAGCGTGCACTCCTGTGCAGGACAGGCCCAAACCATCACCCCGCCACCACCGTGTTTATCAAGTTCAAGCTCCAGTAGGTTTATTGTCATTCGCATCACATGTGGTACATGACGTGGAACAAAATTGTGTACTCAGAGTCCCAGTCACATCAAACAATAGCAAAAATATAAAGTGTAAAAAAACAAACAGTAAATAAGGATCTAAGATATACACTAACACTAATAATGTAAAACAATACGGTGTAACAACAACAGCCTGAACACGAGTCTGGGGTGAGTAGATGGGTACAAATGAATACAGCAGCATGAGATCAGCAGCATGAGATCAGCAGCATGAGATCAGCAGCATGGATAAGTCACGTATCATTCCCCCATGATGACTGTCAACCAGTGAACCTTATGGGGACAAAACATAGAGGCATAAATCGCAACGATTACTTATCTGTTGTTTTAAAAACAAAACATGGCCATAAAAATTCAGTGGGCTTTATTTATTTTCACTTAGCATTCGATTGTTTGAATAAAAGTTTGGAAAGTGTTCAGTACTACTGTTTATAATTAACTGTGTTGCGCTGTTAATACGTTTCCTGTTATCAGGATGAACTTATTTACTCCCCCGCAAGCAGAACTATTAGTGACAGAATTTTCCGAATGAAAGGATGTCGAAAGTGTTTTTGTGGCTAAGTTGTTGGTCATTTTGTGGAAATCCCCTTAAATCAGCGTCTCTTTCTCATGTCCCAAGAGCAGGGAAAGAGAAGAGTGGACGATGACAGATGGGAGGAGCTGCTTCTGCTTTCTGGGCCATAAGTAGAGGCTTTCTTCAGACGTATTGCTAGTTCAGAGGAGAGGAAGGAAGTGGACAGACCGACAGAGAAACTACTTGAAGGTTTAATCTCGTGTTGATTAAGAGTGAAAATGATGAGCGGTGGAAGCTTGGTGAAAAGTGCGCTGGTCGCAGTCTTCGTGGCTGTTGCTTCTGGACATCCAGGTAAGATTATCCTCCACTGGAACAACGTTTTCTTCAGTTTCAGTTGAAATTAAAAACGTTTTTTAACTTGTTTGTTCTCAGATGAGAAGTTGGCTTCTTGCTGCAAAAAAGTCAACAAGCTTGAGATCACGGAGCCGATCCAGGGCTTCTTGGTGCAGAAAGCCAACCCTCCATGTGTCCAAGCTGTCATGTAAGGAAGAGCATTTCAAAATGGACCACTTGCATTAGAATATGAAGATCCTTTCTCACAAAAATGAGGAACCGAGATCTTTCTGTGCGTTTTCATTAAAATTCAAGAAGTAGTGAAAAGAAACCCACTGCAGGATATTTAGAATGAAAGACGTTATGAAATTTGAGACGCTGCGTCTGTTAAAAATCTGTTTCTTGCAGTTTTCAGACAGAAACCGGTCTTTACTGCAGTCAGCTGAACGCTCCCTGGGTTCTCCGCAAGATCAGAGAACTCAAGTGAGTTGACATCACTTTTCAACTAGTTGCTTCACCCTTTGAGATGTTCTTCAGTCTCTTTCCACCTCTGAACGTCTTTTATCATTTGTCCAACAGGAGAGCAAGAGCCCAGACTACAGCTTCTCCTGTGCTCAGGTCCTCGTCTGCCTCCCTCCTCTCCATCATAACCTCCACCGCCTCGCCTTCTTCATCCCCCACCCTGCTTCCATCCTCTTCCTCTCCTCCTCCTTCAGTCTCCACGGCAACATCTGAAGAGATGTTTTCAGGAAGCGGGGAGGAATAGTCCTGCACCTCCTCCACCAGCAGCTGACAGAAGCAACGAAGTTCAAAGTTACGCCTCAGCTCTGTCACATTTCAAGTTTGTTGGGGAACTTGAAGAACATGATAATGATAAATTATTGCTTTCAGTGAAGTTTCTAGTCTTTTCCAGTGCTGTTTAAGTTATTGTATTTATTCATCCAAACTAATTTAGCTGGTCTAAAGCAGTATAGTTTTATATTTAATACCAAGGGTATTTATAAAATGTACAAGCAATTTAATAGAAGTTTGAC
>NC_056517.1:4868475-4870557 GCF_014905685.2 Nematolebias whitei | reverse complement strand
CTCCCAGAGCTAAAACACAAGATTATTCAGAGATATGCAATAAAAATCAAAATTTCACAGCAGCTAAGTTTCATGGTCATGATGAGAAGATAAAAATAATTCATGCTTCCTGTCAAATGTCTTCATAAACCACTTCTCTTTCTCTGTTGCAACACATGGGACGGTTTTTACGGTTTTCTCTAAGTTTGGAGAATTCCTGTTCCAAAAACAGCAGCTTTTAAAAAATTTGATACAACTTGAAAAAAAATATATGTTTGTAAAAAAAAAGCAACTAAGACCTCCAAAGTCCTAGAATTGCAAAAGCATGATAAGACTGGAGGAGTGCAGTTTGGTTTCGTGGAAACTGTTTAATATCAATATTTTAATCTATTCTGTCTGTTCTGAATTGTTGACATCTATCCAAAAAAGTTCAATCTGGTCCTCTGGACATTATTGGATTATTGATTACCTGGATTGTTGAGCATGCATCAGGATATGTTGACATCTATGTAAAAATTATTTAATTGACATTTTGCACAGCTGTCAGCCTCACATTATATGGTTATTCACTTCAAATACTGTGCTCATTCAAAGCACAAGTAGCTTCAGCAGCTAGCTTGAACATTTTTGATGCAGCCTGAGGCACCAAAATTATTTCCAGTGTAATATTTACACTGAAGGAACAGCAACGCAAAAGAGTTTTGAAAAGCAGTGGCTTGAACTGATAAATTTAGAAGATTAAAGGTGTTTTCAGATACTAGCAGACGGGGCGGACTGGCCATCGGGAGCACCGAGACGTTTCCTGGTGACCTGGCCCACTCAGTGATCGCCAAGGGGCTGGACTAAAGGCTTGGTTCTCTGCAGCAGTGATGGGATAAGACAGACCCCACCCCCTCCTTTCATTTTCTGAGGCTGAACACACAACAGGTTGTGCGCCCGCCCTCTATAGCCTGTAATGACTCGCGCTCGTGAGAGTTATGTGTTAGCGCTCACATCTGTATGCTCAGTAGTGATTTTAGCCTTTTTTTTGGGGGGGGGGGGTGGTGCTCAAGCACTCCTAAATTTTAACTCTGCACCCCTGAATATTTCAGAAACCATTATTAGGATTTTGTAAGAAAACTCAGTTCTCAAACCTTAGATTCACCAAAATATTGAATAAATTTGGAATGGATACGGGCCAGTAAATTCTATGATTATTTTTGCATGCGTCCGATCCTCAGCGCCACCTGTCAATCAATCCAGTAGGCTCGTCAGCAACTGACCAATCAATGACCTCAATTTGTCCTGAAGTGAACGCCCCAAACCTGCAGGAGCTCCAGCTCCGTTTTCCTCCAACAACATTGTCAGGGTTTTGCATTATGAACGCTTTGCGGTCAGAGAAATTTCATGAAAAATCAGATTCAAATGGTTAAACGTTGTCAAACATGCAATCCAGACATGTGTACCCTTAGCGTTTAGAGGTTTATTCCATTTCAAAAACTAAACGCTGTTGAGGCAAATGTAAAAAGCTGGCGACTGATCTCATGACCAGCTGATTTCAATAATTATAAACAGGAAGTACCACATGTTCATCTGTACAAATGTAACTGCAGGTAAGTCCTCCATTTTCTGTCATGTATGCTCAATGGTTAAACTAAAGGTTAATGCTTAAAGCTAGTTGTGTTTTGTGTGTTTTATATGTAGATACATGTTGTAACTTCTGGTTGCATAAGTTTAGTCTTTGTTAAAACTGATTTTGTACAAAGTGTAATAGGTTGTGTAATGTAAAATTTACTCTCTTGCATATTTAATTTCACCGTTAGTTCTTGCCCTGTGTCACTCTGCGGCACGAAAACATCTACTGCTGTAACTATTTGAAGTTATTAGTAGCTTAGAATTTTTAGTTACTTCTTTGCCTTAATTTTGGCTAATAAGGCAGACATGCCTCAGTAAATGCCTCAAGTAGCACCGTGAGCTTCACTTCCTCCACCATTACAACTATCTTGTTTGTTTTTCTGAGGTGAGCTCACCCTGGGTTACATTTCCTCGTGGGCGGAGCGATCTTACCATTCACATAAAATATTTGATAAACCAACAAACTTCAGGTCATCCGGACTTTTTTTT
>NC_056517.1:4864459-4868375 GCF_014905685.2 Nematolebias whitei | reverse complement strand
CTTCTTTGCCTTAATTTTGGCTAATAAGGCAGACATGCCTCAGTAAATGCCTCAAGTAGCACCGTGAGCTTCACTTCCTCCACCATTACAACTATCTTGTTTGTTTTTCTGAGGTGAGCTCACCCTGGGTTACATTTCCTCGTGGGCGGAGCGATCTTACCATTCACATAAAATATTTGATAAACCAACAAACTTCAGGTCATCCGGACTTTTTTTTTGTTTTAGGCATTTTGTCTTTCATCCAAAGGACTTCATCAGTCCGAGGAGCCACAACAAACTGAGTCCCACGAGCAGCACACTCACATAGTGGACCAACCAGTTTGCTGGTGATAAGATGGTTTCTGGAGCCCGCCCTCTCCCCTGTCGACTCCTCTGAGGCAGCCATAGCAAAAGTGGTTCAAAACATCAAAGTTCATGCTCAATAATCCAGGTAAAAAATCCAACAAATTTCAGGGGCCGGATGCATGTAAACCTAAAATGCGACCGTGTCAACACAAATCTTTTCCTCTAATTAACATACGAAAAAACCTACGTTTCCCCCCATCGTGTCCGTGTAAATAGGGCCTCAGTCAGATTATCTGGAAGGTTTCTTTTTTGTTGTTGAGACATTTCATCCGTTGAAGGACGAAACGCCCGTTATTATTAGACCTTTATTTATACAGGTCAGTTCCCACTGATCCTCAGAGACTCATTTACAAGAGAGACCATTGAAACGGCCTCTCCCCGTGCTCTCGACTGGTGTGACCCAGCCATTTTCACACCTATCAGGAATTCCAACCATGTGATCAGAGTGGCCCTCTGTGGGTGGGACTAACAAAGACCCTAACGATCCTCTATTATGAGGAGCGAGAGGTCAATCTGAAATATGCAAGCTCACGTCAGTTTAGTAACTTGAATCCCACACTCCTTGTTTCTTTGAACTGAGAAAGCTCCTGGGATGAGAAGCGAAATGTCTTCAGTTACAAATAAAGTCCAGTTGTTGTTGCTTTTAATCTTGTTTGGATTGACCATGTCCTGGATGACTGAGAATCTTCTCCAGCGAACTGGTAGTTTAATTTTAAAATGTCAGTGAAGCTGCCTGACGCCATAAAAGAAAACACGTTACTGCTTTAATCAAGAGTTTACCAAACTGCTACAGCCTTAAAACTTGTAGAGCAGAACTGAAGCTTGCAGGATGATTGGAAATGTTCCACATAATTTACTTAAAGCTAAACTTTACAGATTTTGAGCTCGGGCTCTTTTTCTGATCTGAACCTCTTAAATCAACACTTTACGTAACGTGTTCCTTTGCAGTGAAACTTTTGTTTTTTTGGTCCCATAAACGAAAGTAAGGTGTCTTATTGCTGCTCACAGACAAAATGTTCTTTCTTTTCCTGTCACACACACGGTGTTTTACACTTCTGCCACTTTTATAGCTTGTGGTTCACCACATGAGCAGAAAGATGATGCACGACAAATAATATGATTTTCTGAGGAATTAGCTTTGTGCCAGCAACATGCGCTTGTTTCGGTCATGATTTTCTCTGTGTGGGCAAAATGCAGAAAAGAATGATTCTATTAAATGAAAAAATAAGATTAAATGAACTCGACTGTGAAGATGAAAGTGTCTGGCAGAAAACATTTTATTAAATATTTTAAGGAAGGGGGAAAGAGTTCATCAGAGCAGGCTACATGAAGGTCTTCCAGGTTTGCTGTGTCACAGAGTTGGTTTATTTTTTGTGCATTTTTCTTTTCAGTCATCTTCATCAGTTTAGTGATGTAAGTGAAACCAACACTTGCATAGAGCAGACATCTGCAGAAGTTCAGGACAGTTTGATCTACATGGACTTCCTCATGTCCAACCAGAGCAATAAATCTTAGATGGCTATTTTCTGAAGTAGGGTTCTGTGGAAAAGTTATGAATAATTAACATCTTACATGAAGTAGATCACCACAAGAATGAATTAATTTTAAAGAAAAAAGTCTAATTCTGACCAAACTGACTAAACTGAACGCAGCCAAAACAAAATCGGACTGAATCGTTTGAATGTCTCAACTCTAAAAATCTTCAAATGGGTTTATGAAGATAGCATTTCATCAACTGTCCCACACTTACAGAGTTATTCAGATTAAATATGTAGATTGTGTATGTAGCAGCTGTGCAGCATGAGCTAGCTGTAGCACTGTCACTGTAGCCAGGGACGCTTATTGTAACATTTTTGCCCAGATATTTGTGTACTATGGATGTGCAACGATTATAAAATAGTTTTTGCATGCACCGTTATGAAACTTCAGCAGATGGAAGTTGTTTTGAAATGACAAGGATTCCCTTTGAAAGTGAATCATTGAAGACAACCAGCCTCCAAAGCAGATTATACAATAAAAAAAATAACTCCAGTCCAGTCTAATATTATACACATTTACGCAAGCACTATTTCACAATCATTTATACTATATAATTTCATAATGCGTAGGTTTATTGATGTAATAATCTTAAAGTCTTGTCTGACGTGCTCCAGGCTGACAGAGATGCTACAACTAATCATTGCTGCTACTTATAAAAGAACCACTGAATTAAACATAAATAACATGTGAACTTGATGGTGGTGTAAAACTTTATCAAACAGCATTCACATAAACTACTCAGACATTTTTGAGATTATCTGCCATCTACTTTGGCTTTGGCTGCATTCAGACTAGATGTTAATTTGGTCAGAATTACACATCTCCAAATTAAGGTAATTTAGAGCAAAATAATAAAACAATAGTTCAATATTACCGGGTCATAATAATGTGCGGGATGGGCAGGCCAGGTCAGTGTCAGGCTTTTGATTGCATCAGTGGACGTGGCTGGCAATCCAATTATATGACAACATGGCTTGCCATACTATCACCAGCCACACGCGTCCATTTCTCAAGCTGACCGGCCTTAAAAGAGGTAAAATAAAGTTCAGTTAAGCTTCAGATGCAACTGCCAGGAAGCGATCCATCGCCCAAATGGACGTTCATTCAGCTGCTGCACTCAGTGGACGCGCGTGGCCGACGACCCAAACAGGTGAGATCCCAAAGCAGAAATGTCAGAGCGGGGTCCGTGTCTGAATAATGCAGAATGCAGGCAGAAGCAGGTATTTAATGCACTTTGACAGACATGAAAGGATAAACACCCCCTTAGTTCTGAGCTTCGGCCCCTTTTATTCATCCACGTGCATCCGCCGACCGTTAGTAACTATATAAGCAGTCGTGGGTTCGGACCTGTAATTACAGTTAATTCGTCGGGTCGGGTGGGGTTTGGAAATTATGGCTATGGGCTGGGGTCGGGTCAGGTCTGATTTTTTGGGCCAGAATGCAACTCTAGTTCATTGTAATTCAGCAAAACCCCATTTTAGAGTGGCTAAGATTTAATGCCACAGGAAAATAAAATGGAAAGAGGATTTAAAAGCAGCAGTGTGGTGTCCAAGGTGCCATGTTTTCTGCCTTGTCATGCACTGCTCTCAAGCTTTGTCTCTCGGCCATGCCCACTCTGCACCTCAGCCTAATCCCGCTCACGCCTTACACCTGTCCCCAGCTCTGCTTAAGAGCTCTTGCCACCCGTGCTTCCTGCCAGATTATTGAACCCTTTGAGGAAGTAGATGTCCGGCGTTCTTGTCACGGCTCTATCTGATCATTTTGTCTCGACCTCACACCTGCCTTTTGGAAACCTGACCTGCCTGCTCCTTGCCTGTTACTACATCACTCTTCTGATCACGATTATGACCTCTCCGACTCTACAGCTATGACTCACAAATCACCCTGTCACGCTTAGCGCCCCCACCCCCACCCCGCCCCCCACCTGTTCAAGCCTCTGCTCCTCATACCACAGCCCCTGTTTTTTTTTCTAATTTTTATTCATTTCATTTAAAAACATGACAATTTAAAAAAAAACTAACACAAGATATAT
>NC_056517.1:4860675-4864359 GCF_014905685.2 Nematolebias whitei | reverse complement strand
CTAATGTAAATCAAAATATTTTTACAAAATTTAAATTAAAATATAATTCACAAAGATATTAACAATCTAGCTCAGTTAAAAACATAAAAACTCAAACAACTAAATCAAATCAGACAGCAACTTAAGTAGATTTATATTAACGATTTCCATATTCTTTCAAGAAACTCCTCTTTATCAGTCTCTTAAATGTGTACAATGATCTGGCATTTTTAACGTTATCATCCAAACCTTTCCACAATCCTATTCCCTGAATTATTGTGGATCGTTCCTTCAAACTGGTCCTAAAATAAGGCTTCACAAACATCTCAATTCCTTTAAGAACATATATACTCTCTCTTTTAACAAAATTTGTTTGAATATTAACGGGCAACATGCCTTTATGTGCCCTATAAGCAACAAAATGTTATAAATAACCAAATCATAGAATTTCAGAATTTTCAGTTGATAAAATAAAGTATTTGACAGATATCTATTGTTTTTTTCCATAATAATTCGTACAGCTCTTTTCTGTAAAATGAACAAAGGATTAGTTATAGTTTTACACACATTACCCCAGACTTCAATACAGTAAACCAAATAAGGAACAACTATTGCATTATACAACATAAACATTGCTTTATCAGTGAATAACTCTCTTACTTTATACAGAATTGCTATCGATTTAGATATTTTTGTTCTCAAATTGTTTATGTGAGGTTTCCATGTTAATTTCTCATCAATAACGCCCAAAGATTTCACCTCACTAACTCTGCAAATATCAGTTCCACCTACCAAAAATGGAGCGTGAACATCTGTTTTATTGTTACCGTGTATCATGTAATAGGTTTTATCCAGATTTAATGATAACTTATTTTGAAGAAACCAATTTTGGATTTTCACAAATTCTGACCGTATTAACTCCAGCATTTGTTCTGTATCATCACCTTTACAAATAACTGTTGTGTCATCTGCAAATAAAATACATCTAAAAAAGTCTGACACATTAACCAAGTCATTCACATACAAATTAAATAACCTGGGTCCAAGTATGGAGCCTTGAGACACTCCACATGTGATATTACTAAATTTAGATCTTATGTCATGTATTTGAACAAATTGTTTTCTATCTTCCAAATAACTATTTACCCACTTTAATGCTGTCCCTCTAATACCATATTTATATAGTTTCTCGAGAAGAATTCCATGATCTATAGTATCAAATGCTTTCCTTAAATCAACATAAATACTAATACAACTCTTCTTTTGATCAACTGTATTTGTTATTTGTTCCACTGATTCAACAAGTGCCATTGATGTGGAATTATTTTTTCTAAATCCATATTGATTGTTGCTTAGTATGTTTTGTTTGTCAATGAATCGATCCAATCTGATCCCAAATCATTTCTCCAAAATCTTTGAAAATTGTGGCCACAGTGATATTGGTCTATAATTATTAAAGTCATGTTTATCCCCATTTTTAAAAAGTGGAACCACTTTCATATTATTTGGAAATATTCCTGATTGGAATGACAGATTACAGATGTGTACAAACGGCTCAATGACACAACTCATTAAGTTTTTTTTACAAACATCATATCCATGTCAACCCCATCCTTTAATCTTTAATCTGCAAGCTCATTTACAACATCCATTACCTCTTCTTTGTTAGTTCCTTCCAAAAAGATACTATTAGTACAACTTGTAATTTTGTGATTCACGTTTATATATACTTTAGGTATTTTGTTTGCAAGGCTTGGGCCAACATTTACAAAATAATTATTAAATTCATTTACAATCACATTTTGGTCATGGATATTATTACCATCCTTTACTAAATATTGTGGAATACTTGATTTGGATTCATGATAAATAGAACGCTATTCATTATTTGCCATGTTGTTCTCATATTACCATTACTTTTGTCTAATAAATTACTATAATATTCCTTCTTATGTTTTCTTATGATCCAAACCAGTTTATTTTTATACTTTTTGTATCTTTCTTCTGCTTCTTTTGTTTTCAATTTCAAGAAGCACGAGTACAAATTGTTCTTTTTTTTTTTTACAAGCGTTTTTCAATCCATGGTTTATCAACAATATTTTGTTTTGTATCATGTTTTTTGCACACAATGTTTTTCATACAATGTTACCATAAATACATCATATGCTACGTTAGCATCATCAACATACACCGTCTTCCAATTTTGTTTCTGTAAATCATCTATTAGATTATTCAAAGCCTTTATTGATGTATTTATCATTTTTCTCTTGTTTGTATCTCCTTTTATACGGCATCGATGTTTTCCATAAATTGTGAAAACTGGTAAGTGGTCACTTACGTCAGTAATTAAAATTCCTGCCATTATCTCTGTATTAGTTATGTTTGTAAAGATATTATCAATTAAAGTGGCACTATGAGTGGTGATTCTTGTCGGTTTAGATATTAATGGATACAGATTTAAACTATTCATTGAATTAATGAATGTATTGATGTTATTTGAGTCTGTATTTTTATATAAGTCGATATTGAAGTCTCCACACAAACACAAGTTTTATTAATAATCCCCTCCAGCATCTCCATGACCTGATCCTTGAATAGTTCTATATTTGACTCAGGTGATCGATACACACAACTTATCATTATATTTTTTGAATTAGTGTTTGTTATTTCAAATGTAATCATCTCCATGAGATTTTCTACTATAACCGACATTTTGTCAATTTTTTTACGTGTTATTTCTTTATTAATAAATAGAGCTACTCCACCACCTCGTTTATTTTTTCTGTTCATATAATAAAGTTCATACCCTTCAATGTTAACACTGTTTATATTTTCAACATTAGACCATGTTTCTGAGACAGCTATTATACTGAATGTTCTGTGTAATTGTTTTAAATAATCTGTTATATTTGATAAATTTGCACTTAAACTTCTACTATTAATATGAATAATTGAAAGGTCATCTATTGTCCTGTTGATATTGTTAAATTGCTCTTCATTATAATATTCACATTCTTTGATTACTGGAAAGAAATTTGAACAGAACCGATCATCTACATCGTATATTTTAGGTTCAGAGTCTTCATCTGTTTTCATGTCTTAGTGTTTGTATTCATTTACATCCATATTTTATTAATTGCATATGTACCAAGTTGTTTCAGTTTGCTTTTCAATTTATTCCCTAACTAATTAATTTAAATTTCTCTAAATCCTTCAGTTCCTTTATCATTTTAGCTTGTGATCCTTCATTAACCTTAATCCAGATGTTTCCATATTTTGTCCATGTTGCCACTATTTTTTTTGTTTCCTCAACAACTTTGCCTCACAGGCGATGTTTCCATTTTTTTTGGTTAAATGCTCGTTCATGTTCACATTTGTCCCTTTCAGTTTTCTTGCTTGTACCATTAGATTGTTTCTTGCTTTTATACTGATGAACTTCATGACAATGGGTGGTTTATTCTGATTTAGTAGGTAAGGTGTGACAAGTTGATACGGTCTCAGGTGAAATATCAATGTCCCTTTCTTTCAAAAAAGTCACCACTTGTTGCTCCAACGTGATCAGTTGTTCCTGAGGAGCATCTTCTGAGTTGTCCCCTCCTGCCACTGCTTGAGCACTTTCTGGGCTTCACCTCAAGTCCACTGATTAATAAATAATTCATGTGTATTGTTCTAGTTCATCCACTTTTTCCTCAAGTTCAGAAATTT
>NC_056517.1:4859003-4860575 GCF_014905685.2 Nematolebias whitei | reverse complement strand
TCTTTGTTTAAAACAGGTCTCTCTTGTAAAGGAGTCCTCAAGGCTCGGTGAGACTAACCTGTAGAACTAAAAGTTGAACTGAGTTGAATGAAATATAAAAAATAATAATTACAAGTAACATCAATATTTGTTTTTAGTCAAAGGAGTTGAGTTAAACTGAATCCCAACCCAACAACCTGTTGACACTATCAACCTTTTTTTCTGGGGTTTCTTTAGCTTCAGGTGGAGATACTGGTGATTCCCATCACTCCATCAAAGGTCTGCTTGAACATAAGTCACTCCCCTGAACCAGCTGGAACATAAATTATATTCTTATTTAGGCTATGTCACTGTATTTATTATCTAGTTTTGTTCCATATCTTATTGTGTCTTTGTTGTATTTTTATTGCAGGATACACAGTCTTAAATATCTATGTGATGGTTTGAACGACAGTTGAGAGTTTAACTTTGCACTAATTTCCTGTTCCTGTCCTGAAGATGGATGCTGCTTCAGTTCACAACATGTGGCCTACAGCATCACGCCAGCTCTTTCAAAGCTCCTGCTGTGCTTGTCCTGCCAGTCGAACTGGTACTCTGTGCTCTCAGCTTTGCCTGCTGGTCGTCTGATCACCTGACCTGCCAGTCCAGATGATCTGTCCTCTGTGTGAATGGTTGTTTAACCAGTTTGGTTTACTCCCAGCTCTGGACCTTCTTCAACCACCTATAAAGGGTTGGGCTTTAGTTTTGTTGGGGATTTGTGGATTAAGCTCAGAAAGGAGGAGGTTCATATCATTTCAATATCAATTACCACTCACAGTGCCACTACAATTGACAATATCTTCACAAATATAACTAGTACAGAGATTATGGGGGGAATTTTAATTACTGATGTAAGTGACCACTTACCCGTTTTCACAATTAATGGTAAAATTCATTGTCATATAAATAGTGATACAAACAAGAGAAAAATAATAAATACATCACAAAAAGCCTTGAATAATCTAATTAACGATTTACAGGAACAGAATTGGAATATGGTGTATGTTGATGATGTTAACATAGCATATGATGTATTTATGAATACCTTGGTAGCATTGTATGAAAAACATTGTGTGCAAAAAAAATTATACAAAACGAAATACTGTTGATAAACCATGGATGACGAATGGGTTGAAAAATGCTTGTAAAAAAAAAGAATAATTTGTACTCGCGCTTCTTGAAATTGAAAACAAAAGAAGCAGAAGAAAGGTACAAAAAGTATAAAAATAAACTGGTTTGGATCATAAGAAAACATAAGAAAGAACATTATAGTAATTTATTATATAAAAGTCATGGTAATATGAGAACAACATGGCAAATAATGAATAGCGTTTTAAAAAACATGAATCCAAATCAAGTTTCCCACAATATTTTGTAAAGGATGGTAATGATATACATGACCACAATGTGATTGTAAATGAGTTGAATAATTATTTTGTAAATGTTGGCCCAAGCCTTGCAAACAAAATACCTAAAGTATATATAAACGTGAATCACAAAATTACAAGTAGTACTAATAGTATTTTTTTGGAAGGAACTAACAAAGAAGAGGTA
>NC_056517.1:4857618-4858903 GCF_014905685.2 Nematolebias whitei | reverse complement strand
AACCTGCGGTGGCCGCTCCGCACACTAGAGGGCGCTGCGGCCCAGATCTCACGAGAACACGGAAATATCGCGAGATTACACGCTCGGGGTTTAAACCTGAAAACTTCTACACACAGATACGTACAAATATAGCATTATAATGTTACATTTTACAAAAAGTAAAACAAATAAAAACATTTTGGTATATTCTTAGGTGATTCTATACAATCATAAACCCAATTATTTATATTTTACTATATACTAACATTTCCATATACTCATGTATTAGTTTTGACGTTAAAGCAGACACATAACTTGAAATAAAACAGGTATGTTTTTAAAATTGTATTCAAATTTATCTTGTGCATAGTGAATTATTTTTTAACTTGAATAAATAGTCAACTAAATAAATAAATTGTCACGTCTAGACTGGACTATTGCAATGGTTTATTATCTGGGTGTCCAAATACTTCTTTAAAATGTCTTGATCCAAAATGCTGCTGCCAGAGTCTTAACTGGAGTTACTGGGAGAGATCATACTGTATGTCTCCAGTTTTAGCTTCTCTCCATTGGCTCCCTGTCAAATCCAGAATTCAAAATCTTACTTCTAACCTACAAAGCTCTCAACAACCTAGCTCCATCTTACATTACAGCTCTTATTGTTCCATATTTTCCAAACAGAGCACTTTGCTCTCAAGCTGCAGGTTTACTTACGGTTCCTAGAGTTTCTAAAAGCAGAATGGGAGGCAGAGCTTCCAGTTATCAGGCTCCTCTCTTGTGAAACCAACTTCCAGTTTCTGTCCATGAGGCTGACACATTATCCAGTTTTAAGACTTTCCTTTTGATAAATCCTATAGCTAGGGTCGGCTTGGGTTTCCTGAGCTGTTCTTTAGTTATGCTGCTATAGGCTTAGACTACTGGAAGACAAACTGACCACACGTTCACTCTGCTAATGTCTTTACTTACTCTGCTCAAGTTGTTTTGTATTTGTAATTATTTTTTCTATCCTTAACATGTGTTTTTTTTGTCTTTCAGGTACACCTGGACCAACATCTGGACCTGGACCAACATCTGGACCTGGACCTATTCCTGGACCTACCATTCTGTGTTCGTCTGTCTCTCCTTCCTGTCCTCTCAAACCAGCCGGTCAGAGCAGATGGCCGCTTGTCCTGAGCCTGGTTCTGCTGGAGGTTTCTTCCTGTTAAAAAGGGAGTTTTTCTTTCCACTGTTGCCACTGTGCTTGCTCAGGATGGGAGACTGACGAACTGAAGATTAAACGAGTCTGCTGGATTCCTTAGATAGAGAA
>NC_056517.1:4851216-4857518 GCF_014905685.2 Nematolebias whitei | reverse complement strand
CCCAAACTTTGCCCAATCCCTCAACCCATATGCTTCCAGTGAACCGCGGTGGCTCCTCTACTCTGCCTGAGCATCATAGTTGGCGCCGCCTGCCTTCTTCAGTTCCTTGCGCAGGTAGTCTTCTTCCAGTTCTCGTGGGTCGCTGATCATGAACTCCTTGGCGAAGTTCTGCAGAGACGAGAACAAACGAAACAAACCTCAACGATCCGTTCAGAATCTGAGATATAAAACACATTTTCTAAAAACTGAATCGAGCAACATCTGACCTGTGCTGGCAAAATGAGTCACAACGAGGAAGTATTATTTTCAAACCCTCCATCTTTAAAGCTTCAATATTTGGTGATTTATTACCGGGCAACATGATAATTTTATAACTTCATCTTTATTGACCTAAAATGATATCAGGAATTCCAGCCCTGTATTTAAAAAAGGAACCCCAGAGCTTTACAATGACGCCAAACATTATATGAAAGGATTTCCCAACACTGCGTCACCTGGCAGAGAAAAATTGTAAATTTTAAGGGTTATAAGATGACATTTTCTGAAGACATACCTGTTAATAAACTAGACTTAAAAGGTAGGTTAGGAAGATTATGATATTTTAGGAGCCAGGCTCGCTAGATGGTGTCTTTATGGGTATAATTTTACAAAAATCTCAATCTAGACAAAAATAAAAAATAAAAATCAATATTTTCACGTTTTTTGTACTGAGCTCATTCCAACTCATTAAGCCACATACTGTTCAGCTAATGTAAAAAAGAAAACAAAATACAGTAGTCCCTCGTTTATTGTGGGGGATCTGTACCCTGAAGTCCCGCGGTAAGTGAAAAACCGCGAAGTAGGAATAAGTAGTACAAGTAGTAAGTAGTAGTTTAATTTATTATTTATAAATATATATTAAAGCCTTTTAAACCCTTCCCACACTCTTGCAATATTCTAAAAACAATGATTCTAAACTCTAAACGCTCTAAAAGAGAACACAGAATGTCATGATTTCAGCTCCCTGCCTCCGCTGCTCTCAGCCACCTGCAAGCGCTCTTGGCCACGCCCACTTCTCCGCTCTGCACAGAGAACAGCTGATCAGCTGCAGCAGGAAGTTTATCCTGCAGTGTGGGCTGCACAAATGTGCAGGAGGTGCTAAATAATGTAAAATAATTTATTTTCAATTAAACTTCCATGCCAATCGTGCGGCTCATCCATCAATCTGTGTCATGTCCAATCTTATTTTGAAAAACCGCGATAGAGCAAGTCAGCGATAAACGAGCCGCGAAGTAGCGAGGGACTACTGTATACAGTAATTAATTTCACACAATGTCTGTGCTTCTTTGAAAATGCAAGTGTTAGCAGCTAGCTTTAGCATCTCCGGGGCACTTCCAGCTGGAGTGATATTCCTGTCAGACCAACAAACTAATTCTGACATGATGTCAGCACTTTTTAAATAAGATGTGAGTAAACGGGCTTCATGGAGCTTGTATTAATCTTTCCAACTAGTTAAAGCTCTTTCACACTGCAAGTGATATTCATCCATTCACTGGTACCAACAAAGGCTGTAGTGTCTGCCCAAGGGCACTTAGACATGAGGAGCAGACATCTGGAATTAAACCTTCGAACTGGTGAACGTCTGCATTTCCCTCTGAGCCACAGCCGGCCCAGGAGTTGTTTCAGCACATCAGAAATCCATTTTGTTCTCAGCTTGGAAGTCTGATCAGAATTAAACCTTAAGCTATGTGCAACAGGTAAGATACTGTTTGTGCGTAACGTTTTCACAGAACTCCACTTTAAAGGAGCTGAGCTATAAACGTTAAAAACTTTACTTTAGTAACTGTTATGTGCCGGGAGCACATTGGCCTTATTGTTCTGTCCCTGGGACATGTCTTGTGTTTTGGGTTGGCTGATTAGCCTTTAGCTGTTTTGGGCTGTGGCCAGGCTGGTCCCACAGATGCACTGGTTTTGGACTCCTCTGGTTTGGACTGGTTTTGTTTCCTGCCCTGGTTTTATTCTGCAGCCTTTTGTTGTCAGCTTGATTTAGTCTTCATCCTGGAGCTGCGGGCGGCCGGCAGCATCGGCCTCCACAGGTCGTTTCTGTTCACTTTTTGGATGTTTTTTTGTAGTGATTTTGGCCTGGTGTGACCGGTGGTCCTGTTTCTTTTGCTTTACGTTTTTTTGTATTTGTTGTTGTTTGTTTTAATCAGCTGTCCGCAGCGGCTTCGACGGCCCTGTATAGGGTTGGCCCGCTGCGGCATCTTTTTGTTCTGTTTGATCGACTCACCAGGTCCACCTTTAAGTTAATACTTTGAGTTTTGGGGTCTTTTGGTGGACACGGGAACTGGGGGTTCCTGGTCTTTTTCCTTTTCAGGAAGCAGCAGCCACTTTCAATAAAGTGAATGTTGAACCCCCTTCTGTGTGTCTCATGTCCTCCGGTAAAATGCTGTGCCCTTGGTGGACAGTAACGTCATTTACCTTCATATTTCCCACACAGTGATGAGGATGTAAACTAAACTTTCTGTGTTTTTAAACTCAGATTCAAACTTTGTTTTGTTCTCAGATTAAATGAGTTCAGTAAAAGTGCATCAGGTGACTCGGAGGTTTTAGATGCTCACTTCTCTTTCATCCAGGTGGTCTCTGAATATATGCACGTTCTTGGCTTTCTGTTTTACAGAAGACAAGAAAATTAATGGTTTTAATCAAATCACTGTTTCAGTAAATTGTTACTTCTTTGGTAATAAAACTAATCAGGTCAAACATGAGTGTTGATTGGGAGCATTAGACAAAGTGTGAGACACTTTAAATCGTGCAGGCGTGGACAGCACCACCGTGGCTGCTGTTCGTGGCACCTTGTGATTCTTTCTAACGTGTCATTTGACCGGTTCTGACAGCAGGGTGGCGTTCTGAACAAGTGGCCTGCACCAACCAGGAAGAACCAAGAAGAATACGGTCATCCATTGGGGTTACAGGACATTTCTAGTCAGCGCTGTTGTCAGAATACACTGCTGATCTGTGGAGAGCTAACCTCTGCATGTTATTTCTCATCACACCCTGTTGCCATGGTTACGCCTCCTCTGAGCCACTGAATACAGCTGTTAAGATGGGTGATTTCAGTTTTATGGTTACCACATGGCTTTTCTCAGAATGTTTTTTTTTTTGTACCATAATTTGAAAACTATTCTGCAGCATGTTAATTCAATTCCGTTTATATATACTGTATATACTGTAGCACCAATTCACAACAAAGTTGTCTCAGGGCACTGAACTACAAACTATAAACATTCACACACAAAAGCCAATTAGTAAAGTTCTCTATCTAAGGAATCCAGCAGACTCGTTTAATCTTCAGTTCGTCAGTCTCCCATCCTGAGCAAGCACAGTGGCAACAGTGGAAAGAAAAACTCCCTTTTTAACAGGAAGAACCCTCCAGCAGAACCAGGCTCAGGACAAGCGGCCATCTGCTTTGACCGGCTGGTTTGAGAGGACAGGAAGGAGAGACAGACGAACACAGAATGGTAGGTCCAGGAATAGGTCCAGGTCCAGATGTTGGTCCAGGTCCAGATGTTGGTCCAGGTGTACCTGAAAGACAAAAAAACACATGTTAAGGATAGAAAAAATAATTACAAATACAAAACAATTTGAGCAGAGTAAGTAAAGACATTAGCAGAGTGAACGTGTGGTCAGTTTGTCTTCCAGTAGTCTAAACCTATAGTAGCATAACTAAAGAACAGCTCAGGAAACCCAAGCCGACCCTAACTATAGGATTTATCAAAAAAGGAAAGTCTTAATCCCAGTCTTAAAACTGGACAATGTGTCAGCCTCACGGACAGAAACTGGAAGTTGGTTTCACAAGAGAGGAGCCTGATAACTGGAAGCTCTGCCTCCCATTCTGCTTTTAGAAACTCTAGGAACCACAAGTAAACCTGCAGCTTGAGAGCGAAGTGCTCGGTTTGGAAAATATGGAACAATAAGAGCTGTAATGTAAGATGGAGCTAGGTTGTTGAGAGCTTTGTAGGTTAGAAGTAAGATTTTGAATTCTGGATTTGACAGGGAGCCAATGGAGAGAAGCTAAAACTGGAGACATACAGTATGATCTCTCCCAGTAACTCCAGTTAAGACTCTGGCAGCAGCATTTTGGATCAAGACGTTTTAAAGAAGTATTTGGACACCCAGATAATAAACCATTGCAATAGTCCAGTCTAGACGTGACAATTTATTTATTTAGTTGACTATTTATTCAAGTTAAAAAATAATTCACTATGCACAAGATAAATTTGAATGCAATTTTAAAAACATACCTGTTTTATTTCAAGTTATATGTTTGCTTTAACGTCAAAACTAATACATGAGTATATGGAAATGTTAGTATATAGTAAAATATAAATAAATGGGTTTATGATTGTATAGAATCACCTAAGAATATACCAAAATGTTTTTATTTGTTTTACTTTTTGTAAAATGTAACATTATAACGCTATATTTGTGCGTATCTGTGTGTAGAAGTTTTCAGGTTTAAACCTCGAGCGTGTAATCTCGCGATATTTCCGTGTTCTCGTGAGATCTGGGCCGCAGCGCCCTCTAGTGTGCGGAGCGGCCACCGCAGGTTCGAGGGATGCACCGCGGCTAGCAGCGAGCACAGAGGAAATGTTCAAAAATCTGGTCTTCGCAGACACCCTGAAGGTCCAGAAAGCCGACTGAGGACGCCTTTTCTTCTGTTTTCCGCCACATTGACTTTGAGCACCACGGACTCGGGCTCATCCTGTGAAGTGGAAAGCGGCCTGTTTTTGTAGCCGGCTTCCCGGTGCAGCTCAGGCGGCCAGCCCCGCCAGCAGAGCTCGGTGCTTCAGCCGCCTTGTTTTCTTCGCGCCGCCAGAGCCAGCGGGAATTTAAATTATATTTTTCTTTTGGGTGTTTTTACAGCAACGAACCCTCTTCCGAGCGGCTCCCATCTTGTGGACCTGCAGCCGGGAGTTCTGGTTTTAAAGGCGCATTTCAAGCCGGGGCGGCCTGTTTGTTTTCCAGCCGAACAATAACAGAGCCTGCTGGGCTCCACTGAAACCGGAGCCGCTCCGCCCGGAGTGGAGCCTTAATGCGTTGTGTGCTGCCGGCTCTGGACCGAGCCGAACATGGCTGTGGGTTCTGGGTTCGTCCCTGTACACCGGACAACTTCGTCACCAAAGTCTTCGCTGTGTGAATCTGGAGCTGCTGCGGGGAAGCAGCGCTGAGAGGCGGCGGACGGAGGCTCCTCGCCGGCTTTGTCTCTTTATATTTCACGTGTTATGGAAACGAGCCGAGCTGATGTGGACGCGTCGACATTTGTGTGCACCCCCGAGCCTCCTGTGAGCGCCTGATCAGGCCGGGACCTGAGGATGGACTGACCGGGGATGCGGAGCCTGGGCTCGCAGATTATAATGTGGGATTTACCGACTCATCACTGAGCTTATTATTTTCATCGATGCTCTCTCCAAAGCCCCCGGACTCCCCCGACACGATATTTCACCTCCAGCTCAGTCTTTTGATGCATCTCTGTTTTTTGGGCTGATTTTAAAGAAAGTGACGCATCTTTTTGACGGAGCGGACCGTGCCGGGGGCCGGACAGCCAGCTGAGATGAACCCGGTGAATGCGACCGCTCTCTACGTGTCCGTGAGCCGCTCCGTGCTGCAGTGCGACCCCCGAGACCCCCGGGCCCTGGCGGAGCTCTGCAAGCTGCTGCCCTTCTTCCGGCAGTCCCTGTCCTGCCTGGTCTGCGGTAGGAACAACTACATTAATGTTCACCTTTGTACGTCTGCGTGTAGAGTCAGGGAGGACGCGAACTGGAGGCGAGCCTTTAAATGGTGACACGTTCAGGGACTGTCGGAGATACCTCAAGCGACCAACAGTGGCGCGAAGTAAACAAATATAATACGCACAAACAAGACCCACGTTTTCATTTAAGTCCGTAAATGAATCAGAGGTGATCCTTGTTTTATGCACTAAGTTCAATATAACGGTCTAGGTGGTTATAAACGCTCGAGCCAGGAGATGCCCAACACTAAAAACTGACAGGTTTGTCCATCTGTTATTTTTAGAAGAAAAAATATGAGTTAATATGTTTACGACACAAACCTTTAAATGCTGTTGTGTAAATAAAACTATTACTGTGAGGAAAACTCAAAAGTACCGACTTTAATGTGTACTGCAGCTTTACTTCATGTTTGAGCTCTGAAAATGATAAATTCCGAGGGTAAGTGAACGCATCCCCTCATACAGCTCCTCCCCTCGTGACACACCCCCAGTGTCTGTTGTTACACAGGATGGAGATGTTTATCTCAGGATG
>NC_056517.1:4845414-4851116 GCF_014905685.2 Nematolebias whitei | reverse complement strand
CTGATCTGTTTCATGTTTCTGTTGATTTATTTCATGGTGCTGCTGATGTGTTTCATGTTGCTACTGATCTGTTTCATGTTGCTGTTGATGTGTTTCATTTTGCTGCTGATCTGTTTCATGTTGCTGCTGATCTGTTTCCCACTAAACATTAGACGTCTAATGGACGTCCAGATTACGTCTATATTGGGTCCGTTGGTCGAAGACCAATTCTGGACGTCCTCCCGACGTGCAAACAAGGTCCACTTTTGGACGTCTAACCATGACCGCATTTGTTCGTCAAAATAACGTCAGACTTGGACGTCATATAGACATCATTTTTTTAACATGCATTTCCTCTATTCTTTTTTTTTTTTTTTTACAAATTTTAGTAGTTACCTTATTATTTATTTGAAGAATATCGTTATTATTATTGTTATTATTATTCAATTTTATTCCGCGTTGAATTACGGAGGTAACAGTCATATGCATAGCATAGAAGCAGCATTTTTTAAGCGACTAAAATAAGTTAAATATAATGAGAGCCTATTTAAAATAATAAATATAGTTAGTTGACGTGGAAAAGCCGTCTATATTAACATGTCAGATAGACGTCGAAACTAGACGTCTTCTGGCGTCAGTCTGCACCTCCGAGGGACCCAGTGTAGACGCGCAGAAACGACTTAAAAAGACGCTGTTTCGACGTCTCCTTGCTCAGCGGGTTCATGTTGCTGTGTTCATGCATGTTCATCTGCTCACACACTCATGTTCGTGCTGCTGTCCAGCGTATTGTTTTATACTATTAGTGCTCAGTGTACTCTGCACGGTGCACAACTAGAGCTGCTGCCTCTCAGCAAGCAGGTCCCCGGTTCAAATCCCGGTCCAGGGTCCTTTCTGGGTGGAGTTTGCATGTTCTCTCCGCGCATGCGTGGGTTTTCTCCGGGCGCTCCAGTTTCCTCCCACAGACCAAGAACATGCATGTTAGACTGACTGGTGACTCTGAATTGTCCCTAGGTGAGAGTGAATGTTGTTTGTCTCTGGGTCCCAACAGTGGAAAGGAAAAACTCCCTTTTAACAGGAATGAACCTCCATCAGAACCAGCGGCCATCTGCTCGGACCTGCTGGGTTTGAGAGGAACAGGAAGGAGATGACGTGCGTCCACTGGAGGCTGCACCACCTGAGCTGCACATGTTCAAGTGTCGGGCACACCGTGCTGCTTCTGTCTCTGTTTAAAACTGCCAGCACACGACGAGCTCCGGACAAGAACCGCTGAAGCGTCATCCTTTAATCATCTGCAACAAGGTTCATGTCTGCTTCAGTGACAGAAGAAAGGAATTA
The DNA here is from genome assembly GCF_014905685.2 of Nematolebias whitei. Classification (NCBI taxonomy): domain Eukaryota; kingdom Metazoa; phylum Chordata; class Actinopteri; order Cyprinodontiformes; family Rivulidae; genus Nematolebias; species Nematolebias whitei. The sequence goes on along the minus strand of NC_056517.1, from coordinate 4,849,802 downwards.
ACGTGGATGTAAGAACAGTTTTACAAAGTAAGGATGCTCTAAAATGATTGATAAGAACAAACTTAATAAAAATCCTTTGTTAAAAAGGCCCCGTGTTGTTGAAACACTTGTAGTTTAATCAAATCCCAAAATGTCCATGCATAAATATAAACTTTCAGTTGTTTAAAATCAAAGTGCCAGAAGAGGTGGCACTCAAGCATTGCAAGAGCCACTACTGCCCCCTGCTGGTCACTTCATGCACTACAACCTGATAAATATGAAAACACGACTCACTTTAAGCTTTTTCTTTTTTGTGGAAATATGTTACAGTTCTATTATAGGTATTTAAATGCCCAGAGGGAGAACAACAACAAAAGACGGTAGAAAAAGTAAGAGCAGAAGGTGCAGAGACTGAAACGGTTTGACGGACCCATCAGGCAGAACCAGAGTCCAGCGTGGACTCGTGTCAGCAGACGTCCAACAAACACGGCAGGTGTCGTTCATGCAGGTGCACGAAAAACAGCAGCGGCATCGAAAGGACAGCGCCTCCTCCTCCGGCGAGCTCTCGGTGATTAGCAGCACGCGTGTGGTTTACGTGAAGGTGTGGACGCAGCGTCTGCGCACACACACAGCAGAGCGACAAAGTGCTTCATGCACACAAACACACAACAGACGAGCAACTTGGACACACACACAAAAAACACACCAGGGATAGTTTAGTTCTCGTCAGACCTGTGGTTGGCCGACTTCAAATTCACAATTTTACTGGTTAAATACACGTTTGTTTGAAGTATACAACAGCGTCGAGTAATATGTAGTAGTTTCAGTGGCTCACACAGTAGAAACATTCAACATGTTGAAGCCTTGGCTGGTGTTAAGATTCACATCCTGCTTCTTGAACCGCGTCAGAAGGTTCGGCTCAGGTTGAGACGACGCTTCAGCTGTGGCCAGGCGAAGCTGGACGACACCGTCCCCCCTCCACCAGTGAGAAAACGTTCTGGTCGAGTGCAGATCCCATCTGATTTTGACTGGAACTTATAAAACGTCATAAAACTCTGTCATAAATGCAAACTGAGAAGTAGAAAAATGTCTTTAATATAAATTACACCAGTCTCTGATGACGACGTCTCCGTGGTTCGGTCTCACGCACGCAGAAGCACGAGCTTCGTGAGCCCCTGACTCAGCTGCACAACATGCTCTACACATTTTACCCACGGTAGAGAACAAAGAAACGATCTCCACTGAAATTAAATCTCTGCACATACAGTAACGCTACATCCCTTCCTTTTCTTCTCTGAATGCAAGAACACAAGCAAGGTGCAGTTGAGGGCGACGGACGAAGGGCCGTCCCTGTAGCTGCCTTGTTTTAGCTCCGCCCCTGCAGGTCGCCTACAGGGCGGCACCAGTCGGTGCGGCTTGGAATGTGCCGACGAACTCGTCGGAGGTGAGCCAAGGACCTCAGCAGTCAAACCGCATTTCCAGCGACTCCTCGAAGCTCCGGCCGTCGTGCCCGGCCCCCGACAGGAAGGCGGCGGAGACGGGCGCGCCCGTAGCTGTGGTGACGTTGAGGAGGGTGCCGCCCGGGGAGCTGCTGGTGGGACTACGGAGGGCCGCTGCCGTGATACTGGTGAGGTTGATGCCCAGCGTGAGACGAGTCTGTTCCAAAGCCTTCTCGGGCACGGCGAAGGCCTCCAGCTTCTTCTCTCCGTTGGCCATGTAGGAGTTCTGGCAGCCGCGGCAGATGCAGTCCAGGCATGCCTGCAAACAGAGGAGGTCAGAACGGGGCTGCAGCTCGTGTTCTCTCTAACAACTGGACCGGACATTACAGGCCAGCGCACGACACGCTCAAACAACTGGACCGGACACTACAGGCCAGCGCACGACACGCCCTCGAGCTGGCTCTGCTCAGAGGCCGAGCTGTGGCTGCAGAGGCCGACACCACGCTAACGCAGCGAGCTAATGTGTTTTGACAACAAAAACATGGTTCGTCATGCTCCCTGTTCTCAGACTGATGTTTGCAGGTGCAGCTCCAGATGTTCTTACCTTGCGGTTGGAGTAACAGGGGCAGCGCTGCCCCCTACAGGTCAACACTGAGGGGTTCTGGGTAGCTCGGCCGCACTTGCAGCCCTTCTTCTCCACAGTTTTTTTATAGAGAGGTTTTGAAGGGCTGGGTGGGTGCGTGAGGGGGTGCGGGTGGGGGTGCGGGTGGGGGGGTATTCTGTCCCGAGGCTGTGCACGAGGCTTCGGCACCCCTGGCCTGGCCTTTGTGTAGGCTTTCTTGTTGGCCCCGTGATGCTCCAGTGTCTTTTTTAGGACCTTGCTGGGGATCAGCATGGTCTTGTCCACCTTGGGGGGGGCCGCCGTTGGAGACGGGCACCAGGTGTTGAAGTGTGGCTGCAGAGAACTTGGGCTCATACTTGGTGGGGGCAGCAGGGTTAAGGTGGTAGGGGGAGCAGATGGCACTGACGGTGGGCCCTTGTAAAATGCTGGAAATGGGGAGGGGCTGCACCTTCTCACTGTCGCTTTCCGAGCGAGAGCGCTTGCGGTGGGACCGTGGGGGTACATGGGGAATGATTATGGAGGGCTGAGGTGGGGGCTGAAGAAGATGGTGGCTGTTCTCGTAAATGAGGTGGGAGGAGTCATGCCCTGGGGGACAGTGGGGCCCGTTGAGGTTTGACTGAGGTACACAGGGGTGGTAGTCCGGCTGGGGGGTGGGCTCAGGTATAGAGTCAGGGTCGGTCTCTAGAGTTCTGAGCACCTCCTCCACACTCAGTAACAACGGCCCCCCACCGTGCTTCAGGTCGTCTCCAAAGGTGCTGATGTCACAAAGCCCCGCCTCCCCGCTTCCCGTGATGCTCACGCACACGGGCACCTCCTCAGAGAAGCGTTCCTGTTTGGCAACGCCCCCGCCCGTCTCCATGGTGACGGACTGCAGCGAGTCTGAACCGAGCAGACCGTTACAATCGTGGAGTCCGTTAACGGTGGCGGCGCTCCGCTCCTCACGCTTCACCTCCCTCGTGGGCGTGGCCTCGCCAGACCGACTCACCTCCGAGGTGGACACGCTCTGGGACACGTCCTCGGGCTCCGGCTCGCTCTCTGCCAGCGCGAGACCTTCGTCGAGGACGGCCTGCAGGTCCTGCGAGTCGCCGGCAGCGCTGGCGATGTGCGACGCGAGCGGCGACTGGGCGATGTAGAGGCAGAGCTTCCTGTAACAACGGACGAGCAAGGAGAGCTGCTCGTTCTCCTCGAAGCGGCTGTAGTCCTTGCACCAGCTGCAGGACGGCTTCAGCTGCATCCTCTGACCCTTGCAGCTCCGACACACGTAATGCTGACATGACGAGTTGGTGGGAGCAATGGGGTCCTGCAGCAGATCACCTGCAGAGTGACACAAACACGTCACAATAAGCCGCCAACACAAACAGTGTGCAACAGCTCGGAGTGGGTCGTACGTGCACAGAGTCTAAACAAACCCCGTCAAACTAACGTGGTGGCATTAAAAACGACAAACATCCACGGATTACTGTTTGACAGCTTCCTAAAGAGCATCTCCCTGAGAGGCGCTCGGCAGCGTGCCCGTCTGGACGACAGCATCTCTTTGAGAGGAGCTTCCGCCGCAGCGCTGGCTGTCAAAGAGCGCAGCTGCACACGCAAGAAGGGACGACACTGCATTCATTCACAAGAAACAACCCCCACAGTCAGAGGCCCGCGCACAACACCCGCAGCTCCACGTGCTTTGATGGTTATACGTCATTTATAAAGCAGAGGTGGAGGTTCTCTGACAAGCTGCTCTTCTGCAGAGCTGTGCAAAAGTCTCAAGCCAGCCCAGACTCTATTTTACTTTATTGAAAGTTTTTCAGGGGCTTTAAAAGTGTTGGAGGGGGATTGTGGTTGCTTTCAGAAAACCTGTTTACAGTTCAGGAACTGAAACATTTGAGAGGATTCATTTTGTCGTTAAGCCATGAGCTACAAAACGTTGGGGCATAAAGAGGCTCCTAATATCAAAAGACCCACGATATTTATTTCAACATGTCAGACGAGTCAAGAAAAGAGCCGTTGCACCAGCCTGTTATAAAAATAATTAGTTCTTTTTAGGTGAACAAATGAAAACACTAAAGATAAAGCTCGTCCAACAACTTAATTTTAGCACCTACAAATTGAATTAAATGGAAATTTGGAAAACAATCAACCTAAAGATAAAACACTTCTCAGGTCCCAGGTCAGATTTATGTCAAAATACAAATAAATAAAAATAAAAAACAGACAAAGACAAAAAAAAGGACATCGATAACAACAAAAAAGGTTAAATCTTGTCATCTGAAACATTTCTCACTTAAAGAAACTGGTCCGGATGACACAATTTAACCTTTTTGTTGAAAAATGAAACCATTTAAATTAATTTTTTGAGGCAT
>NC_056517.1:4844196-4845314 GCF_014905685.2 Nematolebias whitei | reverse complement strand
TGATGCAAGTTGGCTTCAAACTATGGAATGGATTTCCTGAACCGAGGCGTGTCTCATGAGCCCAGAGTAATAAGACCCGCCTCACATTCAGGAAATCCAGTTCATAGTTTGCAGCAGCTACAACGTGAGGACTGAGTTAGCAGCACTGTGGCTAACAGCTAACAAACTTTTCATCTAAACATGTCGGCTGTGTGGAAGTGTTTTACACTAAACACCACAAAACAAGACAGCAACGTGCACTGTCTGCAGAGCCATAGCGCCACATTAAACCGCGGTAAAGTTAGTTTTACGATGGACATTCGAGCTTTGTGGCTTCAGCGGGGCGCTGCTCTTTGCTCAACCCGGGGCGGCCAACTCGACCCCGGCCAGCCGTGTCCAATCCGCCCGTCTCTGAGGAGGGACAGACTGAGCGTGGCTGCCCCAAATCAGACTGCCTGCTTCGGACTGAACAAGAAGAAGACATCGCTGAAACCACGGAGCTCAAATGTTTACAGAGAAGTTGCTAAACTTCATAATTAATGACCAACCACTATCAGTTGTAGAAAACGAAGGATTTCACAGTTTGATACTTGCAGCCAAGATATAGTTTACCCTCCAGGAGATATTTATCAGTGCAACAGTAGACAATCATAAAAAACATGATTTGAAAATTATATTAAAAACAAAAACAGCTACATTATAAAGTGATGTAAAATAGGAACATGTCTGTTGGTTTATGCCATGAACTTAGCAGGTGTTTAAAGCCATTTAACATTTTATTTTATTAATTTATTCATTCATTTAAAAGAAACAATAAAAAAAACATAAAAAAGAAAAAATTGAATGAAAAGAGTGCAGAAAGAAGAAAACAATTCTTATATCTGCCCCTTGTTTAAAAAAAATATAAAATGACTTTAAACAATCACTTAAATTAATCACTTTAATATCCACTTTAAAACTAGGAATAAAAAGAAACATGTTTTGTGTTAGCAGAATTTAATTCTAACTTTAAAACTTATCCAGCATTAATAAAACTTACCTCAAGTTGTCTTTTTGGACATGCATGCATATATTTGTACAAATTGTACTTGAGAGGAGATTATTACAGCCTCATATAAAATCAATGATGATCATGATAT
>NC_056517.1:4840228-4844096 GCF_014905685.2 Nematolebias whitei | reverse complement strand
ATTTAAAGCACCACATTAAAACATTATGCACAGCCTTTGTGTTTTGGCCTTGGGAGTTAATAGAAGAAACCTCCAGTGTGTCTTTACCTGGAGTTACTGGTTTTTCTCAGACCAGCTAACATCAATAAAATCTGTTTTCGCTTCATCTACAGGTGTCGTGCTAACGTGAAACATACTTCTGTCATCTTTACATAACGTTTGCCTCTGCCTCCCCCACCAGGTGAGCTCCTACCCGGTTCCCATCTTGCTGATGAAGACGAGCCGGACCTCCTGCTGGTCTCGGGGTTCAGATTTCTCTCTCCACTCTGCCCACCAGGGGGGGCTGTTTCCATTAACCTCTGGTGATCGGCTGTTCGTGACCGTGACCAACGCCTCCGCTGTAGACATGGACGAGAAGAGCAGCTTCTTCGGAGCTTTCCTCGTCAGCTAGAGTCTTGGATACTGATGTTTGTTGGCTGCAGAATACATTTAACCGCTGCACCACCTACATGTTCCTGGGACCAAAGACCGTTGGCAACACTGGTTTCAGGTACTGGTCATCTGTGGGAGCTAATCAAACCCATCAGACGTTTGGATTCAGGTGTGGATAAAGTGACAATGGATGCTGGTTTGAAATGTTTCTAAAGCAATCTGGACAGAGTGGTTCCCAGTAAACTTTCCCCCTCGATGCCGGAAACCTTCTGGAGCTCTCTGATTTAAATATTATATTTTCTGTTTGTACGCCTTTGAGGCAACCAAGCATTAATATTTCAAGACAAACGATACAAACACAATAACAGCATCACATTATTCCGAAAAGACAAACGAATGCATAAAGAGACGACAGCTGACCACACGAGGATACATTTTAATCATTGACGCTCACGTCCTAATTTCTGCCACCTAGAGGAAAACACGAGCAACTGCAGCCTACAAATTAAACTGTAAATTACACCTTTTAATATTTTAAAAACCTTGTGCGAACAGTGGAGGCGTCCCTAAAGTCATAACGTTCTTGACTCAAGCAGGAAACTAAAGCTCAGACTGTTGGTGCCAAATTTGCAATTTGCAAATGTCTCAGAAAATTTGTGAGGATTCTCTTTTTTTCTCGCACAAGTCCCATGAGTTTTGAAAATGTTCGTAAACTTTGCAAAACAAATTTTCTCTCCAAATGGTCAGAGGTGTTGATGTGGAACCAGTCTCAGATTCCTCTCACTTCAGTTCCCACGGAACAGAGTGCGAGAAACGTTGGAGCCGTCTTCCAACCAATTTGTGACTCATTGAAGACAAAGAACAGAATATATTGCAATTGAACTGAGACACGGTTGAGACATAATTGGGACATTTTAGGACTAGATGGTGAAAAATGAATTGCCACATCTTTCACAAGAATACTGCTATATATATTACATGCTATAATACTGCTAAGAATACTTAACAGGTCTCTCTGTAAATGAGTCGTTGTGACTCAATGGGACTAACTGTAATGAAACTGCATGAACGTCACACAAACGTTGCATTTATTCAGTTACGTTCACAAAACACCTCAAGCCAGGACTTGGATGCCTTCTGGCCGTCTCTGTGATTCCTGAAAGGACCGAGGCAGCGGGGGGGTTCGAAGCCGACCCACCCTCGATGCACTTTTGCTCTGCAAAGCGAGGTAGTACCAGAGCTGAAACGGTGGCATGTGAAAAGGTAAAGCGGCTCAATAATGTGATGAATGGTCTGGTCAATAGTCGTGGGATTAAACGGATTTATCACCGAGGGAAGATTGATGATGACGCACAGCAACTTTTGTATTGAGTTTACGAGGAAGAAGGGAACCGTCCGTCCCACATGTAATGTGCTCCATGTTGGCACAGCTGAGTTCTGCTCCGTGTTGTTTGGGTTCTGATGCTCACTTAATTTGTGAACGATCACGTCTGTGATTTACAAAAGATCAGAAGCAGTAGAAAGATGGACTGGCCTTTGCGCCCATTTTGTATCACTTTTGTAACGAAACTGGAAATTTGTGTATTTTACATTTGTGAGTTTCCAGCTAGTCGCGATGCATTAAACAACATTTAACGACAAGTGGTCACCAAGACGCAATTTCTGCCCCCTAGAGGGAAACAGAAGCAACTGCAGTTTACAAAGTAAATATTAAGTCCACGAACAATAACTTTGCTTTAATCGTTGGATTTATGTTTGTTGTCAGGTGTACATATTGAGCGGTATTTTGTGTATTTTTATAAGCTTTTGTCTTTATTTTTTTTATGATTAAACACTTGTTTTACCAACACAAGGGTTAAAGCACTGCCACCAGTGCAAGCTCCTGTAAAATAAATGCTCTGCTTTTGTTGACGAGGTGATGAAAGTTTCTGGATCGTCCAGTTTGGAGGAGAAGTGAAGACTCTGTTGCTCACACATCAGACTTTATGGTATGTTTTTGTTGGATGCCACTCATCAGTCTCTCTCTCTCGCACACTTTGGCTCACATCCTGCAGCTTTTAAACTCCTGGAAAGCTGGTATTTATGTTGTTGGATTAAGAGAAGAATGCATTCAATCCTCCATGTCTCCACATGGAGAGATCATTGCAGGTAGAATATGTTTGTCTTGAGTCACAGCTCAGGTTTCTTATCAGCAAAATAAAAGTTTAAAGAATCTCCCTTAAGGTTAAGAATGAAGTTCATCACTGTCACAGATAAATCACTGGTTTTCTTAATAGTACATGAATGCAGCATTTGCTTACAGTGTCACTTTTTCTTTAAATCATTAAAAAAAATGAACGGAGCCGAAGTAAAATGGAAAAGAATGTCATAAAACTGTAAATGATGTGATTTATGGAGAAATCTGTTGCTTTGAGGAATCGGTTGTAACGTCCCATGTTGGAAATGATGCCTTCAAAATACAAATATGAGTTAAACATGATCAAAACTACAAGTTTTTCTGCTGGAGTTAAAACAACTGAATATTAATTGGGTTAAAATCTGAAATGTTTGATAGAAAACTTCTGAATGTGAATGTAAATAAAAATGTAAATATGTGAAATAAAAACCGCAGCGTGCACGTTTGTTTGGTAGCAGCTGTGCGAACGCTGGAGTTTGTTTTATTCTCTAAGGGATGGGGTCAGGAGTCTCCTGCGGCGCCTCCAGTCTGACCAGGAGGCGCCGCAGGAGACTCCTGTCTGACCAGGAGGTCGTATGAGTGGCTCTGCATTCGCTCGGTGAAAAACGAGATTCTCATGCAACGTCCCCGGAGTGTGGCGGTCCTGTGGAGCATGTAGAGGACCACATCCTGGTCCTGACAGGCGAACAGAAGGACTTGGTGGGACCTCTGATCCCTTGGGACAGGGGTCTGCAACCTGCGGCTCTTTCAAGCTGTGACCAAAACTAACACAACACTGGTTTTATTGGCTGTTATAACTATAAGGGCTAGTTTTAGCAGTTTTCCTGTAATTTATTTTGCAATTATGTGATACTGGAACATTACAAGGAATAAAACATACTTTCACTTTACGTTTCATTTCATCAAAGTACGATTCTACATTTAAAAAACCCACAGGCCTGAGTTCGTTTTAGTTTTTAGAAATTCGGCAAAAACTATTTATTTCCTTCTTTACAAGAATTGCATCTTTTATTTTGTCTTAAAATATAAAAACATCAATAAATGTTAAAAATCATTAGATATTTTCAGTTTTATCCTTAACTTTGCTGTATGTATTTTATATTCTTTATGTATTTTATATTTCAATGTATTCCTGTTGATCTTTGCACTGTGCTTGTTTGTTTTTACACAATCTTTCTGATACATTTCTTACTGTAAAGTGTCCTGAAAGGCACTTTTTAAATAAAATGATTATATTATTATTATTATTTTATAAAGTCACTCCTACTGGCCAGAAAAGTC
>NC_056517.1:4823023-4840128 GCF_014905685.2 Nematolebias whitei | reverse complement strand
TGTTAATTATTTTTAAATGTGAATGTTTCTGTTCAGTGACCTGAGGCGACTTCTGTTGTGACTTGGAGCTATAGAAACAGTAAACTGAACTGAATCCAGGGAGACGGCACGTTTCACGTCTCGAAAACAACTGAAGTTGCATCAAACTTGAATCCTGGACTCCGGAGTAATTATTTTAAATAAATCAACCACGTCACCTTCGGTGTCTCGTTGTGACCACGAAGCTCAAACATCATCAGTCACGTGATCGGGGAGAACATCGACAAAATGTTTCAAACCAGTCTGCTTCAGGAAAGTGAGACAGGGTTCAGACTCTCGTGTTTTGACGTGTCTGGAACACCTGGTCACGTCCAGATCTAATGTTCAACTTGGGAAGTTTTAAAAGAAACTCATTTCATCACTTATTTGCATTAAACTTAAACCACCTGAACTCCTTTGTGCTGGACAGATATTTTCATTAGCGAGGAACGTCAAGCATTATTGATGGGGTTTTGTTTTACCCCTTGATCCTTTAAGGCGGCCCAGATGTTGGAGATGTTGCGTAACAGCACATGTTCACTGTCGCACATCTGACGAGCTGGAACAACTCGAGACGTACGGACGAGAGCGATCAGTCTGCAGAGCACACGCAGGGACTCACGTGACCCCCACAGGCTCGGTTTGGTTCTAGCAGCGGTGTTTCGGGTGGTAAATCAGAATCACATTCAGGTTGATGTAAACGTTTCTTCAAATGCCACAGCTGGAATGCTGGGTCAGCAAGAACAACACACGATGGCATCTGATGCCAAACCATCACGATGTGACGAGAACAAGAGCTGCATCCCTCACCTTTTTATAAACGTACTGCAGCAGAGGCTTCCCCCTGTCCTCCCCCTCCTCTCCCCCCTCCTCCTCCTCCAGGGAGTGGGTGTGCCTGAAGTACGTCTGGGCGTAGATGTAATAGAGGCCCGGCTGCGACACGACCAGCTCTCCGTCCAGCAGCTGGACATCCTGAAGGAACGCCAGCCCCTTTTCCCCCTCCCACCACAAGATCTTCTGGCCCTGAACTCGTCGCCAGGCAGAGACTGGAACTGAAGAGTTATAATCCAGTCAGGACGTGACAAACATCGACCGTTCGAGTTCAACGATCAGACAAAACCTGTGTTTCCAACGTTTTACTTAAACTTCAACCAACAAATGTACCGGCTCATGTCATCGTTAATACGTCATCATGCATTAAGTGTCGAACTGCACAGACTGGCAGCAACGGAGGCATCTCATTTTGACCACCGATAACCAGAAACCAGCTCGTTGCATTCAGAGCGTGGAGCGTTTGGATTCCAGTGAGCAGCAAGACGTGCAGCGTTTCACTCGGCTCGTTCTAGAAAATAAACTTCCTGTTTGTGCACAGCTTCCAGCGCTGCGTGTTCTAGGCTGCGCACAAGAGTTGGGTTTCCATCTTCCCCTCATCAACCCACTTTGTTCCTACTGGCAGCAGCTCCCTCGTGTAGAAATCAATCTACAGAAATGACTTATTAAAAATTATTATTAATATAGATAAGCAGCATCATTTTTAGACCTGAACATTAGATGCATTCTTCAGTCGTGTCATCGTGTGGTCCAACACATTTGATTGTTGTGCATGATGATCGTTTTGGATGGGTGCGCTCCGTTTGCACGTGTCAAGTCTACTTTTGAAAGTCCAACAGGAGGTTGGCTTGAAACTCAGCAATGAAGGCTACTTATGGGACAGATCTGGTTGGCAGGTCGCAGACTGACTAAGTCATCTGGATGGGGGACGAACTGTTTCTCACTTAAAGAAACTGGTCCATATGACACGATTTAACCTTTTTGTCGTCATCTACCTGGATGATTGAGCTTACAAAACTTTTTTTTAAACGGGCATGTGTTTGTCACCTGCAACGATTTGTAGAAAATCTGGCACAAACTTTTTGAACAAGACGTTTAAGTGACAGAAGCACACGTCTCTGTGACTCGCAAGAAACTGAGGTCCACCGCACACGTTCCTAAAGTTTTGGGAGGCTTCTTGTGAATGTTATTTACAAACTATAGCCATCGGTTGCAGCCCAACGAGGTACGGACTTTAAATCTAGATTTAATTCAGTTGACTGTGATTTGCAGATTTACCACTAGAAGTCACTGCATTTATTCTCATTTGTTCAAAAACATTACCTAGACTGATGTTTTCCTCAAAAAAACATCTATCAAACTCTAGAAATTGTTAGCACATTTCACACATTACATTTTAGAGCATTTCTGCAGCACAAGGACGCCGCCAATCAAACTGCAACCTGGCTCCAGGTAAACCCTTAATTATAACTAGGGATGCACGATCCACTTTTTTTACTTCCGATCCCGATACCTAAATCTAAATATCGGCCAATACTGATCCAGTTCTGATATCATGATCATCATTGATTTTATATGAGGCTGTAATAATCTCCTCTCAAGTACAATTTGTACAAATATATGCATGCATGTCCAAAAAGACAACTTGAGGTAAGTTTTATTAATGCTGGATAAGTTTTAAAGTTAGAATTAAATTCTGCTAACACAAAACAGGTTTCTTTTTATTCCTAGTTTTAAAGTGGATATTAAAGTGATTAATTTAAGTGATTGTTTAAAGTCATTTTATATGTTTTTAAATAAGGGGCAGATATAATAATTGTTTTCTTCTTTCTGCACTCTTTTCATTCAATTTTTTCTTTTTGATGTTTTTTTATTGTTTCTTTTAAATGAATGAATAAATTAATTAAATAAAATGTTAAATGGCTTCAAACATCTGCTAAGTTCATGCATAAACCAACAGACATGTTCCTATTTTACATCACTTTATAATGTAGCTGTTTTTGTTTTTAATATAATTTTCAAATAATGTTTTTTTTATGATTGTCTACTGTTCTACTGATAAATATCTCCTGGAGGGTAAACTATATCTTGGCTGCAAGTATCAAGCTGTGAAATCCTTCGTTTTCTACAACTGATAGTGTTTGGTCATTAATTATGATGAAGTTTAGCAACATCTCATTAAACATTTGAGCTCCGTGGTTTCAGCGATGTCTTCTTCTTGTTCAGTCCGAAGCAGGCAGTCTGATTTGGGGCAGCCGCGCTCAGTCTGTCCCTCCTCAGAGACGGGCGGATTGGACGCGGCTGGCCGGGGTCGAGTTGGCTGTTTCGGGTTGAGCAAAGAGCAGCGCCCCGCTGAAGCCACAGAGCTCAAATGTCCAACGTAAAACTAACTTTACCGCGGTTTAATGCGGCGCTATGGCTCTGCAGACATTGCACGTTGCTGTCTTGTTTTGTGGTGTTTAGTGTAAAATACTTCCACACAGCAAACATGTTTAGATGAAAAGTTTGTTAGCTGTTAGCCACAGTGCTGCTAACTCAGTCCTCACGTTTTAACTGCTGCAAACTATGAACTGGATTTCCTGAATGTGAGGCGGGTCTTATTACTCTGGGCTCATGAGACACACCTCGGTTCAGGAAATCCATTCCATAGTTTGAAGCCAACTTGCATCATGGATCGGAAATATCGGCAGGAGGATCGGAAAATCCGATACGTAAATTATGCTGGTATCGGAGGCCGATACTGATACTGGATCTGATCGACCCCATCCCTAATTATAACTTTAATCATTTATCTGTGATGTAAAAATAAGACGACCAAGATGTATCGGATCATTTCCTAAAACTAAGCAAACTAAAAGTGAGAAAACAGCATGAACCAGTACCACAAAAAACACAAACCAGTGCTGATTTATGCTGCTTAACTCTCCTTCCAACCATGAACCCCTGAACCGATGGGGAGGAAGTGCAGACTTTTATCAACTTTCAGATTGTGCTGACCAAATTTAATATGTCGCATTAAGTAACGTCCCACAATTGTAAAATCCCACCAACATAAATTAATCATTGCAGTAAAACATGTCTGATAAGCCAACAATTTTCAGTCAAGTCATCTGGATAGTTTTTTTTTTCCTCCTGAAAACGTTTCACCTTCCAGCCAGAAGGCTTCATCAGTCAAGGAAACGCACAACACAAAACTGATTCTTCCCACAAACAGCTTACTCCAAAGTGGAACAAACCAGTTATGTTGGTGTTAAGATGATGTCTTTGGCACGCCCTCTCCCTCGTCTACAGTCGTATCAAACTGGTTCAAAACCAAAGATGTCCATGCTCAATGATCCAGGTATAATCCACAATAAGTAAATGTTTCAGCAAAACAAAAAAGAAACCGTCCAGATGACCCGACTGAAAATTGTTGGATTGTATATCTGGAGTATTGAGCATGGACTTTGTTGGTTTTGAACCAGTTTGACACGACTGTCAATGAGGAAGAGGGCTGGCTCCAGAGGAGGGGGCGTGCCAAAGAGACCATCTTAGCACCAACATAACTGGTTTGTTCCACTTTGGAGTAAGCCGTTTGTGGGAAGAATCAGTTTTGTGCTGTGCGTTTCCTTGACTGATGAAGCCTTCTGGATGGAAGGTGAAACGTTTCAGGAAAAAAAAACTGTCCAGATGACCTGACTGAAAATTGTTGGATACCTGGATTATTGAGCATGGACATTTTTGGTTATGTCTGATAAGCTTCTAAACACATTTGTCTGTCAGTTGAGAACAGATTAGAAGAACAGATAAAAACAGTGAGTGCGTATTGTTAAGGCTGTAAAGCTTCATATGGCATATTCATCGTAAAGGTCAAATAATCCTACTACATATATTACTTACTTTATAAAGACCACATGTTTATGCATCTTCTTCTACTGCTCATCTGTAATCAGATTGTGGAGGGAACAGGTCCAGGAGAGAAACCCAGACCTCCCTCTCCTAGACATGTCATTTCTAACCTGGGCCCGAAGCCTGACCCTACCCCGACCCGAATTTGGGGCTGGCCGGTGTCGAGCTTTTGATTGGGTCAGGATCAGCCACGATCCAAACTATATGGCAACATGGCTTGCCATACCATCACCAGCTGCACGCGGCCATTTCACCGCGAGCTGACCAGCCCTGAAAGAGGTCAAAAGTTCAGTTAAGCTTCAGATGGGACTATGCTGCCAGGAAGTGATCCATCGCCCAAATGGATGTTCATTCTGACGCTGCACTCAGTGGACACGCGCAGCCGACGACCCAAACAAGTGAGATCACAAAGCAGACATGTCAGAGCGGGGTCCATGTCTGAATAATGCAGAATGCAGGCAGAAGCAGGGATTTAACGTGTTTTGATGGCCATGACTGTACAAACACCCCTCAGCTCTGATCTTCTGCACCTTTTATTCAGCCATGCGTCCCCGATCGTTAATAACCAATTAAAAATGTTGGGGGGGGGGGGGGGGGTTAGGATCTGTAATTTAATTACTGTTAATTTGTCAGGTCGGGTTGGGTTCAGAAATGATGGCTGCGGGCCGGATTTGATTTTTTGGGCCGAATGCAACTCTATTCTCCCCAGCAACACTTTCCAGCTCCTGCTGGAAACCCCAAAGTGTTCCCAGGCCAGTATACAACCCCTCCAGAGTTCTGGGTCTTCCCCGGGGCCTCCTACCAGTGGGACGTGCCCAGAAAACGTCTAAAGGGAGGCATTCGAGAGACATGATGCCTGAATCACCTCAACTGACTCATTTCGATGAGGAGCAGCAGCTCTGCTCCGAGCTCCCTCAGGATGAAGGAGCTCCTCATCCCATCTCTAAGGCTGAGGTCAGCCACCCTGCGAGGGAAACCCATTTTGGCCATTTGTATTCGTGATCTCGTTCTACTGGTCATGATCCAAACCTGATGACCATACATGAAGGTTGGAATGTAGACAGACCAGTAAATCTGGAGCTTTGCCTTTTAACGCAGCTCTTTCTTCACCATGACTGACTGAAGCAACACCCTCATTACTGAGGACGAGGCTTCAATCCATCGATCCATCTCCAACTCCATCCCACCATCTCTCTTGAACAAGACACTGATACTTGAACTCCTCCACCTGAGGCAAATAAAGGAAATTATTTTCAAATGTAACTAACGACTGTGGTCATTGACAACATGGCCAAACCAACTGAACTACAGTCCCTCGCTACTTCGCAGTTCGACTTTTGTGGACTCGCTCTTTCACGGTTTTTCAAAGTAAGATTGTACATGACATATGATCGTCAACTTTAATATTACTCATGTGATTGGTACAAGATGGAATACAGTAAAGTTTACGAAAAAATACTTCAGACATGTGCTGCCATTTTGTAGTTTTCTCTTAAGACTATATTGTATTGCCAGTCAAAAGGACTACATTTCCCAGAAGCCAACAGTGCTTCTGCCACTGCTTTCTGCCAAATGGGAGGGAAAATTTTGATCTGATCCAAACCAGACTCAAAAGTTTGGTCCTTATTCATAATGACTTCAGCGCTCCGTGGACGCAGAGAGCCGTACAGAACCAACTGGGAATTGGACCAGAACCAGACTTCCAGCCTCATCGGTCAATCCGAGTGCTGCTTGCTGGTCCATGAGGCCTCTCGAGAGGGGAGGCGTTGCTTGGAGGTCCGGTGTTTTCTCCGGAGCTCACCAGGACTTTATTCATCCGATTTGGACTCGATCTGGACCACTGATGGTTTTGTTTCAGTACATATAAAATCATGCAGGTTTAAGAGTTTAGAACATTGCAAGAGTGTGGGAGGAGTTTATAAAGCCTTAAAACATATAAATACTAAAATTTATTTAGTGTTCCTACTTGATGATCTTTCACTTATGGGGGTGTCTGGGACGTAACCCCCCCGATGAACGAGGGACACACAGAACACAAGCAGCTTGTCAACAACAACACAAATTAATCTGAGCCATCAGTTTAAGAGGTTCTCACCTGTGGACTCTTGTTCCGGTTTGGGCACGAAGCTTCCTGTCACATGAGCGGCGACTTTGGGGCGAGGTGAAGCCCTGTCATCCATCACAACTGAGGGCAACACACGAGACACTTCATCTGACACAAAGAGAGGACAATGAACAATTTCCTCCATTACCATGACTTAGTGGGTGATTATTTCAGACAATGGACAACACATTCTTTCTGCTGTACGTGTCACAGGATGTGACCTGTGGATTAGATCACAACAAGTTCAGGACATTCTTTAAATCATTTTATAAATGACTTTCTCAGTTTTTCACACCATTGCTGAGGCATTTTAGCCCACTCTTCTTTACAGCGTTGCTGCAGTTGATTGCAGACAAGTTCTGCACAGCTCTCTTAAGGTCTAACCACAGAACTTCAGTCAGACCTCGGTCTGGACTTTGACAACATCCTGATTGTCTTCAGCCGTTCTGTTGTAGATCAGCTGCTGTTTGGGATCATGGTCCTGTGGCATCATGACCCAGTCCAAGCTGTTGGACACATGGCCTCACATGTGACTGGAGAATACTTTGGTTTACAGAAGAGTTCTTGATCAAGTCAATGACTCCAAAGTGCCCGAGTCCTCCGACAGTAAAACGAGCCATAATCATCACCCCCCACCACCGTGCTGACTGCAGGCGTTTGAGCTGATGTTCTGTTTGGTTTTCACCAAACATGGCCCTGGTGTTATGGGGAAATCTGCCGTTGGTCTCACCCGTCACTTCCAGAAGACGTGGGATGAATTCAGATGAAACTTTACGATTCAAAGTCGTGCCGCCATGTTTTTATTTATTTATTTTTTCAAGAGGAAGTTTTCTCCTGCAACGCTTCCAATCAACTCCAACTTGTCTTTTTTCTGAACTAGAATCTTTAACCTGCGAACTGGAAATTGCACAACATTGCACAGTCTGACCTTCGGGGTGAATTTGCTGTGATGTCCACTCCTGAGAAGATTGGCAGTGGTCTTAAAATTTTCTTGTGAATTTTGTGTCGAACGATGAACTCCTAATAGTTTGGAAACGACCTTTAACCCTTCCCTGATCGACGGGCAGCGACAGTTACGTCTCTAAGGCCATTGCTGTTCTTTTTCCTCCTTGGCATCGTTAACACACCTCTGCTTTTATAGAGGTGATCAGATGATCAGATCGATACGTCTGATCAGCAGCACCCGTCTTGAGGAAGGATCTGGTTTTCCAGACTGCTTCTACATTTTGTTGAAATAAACAGCAACAGGTGTTTTAACCTCATTTGAAGAGCGGAGGAGATTTTCCTCTTTGTTCTGACCCACGCAGTCTTCGTTTCTCTCGTGACTGTAGCTTCATTTCTTTGTCGTGAGGTTTCTCACCTTTCACTGCTGATGTAATCCTCCTCTGGTAACGCTGAGACAGAGACTGCAGGGGGAGCAGATGCAAACCATTACTCAGAATCACACCAGTGCCTGATTAATGGTTACTAAAACACAACACTCACTTCAGCTAAGGATTTTATTTTTCTTATGTCTCTTTGAGGCAGACTAAACGAAGAACAAGCTGAAATGTGCATAAATAAAAGTCTCGGTTAAAAACTTTATCTGCAGAGAAGAGTCTGCTCATTCCTGTAGAGCAGTTATTTGACTTTGACCCTGAAAATGTGCCGATATCAGCGCCAGGACGTGTCCTCGGGCGAATAACAAGAAGCCTTCAAGTTGAGGCGGGCAGCAGATCCTTTCCTGTAAATTGATCTTTTCTTCCTCATGTCTGACGTTCCTCCACTTAATCTGCGACTGCAGCCGAACTGATGAAAACCAGTTTTGCCGTCAAGCTGCTTTCAGTTTGGAGTTCGCTCCAAACTTTTTATTAAAGATGTCTTATAAAAGAATGCGAGGAAAGAACCAAGCAGCGTACATTTTAAAGGTGGTTTCTGAACATTAGCCAACAAAGAGAAAAAGCAGTTTTTATTGGCTGCCAGCAGATGTTGCACAAGCTCAAGGAGATGTTTGTTTTTTTACTAAGAAACACTTGATCTTAATTTAGCTGCAACCAAGAGTTTGGAGAAGACTTCTGCTGTTTTCTGTCAGCTCTCACACACAAACGTGGTTTAACCTAAGAAATGTTTTAAATCCAGAGTTCAAAAGCATGGGATTGAATTTCAGGACAAACGTTCGGCTCTGGATGGAACGGTCCAAAAATATCTACAGTTTGTTGAGTTTTTAATTTGAAGTCAAGTTATTTTGACTTGTTGTCTCGATGGGCATGAGATGGACTCGTCCCTTGTCCAGGGTGACCCCCGTTTCCTGTGACCCTGCAGTGGAACAAAGGAGTGTACAGAAATGGAGGAAGGGTTGATGTTACACACCGTCCTGCTCCACACACACACACTGTACACACACACACACACGTTTTACTAATTAAGTAACTCGCAAGTTCAAAACTCATCTGTTTTATGTGCAACCTTTACTGAAAGACACCAAACAGGAGACAATGGTTTTGCCTACCTGTGTGTGTTTATTATTCTGTAGTGTTAGTAAAATATCTTTGGTAGACTCAGTTCCATTAGGGACCACTCTTCAGAACATTTGTTACATTTCAGCTGGTGCAGTTCAGTCACACTGCACCGAGTCAGTGGAGCCAACCTGTTCCTGTTCCCCCCCTCGCCTGTGGTGGCGCTGCACCAAGAACCACTGAAGGAAACGACACGTAAACCTCAGTAGAAGACGCTGAGGGCAACTTACTTCTGGAAATACAAACGGAGTGGCGTCAAATTTTAGTGGTTTTAGGAGTTCTGTTTCGTCGTTTTTCCACAACGGACTCAGCATGAGCGGAAGATGAGGCAGAAGACCACGGAGAACGTTTTTCACACAAGGCGGCTGACGGCTCCGTATGAGAAATGCACGTTTGTTTTGGTTGCATTTACCCAGAATGCCCTGCGCTGTAGTCCACTTCCTGCTTTTGGAGCGGTCTCTGGTCTGCTTGCATTCACACTGCATTCGAACTGCGCCAGAGTTCACTTCAACTGAACTGAGACCTAGGTTTTTAGGTGGACCAGGTTCACCTGCACATTCACACCTCCCCACACGAATCAGACCTTCTAGGCAAACGGTCTAGAGTTGGATTAAAGCGGATTAAACAGGGCTGGTGTGAATGCACCCTTAAGACGCACTAGATAAAGCTTAATGAAAGTCTACATCTACACCCGATTACCTTGAGGAGCCAATCCAATTCAGGATGGCTGATCAAACTTTGCAAACACAAAAGTATCTTAGTTCAGTATCTTTACAGATATTTATCTTGTACAGATATTTATCTTGTACAGATATTTAACTTGTACAGATATTTAACCAACACATGGTACAGCAGCAGCTGAGAGTCATCCCGAGCACAAACTCTGAAAGCCAACAGACTGTGATATAAAATCATCTGAACTGTGGAACATCATCTTCAAGCTTGAACCAAAACATTTCCATCATCCCTCAACATTAAATTAAAACTTGTTTAATTCATACTGACAGAAAGTTTCCATCCCAGCAGCTGAAATATGTCGGAGTAATTAAATACATCTTTTCATAAATACAAGTATTTAGCTTTTAAAAGCACAAGCAAACCAGAATCCTGTATCAGATAAACGTTGATGCTTCCGGTTCGTTGGCTTCTCTTGCAGGAAATTTTAACTTTAATTATCGTTTTCAGTTTTTACAGGATGAGTTATAGGAAAATCTGTCGATCGTAAAACTGAAATAAATAAATAAATATACTTTCTTCTGGACACACTTGGGTTCAGGTGTGACAAAGTTCGTGGCGATTAGATCATCATGAACATGTTTAGGAATCACAGCAGAGTCCCTTTATTCTCATCAAGATCTTATTGTTCCATATTTTCCTAACAGAGCACGTCACTCTCAGGCTGCAGGTTTACTTGTGGTTCCTAGAGTTTCCAAGAGCAGAATGGGAGGAAGATCTTTCAGTTCTCAGGCTCCTCTCTTGTGGAACCAACTTCCAGTTTCTGTCCGTGAGGCTGACACATTGTCCAGTTTTAAGACTTTCCTTTATGATAAATCCTATAGTTAGGGTCGGCTTGTTATGCTGCTATAGGATTAGACTACTGGAGGACAAACTGACCTCATAAATGAATTGTTAAAATTGAATAGTTTTCATTTTATACTTTTTCTATCTTAACATGTGATTCTTGACTTGCCATTGTGTATCTGTTCTTCTCAAACCCAGCTGGTTGAAGCAGATGTGCCGCTTGTCCTGAGCCTGGTTCTGCTAAAAGGTTTCTTCCAGTTTTTCCTTTCCACTGTCGCCTTCATGCTTGCTCAAGATGAGTTCAACTCAAAGCTCCTCAGATAAATAATGTTAAATTATTATTTTTATATACGAACGTTTCTGTTCAACCTGAGACTTCTGTTGTGACTTGACGCTTTAGAAATAAACTGAATTGAATTGCTCCAAACTAGTTCAGCTAGAAGTCCAGCAAATGCACTTTACAGATAATTAAAGTAAAATGTCATCCAGGATTACTCAAGAAGAGGAATGTGAATCCGCTGTGGCTCACAAAGCTCTTCCCAACATGGAGGTCCACCTGCGTGGAGGTCCACCTGCGTGGAGGTCCACCTGCGTGGAGGTCCACCTGCGTGGAGGTCCACCTGCGTGGTCCATGCACCAGCAGAGTCAGAGCAGGAGTGAAGGAGAAACTAAAGGCTGTGAAATAAAATGTGCAGCGCCGAGTCCGGGGCAGTTTCAGAGCAGGTGAATGCATTCCTGTGCTGATTAGACCCCGAAGGATCACATCTCCGACATGAAGGGGCTCATTGTCTGACTGATTCAGATCATTTCAGCGTTTTATTTCCTCTGATGTTCAGGAAACTCCTCCTGACCAGAACCCCAACCTCCTCCTTAAACTACGTCTTTTACTTTGTTTTAATTAACAGTCAAGCATCGATTAAAAAAAAAAAAAAAAAAAAAGCATCGCCAGAGTTGCTGTTTGGGCTAAACTGTAGAAAAACCTGTTGGTGCTCAGATTCTGTGTCATGGATGACTCTCAGCTACCACCACCGTCAAAGTGACGGAGTTACCGTCACCTGCATGTTGGTCAAGACTGATTAGCTGCGGCGGCCATCTTGAAGAATATTTTCAGTCATAAACAATAATTAGTTTCCAAGAGTTTCATTCAAATCCGACTGGTGGGTCATGACATATTTTGCTAACAGACAGACACAAGCACACTCGTGCAAAAACATTATGACCCGTGCATGACAGAACCTTCATACGAGGTGAAGTTTTATAATGAAAAGTGAGAACTTTGAACTTCTGTGGACATTTTTTAAAGTTTCGCAGTTGAAGCATCTGCAGAAAGTTTAAAGTCGGTCTGCAGGTCAGAACCAGGGAACACTCTGAAGGTTCTGCTGTGAGTGTGTGCGAGATGTTCACCTTCTCGATGAGCAGGTGGAGCTGCTCGCTGACCTGCCAGCATGGATCTCCTCTGCCAGCCCTGATGCTCTGCAGGTCAGAGCCCGTGAGGCACGAGACACTGCTCCGGGCGAACGTCTCCTTCATCTGTGGAGGACAAACCAACAAGCTGCTTCACTTCATCATCTTCTGACACAAGAACAATGCAAACCTGACCCTGTCCTGGCACGTGTCCAGGTTCTTTACGTGTGCAGGTTTCATTTCCCACATGAGAGTTCACCTGAGTTAATGATTGATGTCAGGAAACAGCTGAGGAGCTGCTCTGCTCAGGTGAGACACAAACTATCAGCTGAAGTTCACCTCTTTACCTCTTCTGCTGTTACGCAGAATCTGCACTGTGTAAGAGGTGTGCGCGTGTGTGGCCTTTGTGCAGGATAAACAACCGTGTGTGTGTGCGCGCGCGCGTGTGTGGGTTCAGGAGCGCACTAACCCAATTTCAGCAGCCATTTGACAACTGTTAATCTTTTAAAGTGCACAAATGACAGATTTGTTGCGTCAGCGGCTCCAGCAGGCTGCGCGGTGTCTCCTGCAGCCGCTGCGTAAAAAGCGCAGCCGTGGCGCGCGCGCGGTGTCCTTACCGAGTTGAGAGCCGTGGTGAAGTGCAGCACGGTGATGGTGACCACCACGGTCTGCAGCAGCACCGCCACCAGCAGCAGGACGCCGAGCTTCGGACCGGAGCCCGTCATGACGACCGCGCGCCGTGCGGGACCCGAGCGCCGCGTCCCGCACCCAAACTTCCAGGACGAGAACAATGGAGGAGAAAGCTGACTTCTTCCTCCTTTTACCCTCCCCGTTCCTCCTGCGCTCAGGAGGAGGAGGAGGAGGAAGAGGCGGGTCTTTGGTTAACTCCTGCGTGCGTGCAGAGTTATTGTTTCATTTGCGCGCTGAGAAAACACAGATAAGTTTTATCATGAACTCAGATCTGCAGCTGCATGTGAGGAACAGCATGCTGACACGATCAGAGGTGGAAACATGGCACCTTTATTGTCATCTTGGGACTAAAACCATCACAGAGGTTCTGGGTCTGGACCGTTACCTCCTCAGTTGGACTGAAGATCCACATTTTAGTTAATGATTTAAAACAAAAAAGATTTATGGAGAAAAAAGTTGTTTGATTGGGGAAAAACGTCATCAGTTCAGAATGAAAAGAGGAGCAGGTGATAAAGTTTTGGTCTTTGTCTCCAAACAGCCTCAGAGTTGGATAAACATCTACAACTCTTGTGGAGTCAACCCATTTAAAGATGGCCGCCGTGTCCACCTGACTGTTGGAAGCTACAACTCAGTCACTTTTACTAATTAGAGCTGGAAATGATTTGACAGTAGCTGAGAGTCACAACATCCGGTGAGGGAGATTTAGGGAAAATGTAAAATCTGCTCTTGTTTATCGTCGAGTCACCGAGGCAACAAGTCCAGGAGAGAAAGACCTCCCTCTCCCCAGTGACACTTTCCAGTCCAGTCTGGGGACAACGAGGTGCTCCCAGGCCAGAAAAGATACACCATCCTTCCAGAGAGTTCTGGGTCTTCCCCAGGGCCTCCTACCTGTGGGACATACCTGGAAAACCTCTAAAGGGAGGTGTCCAGTAGTCCTGATCAGATGAACCACCTCAGCAGACTCTTTTTGATGCAGAGGAGCAGCAGCTCTACTCAGAGCTCCCCCCAGATGACGGCGTCGTCACCTTATCTCTAAGGCTGAGCCCAGTTTCCACAAAGGAAACCCATTTCAGCCGTTTGTATCCAGGATCTCGTTCTTTCGGTCATGAATCAAACCTCATGACCACAGGTGAGGGTTGGAGCAAAGACGGACCAGTAAATCTAGAGCTTTGAACTCAGCTCTTTCTTCACCACAACTGACTGAAGCAACTCCCTCATTACTGAGAACAAGGTCCTAATCCGTTAATCCATCTCCGTCCTCCACCTGAGGCACACACAACAACCTGTCCACCTGTTTCCTGTCTAAAATGTACAATCTAAAATATAAACAGCTGTGTGTCTCTATGTGTCCCTGTGATGGACTGGAGACATGTCCAGGGTGTCCCCCACCCCTCGCCCAGTGACTGCTGGACATGGGCACCGGCGACCCCCGTGACCCCAAATGGAAGAAGCGGGTAAAAGATAATGGATGGATGTTTGAGATGTTTAGGTGACTGTCCATGATCACACATGGTTCAACAGGTGTTTGTGTTGGAAGACAAGGCACAAGATGAAGAAGACCACCAGTCCGAGACAATAATGGACAGTTAGTTGATCTTTCTTTACATGTCAGAACTGCTGCTGGTGTATGTTCTGCCTCAGAGATCCTGCATTAATGGCCTGTTAAATAAAACTCTGACGGGGTTTTAACTCCCTGAAGGATGAAATGCATCTCAGAGATGTTCAGAAAAGGTCTGCGCTCTCTCCGTGAAGCCTGTATCACATCAAGGGTTCAACAGGTCGGTGTTTTTATGTTTGGCACCATCTTTGATTTGTATCTAATCTGATTTAATGCAGTTTTTTGACTTTATGGGCTAGAAACCTTTTATTTTTTTTACCATACAGCATGAATAATTCTACGGACATTTTACAGTTGAGCTAGATTAATACAGAAAGGTCTCACATTCCTTGAAACAAAAAGCAAATCTCCCTTCTCTTTTCAATTCAGTTCAAAAATACTTTATTAATCCCAAAGGGAAATTAATTGTTGTTGTAGCTCATCTTGGTTTCATTAGAGTTATTCTTGATGCTGATGGCTTTGGGCAGGAAGGATCTCTTGTAGCAGTCCATCCCACAGTGGATCCAAAGAAACTGGCTGCAGATGCTGATCTGTCCACCCAGACCCAGCAGACCTCTGAGTCCTCTTGGGCAGCAGGGCCACCTGAATGCCGAGCAGAACTCCTCCCCGAGCGATGGCCATTTCTCCCAGCAGCCTGTCGAGCCCCTCGTCGGCGTGGACTTAACTGCAGGTGCTGGGGGACGATCTTGGACCTCCCATTTCCTGCTACCTCCAAGATCTCGGCAGTCAGGCACTTGAGCACCGCCTCCAGGTAGACGGTAATGCATTCACGGCACCTCCTTTTCAACTCATTTGGGATTTGGGGCTGTAGTTGAGGTCATATTTGTGCTTTTAAGATGTTAATCAGCAGCTCCCAGTTGTAGAAAAACACTGTGTTGTCATGGTTACGCATTGTAGCAAATATCCAAAAGTAAAAAAGGTTTCAGTAAAAATCCTTCCAGCAGCAAAAAATATGAATTACATCCAGAAAAAGAGTAATTAAAGTTTACAAAAGCAAAATCTCAGAATGAAAGTAAGGGAGTTACTCCAACATGCAGCCACCTCGAGCGGCTCAATCCTGGAACTACGTCATGCATTGTATGCATGTATGTCACTTTCATGTCAGAGTTTAAAACTGTGATAATCTAATGCTAACATACAATGAAGCATTTAGGTTAAATCTTTAAAATAATACTGGAATTAATCTCAGGCAGTGTTGCAAAACCTTGAATAATCTGTTAACGCTGAGCGTCTGTGTTGAGAATAGCCATGAGCTGCGTTCAAGCATGTTCGTGTTTCTGAAGGTGGAGTAGGTGTAGCAGCCATCTTGCATCAGACTGACTCCTAAAGGTAATCGGTTGTGGATGCACACAACTGTGCATTCATTAGACTCCTGTCAGTTGTTCAGTGTTTGTCAGTGGAAATATTTTGCTAACAGACACACTCGACTCCAACTAGTGAACGCCAACGTTTTGGATAAAGATCTTGTTCGATCTGTTAGTGTGTTTTAAGGATGACTCTCCGCTGCTACCACAACAAATTCTAGCTCAGTATCTATAAAATGGACTGATCTGCAGGCACTTTTGTGTTTGCTAAGGTCGCTCGGATGTGGCAGCCATCTTGAATCTGGTTGTTCCATTAGCGTCCACATTTTAGGAGTGGGGGACAATAGATCCAAGAGTTGGGGGAAGTAGGAGAAACATTACACCTAATGTTTTGGAACGTTTTACAGTTTACCATAAATATTCTGTAACTTTTTCAGTGAAAACAGAGATTGTGACCTCACTGGACTGAAACTGGTGGGGATTGGTTGGAGACACAAAACTGTAAGAAAATACTTGTTTGTTTCTTCACCAAAGCGCACGTTGGCCCAAATTTAGAACCGTCACAACGTAAATTACACATGTACTTTGACTGATAAGCTCTTTGTTGGAACTTGTATCAACACAAATATGTGTATGACTATGAAGCATAGGAATACCAATAAATACCCATCAATCAATGGTCAAAACGACAGGAGGAAAAACTGGAAGTGGCAGAAATGAAGATGTTGAGGTTCCCCTTAGGAGTGACAAGGATGGAGAAGATTAGGAATGAGATCATCAGAGGTACAGCACAGGTTGAACAACTGGGAGATAAAGTTAGAGACCAGACTGAGATGGATTGGACATGTCCAGAGGAGGCACTATGGGTATATTGGTAGAAGGATGTTAGAAATGCAGCTGCCAGGAAAAAGACAAAGAGGAGATATATGGATGCAGTTAGAGAGGAGATGGAGGTAGTTGGAGTGAAGACAGAGTGAGATGGAGGAGGATGACTCGCTGTGGAGATCCCTGAAGAGGGAAAAGCTGAAAGAAGAAGAAGAAGAATTGATGGTCAAATTGGAGTGATCTAAAGGAAGACACTGAGTTTGTGGATCTGACCTCATAAAACCAGGAGTTCTGGACCTGAGGAACATGGACCACATGGGTGACCTTTTGTGGCATATCATAGATTTAGGACCCATGTATGCTACGGAGTGCGCTCTCAGGACATTATTACCTGCAGTGTTCCCTCA
>NC_056517.1:4814571-4822923 GCF_014905685.2 Nematolebias whitei | reverse complement strand
GTCACTAGAAGTAGTATTTTTGTCATATTGTCTCAACATTACCAAACAGAGTTAAATAATTAAACTGTTCTCATGAGTGAATAACAAATGTGTGTAAGTTAATGACATGTTCCCTTAAACCAAATACGTGTGAGTGAACTTCTGTCCTGTGTTTGTAGAAATAGATTATTAACCTAAACACACACGTTATTTATAAAAACAATGACTAAGAACAGTAATATGTTCCAAGTCTCCCCCCTTCTTTGTCTCTCTGAGTTTCTGCCAAGGAAAACACCCCCCCCCCCCCCCCCACACACACACACACACACAGAAAAACGTGCACTTGGTTCATTATTTCAATGCCAGTGGATTACAGGACCCAGAGCTGAACAGTATCACTGGTTCTGGCTCACACACCTCGGGAAGGGAAAGGTGCAATAACCGAAACACCAACGAGCGACGCAGGAGAACCTGAGAGCAGACAAACAAAACAACAGGAAGTATTTGGGGACTTTTCTGTTATTTTGTCTCATTCTTGTTATCCTCAAGACTTCTGGGGGGTTTCTGTTCTGCATGTGACGGGGCTCCATTTATTACACCATTTATGTCGTAAAGAAACATGATAGGGAGTCACTGTTACTCAAATCAGACCTCATCTTGAAAATGTCAAATTTTAGTAAGATATCTTTGTGGTTGGGTCAGTGTTTCGCAACATTTTTATCAAACCATAATTCTGCCTCTTTCCCACCAAATAACATTTTTCTGAAGCTGCAAAACCCACTTCACTCGTAAAATCAAGTCCAAGGCTTATACATTTTTATATAAATGTGTAACTAGAGATTATGTTGCACTTTTAAAGATTACAGTTTGACAAAATGTGAAGGTTTTATTTCTTTTTTATGTATTAGACCAAAAAATAAAACATATAAAGGATTACAATTAGATGGGCCTTATTTGAAATTAATTAAACACAGAAAAATACTGCTACGTTTAAGTTTTACCCTAAACAAATTTTTATAAAATCAATCTGGTACAATAAAATATATGATATGATACAACACTATACAAAATGATAAAGTTCTATAAGATGCAATACTACTGTATATGGTGATAAATATGATACATGACATTATCTAACCACACAAAACTGTCCCGTGTCCATATCTAAATAATATAATTAAAGTCATGAGACCCGCTGATGTCCCGTTTTCTTGTGTTTGTGTTGCGTGAATAGACATTTGATTGCATGGACTTATTCCAAATGCATTCAGGGACTTCTCAGTGTCGTCAGAGCTGCTTATTATAAAATGACACAACTCATTATAACAAGTCTGAGCATAATTCACTAAACTTTGTTTTGCCATAAACAAATTAATCTAATGAAGCAAACAAACTATATTGTGACAAGAAAATGTCAATACACCCAAATCACCCAGAATGCAGTTTTATGGCCCGCTGTATGTATAATATTATGATACAGGAATTCAGCAATAAGCAATGCTTTTTTTAGACGTTCCTAAAATGGTACAATGTACATGTTTAATTGTGTATTAAAAATGCTAGTGGAAAATTAAACTGATGATCATCTGATATAATCTTGCTGTTGGGATCTCAGCCTGTTCCAGGCTCTACACCTTTCACTTAATGTTGTCTCTTCCCTTTTCTTCAAGGTGGAGCTGTGGACGTATTGTACTTACTGGTTCCAACGGTTCGAGCCCACTGACCGGCGTCCGATTATCTCATCATCTACTCCTTTTTAAGGTCAGCTTGGCCACCACCTGACACATCACAAAGATGAACTAGTGGCCATGCATTCATACTTTGATGCATTAATAGTGTCCTTTGAGCGTGCAGTATTTACCTGTGTTCCTTCGTCCCCCTGTAGTTGTACCTCCGCTGTGAAGATGGTTTGATTACCGTATTTTTCACCCTATAAGTCACACGATTTTTTGCATAATTTACATGCCTTGTGACTTATACTTTGTACGCTGAAGCAACGTATTTATGGATTTTTCCCATATTTATAAACCAATTATTAGCTGAGATATGATTGTTTTCATTCACTCTGACTGAAAATATTGAACACTAACATTTTCAGCCGGTAGATGGCACTCCAGTAGTGTGGCATGCCGTTGTGTCATGTAATAGGTAAAAATGGCTATTAGTGACACAGTCTGCTTGCCATAGCCTGCCACCTTTGTCCAGCTCGCTTGGAGCAACCGTCAAGTCAGCTTCATTTCACTGCACCGCCCCGGCGAACTGCAGCTGATCTGACCATTGAAGTGTGTTTATTAAGGAAAAGTTCAACTGAGACGCACCTTTGCTATAATGTTGAGCAAACAAATAATTGTTGTTAGATGCTTATCTTGTTAAATTTCGAAGAAATGCACAGCAACTCGTCCCTCTGCGCGTTCCTCCGTGAATCAGGTTTTGAAAATGCAGCTGATTTGAACGTCAAAGTGCATTTATTAAGCAAACGTTAGACTGAGACGCACCTTTGCTATAATTTTGAGCAAACAAATAATTGTTTTTAAGTGTTAATCTTGTTAAATTCGTGTTAAAGTCCTCCCATGCACGCTCCCGTGGCCTACATTTGGCAGCCAATCGATTTTTGGCACAACACCGGTCCATGTTTCTGGGTTGTCAGCGGTGACGCATAATAAATGCAACTTGTACGGCGAAGTGGTTTATTTATGCATTTTTTCCATTTTATTAGACATATTGGGACTGATGTGACTTATAGGGCGGTGCGACGTGTACGGTGGAAATGACCGTATTTGTCTTTTCTTCTGTTCATAACTCCAGAAGACTCGGACCTCTCGTTTTGATGGTCGCAGGACAAACTTCCCTGCCAACTCTTTATTGTTGCCTTTTTCCTTGTCTGTCCAAATGTCTGGATCTTCACTCCCTTTCCTCACTCTTGGAAGAAAAAAGAAGTCCGACTACAAGTTCTAACAAGAAACTGTGGAATAATTTAAGTTTCAACTTCAAAGCCTAGTACTCATATCCCTCCAGTGATGATGTTTTGAGATTACCTGCTTTGTCCATTGTTTCACGTATTGTGAAACAATGGGGTACATTCTTGTATGTGTTCTTCTATCAGCACTTTGTTGCCAAACGTCAAGATGCCTGCTCTAAGAAACTTTGTCTTCTGTGGTTTATTTATGTGTTCATCACCTTCGTTATTGATTATTGACTAAATTTTCAGATTAATTTACAGTTGTCTTAATTTTCAGCCCTTAATCTGATAGTTGTGCTTAAGGTGGGTTCATTAGATTCAACCTTATCCCATTTTCATCCTTAAAGGTAAAGAAATCAATTATGATTTTTTGGAAAGCAGAGCAAAATGAAGCATAAATGACACATTTTATGATGCTTTGAATTTTTCTTTTCAATTCAGTTTATTTATATGGTGCCAAGTCACAACAAATGTCTTAGGGCACTATTCAGAAACTTTCACGTACATAAATAAAACCAATTAGTAAAAATGATCTATCTAAGGAAGCAGCAGACTGCGTTGAATATTGACTTCATCGCAGTCTCCCATCCTGAGCAAGCACAAAGGCAACAGTGGGAAGGAAAAACAGGAAGAAACCTCCAGCAGAACCAGGCTCAGGAAGAGTGGCCATCTGCTTCGGTCATCTGGGATTTGAGAGGACAAGAACGAGAAACAGATGAACACAGAATGACACGTCCAGGTCTGCTTTCTATTGGAGGAAAGATAAAAAACACATGTTAAGACAGAAATAATCACAAATACAAAAAGGTAAAGTAGATCAAGTAAAGTCAGCAGCAGAGAGAGGAAACGTGGTCAGTTTGTCCTCCAGCAGTCTAAACCTATAGCAGCATAACTAAAGGGTAGCTCAGGAAACCCAAGCCAACCCTAACTATAGGATTTATCATAAAGGAAAGACTTAATCCCAGTCTTAAAACTGGATAACGTGTCAGACTCATGGACAGAAACTGGAAGTTGGTTCCACAAGAGTGGAGCCTGAGAACTGAAAGATCTTCCTCCCATTCTATTTTTGGAAACTCTAGAAACCACAAGAAAACCTTCAGTCTGAGAGTGAAGTGCTCTGTTAGGAAAATATGGAACAATAGGATCTGAAATGATGGAGCTAGGTTGTTGAGAGCTTTGTAGGTTAGAAGTAAGATTTTGAATTCTATTCTGGATTTGACAGGGAGCCAATGGAGAGAAACTAAAACTGGAGAAATATGATCTCTTCTATCAACTCATTAAAACTCTGGCAGCAGCATTTTGGATCAATCGAAGACTTTAAAAATACGTTTATGGACATCCAGACAATGAGCAATTGCAATAGTCCTGTCTAGTTGTGACAAAGGCAGAGTTTTTAATAGTTTTTGGACAAGATGTTTCAATTTTTAGTGATATTATGCAGAAAGCTGTCCTGGTAACTTTTTTATTGTGGGAGTTAAAAGACATATCTCGATTAAAAATAGCACCAAAGTTATTTACACAAGAACTAGAGGCCACATTAATGCCATGCAGAGGAGGTGAAATGCTGCAAAGTTTATTCCTAAGACACTCAGATTCCAAGACCACAGCATCTGTCTTGTCTAAGTTTAAAAGCAGAAAATTAAGGGTCATCCATTTTTTTATGTCTTTAAGACATGCTTGCAATCTAAGTGACTGGATTCATTGGGTTTCATGGATAAATATAACTGGGTATCATCAGCATAACATGGCTCAACAGAGATAGGGCTTTTCATTAGTCTAGCTATATTAATGAACAGAAACTTGGGGTTATTTTTATTCTTATCTATTAAAGATGAGTAATATAAAGTTCTAGCTTTACGGAGAGCTTTTTTATATGTTAGCATGCTGTCTCTCCAAGTTAAATAAATTCTTCAACATTAGTAGAGCACCATTTTCTCTCCTGGTTTCTAGATGCCTGTTTTAAAGTACGTAACTCAGAATTGAACCAAGGAGCCAGTTTCCTCTGATGGATTACTTTCTTTTTCAGCTGAGCAATTTTATCAAGTGGAGTTTGCATTGAAGTTGTAAAATTATCAACAAGATGATCTAAGTCTCTGTTCTCTGATGCATTACTCTGCAAGACAGAGGAAAACATTGACGGAAGAGATTCTTTAAATTTGGTTGCAGCATTTTCTGATAAGCACCTGCTGAGATGAAGTTTACTCTCAGTGACTGTGTAGTCATTTAATGTAAACTCAAAGGTTATTAAAAAATGGTCAGACAGAACAGGATTTTGAGAATGTATTAATAAGTACTTAATCTTTATGCCATATATCTGAACCAGGTCAAAAAAGTGATGATGAGAATGAATAGATGTGTGGACTTTTTGGGTAAAACCAAGTGATTGTATTAACTTATTAAAGAGCTATTACTTTCAACATCTGTATGAATATTGAAATCACCCATTACTATGACTTTATCATTATTCAATAATAAATCAGATAAAAAAAATCTGAGAATTCAGACAAAAACAGAGAGTAAGCGCCTGGTGGACGATATATAACAACTAGTAAAAGTGGCTTTTCTGATTTCCATTTTGGATGAGAAAGACTGAGGGACAGCGATTCAAAAGAATCATAACTAATAACTGGTTTGGCATTAATCAATAATCCTGACTGAAAAATAGAAGCCGCTCCTCCACCTCGGCCAGTTGTTCTAGGAACGTGAAAATTTAAATAATTAACAGGAGTGGATTCATTTATACTAAAAAAAATCCTCCTGTTGTAGCCAAGTTTCTGTCAGACAATAAATAAGATCATTAACTAACAGGGACTTGCAGTCAAGTCAAATTTATTTGTATAGCACATTTAAAACAGGAGGAAAGAGATCTGATGTTCAATAATCCACATTTAATGATTTTATTTTATTCTGGTAAAGTAACTGTGTTTATTTTAATCAGATTTTTATGGTTTATATGTTTAGAGCTGATTTTTGGTTTATTTAGTTTGTGCCATGGGCGAGTTGACACTGTTTCAATGTGGGTGTGGGGGGGTAACAGAGGAGAAGCAGCAGAGAGGGTGAGGACTACAACTCTGCTTCCTGGACTGGACCCTGGGTTGTCAATAATTTGGATGACTAACAAAATCAGCCAAATATGTAGAAAGAAGAGCGGCTCCATTCAAAGTGGGATGGATGCCATCTCTCTGTATCAGCCTGGGTTTTCCCCAAAAAGCGCTCCAGTTATCTACATTGTTGTCAGGACACCACCTGGACAGCCAGCGGTAAAACGACTAAACATGTTGTCGCTGGTCAGACTGGGGAGGGGACCAGAGAAAACCACACACTTTTATCTCAACGCAGACATGTGGATCTCAGCCAAAAGTACGAGTACTTTAATAGTATTCTCACTTTGTTTTCACCCAGATTTAGTGCACAAATAAAAGATGCACATTGAAAAATGAAAACAAAGAAGAAGCTGAGGGGAAAGGCACTGAATTCCTGAAGCGAGACGTCAACGTTCCCATGAAAAACTTCAGCAGAAGTCTATTTCTGCTTTTGTATTTTTACTAGTTCCCTAAAAGCAACAGAAGCTGAAGAGCAGCTCAGGCCACTCTGGTGGAACAGTCTTCATCGTTCACTCTTTGCTCAAAAACCAGAACAGAGGAGCTCATCGTTTCTGGAAAAGCAAACTTTAGAATAGTTTAAATAATGCAATCAACGTGTTTTTGTTGTAGTGTTTTGATACTGACATGGAGATTTTGTGCCAAATCAATCATTTAAAACTTATGAACTTGATTTTGCAATGATTTTAAATTTCTTGCTGGTATACGTCAACATTTAAACAGTGCTCTTAGGGTGTCAGCATATCTTTTATTTATTTATATCTGTATGAGTCTATGAAGTGTAATTGTAATGTGAGGCTAGCATTGTGTTGTTCTCTTCCTCCCTCCCAATCTCTCTCTGTCCTCCCTCCCTTCGTCTCCCTCTCTCCCGGCTGTCAGGAAGAGGTGAACAATATGACCTTTAGTTGCAGCGATAACATTCTCCCTCAGGAATTCTGCTCCACCGCAGCTTTCTTTTCACATTCTCACCAGTTTGTTTTCTCTTGCGGAGGCTCTGTTTTCCTTAGAAATGATCATCTGGGCACCCGTGATTAACAACCAGCTCTGGGGTCAGGGAAAAAGAAGTCGGGCCTCTGTAGGATCGAACACACACATTCATGCTCGAAAACTTACGTCTAAACCCCCGAGCAAACCGTTTTCCTCTTCTAACGTGGCACAATGATGTTTTAATTAAAGCTGTGAAAAGCTTCATGAAATCCTTTTAAAACTTTACTTTCAAAAGTGCACTGGAGCTGAGGGTGGAAATACTGGTAAATGAGACCCAGGACCAAGCGATGTAGCTAAAAATAAGTCCTTGGGTTAAACGTGAGCTGCTAGATCTCCCTCAGTCCTCCCTACCTCAACTAGACCTTTCACAGTCATCATCAGACACAGATCACAACACAAACATGCTCAATGTATCAACAGGCACTTGCACCGAACACCTCAGCAACTTTCAGCTGCCCCAGAGGGATTTGTGAATGGACCGAGTGGGATTGAAGTCAAGACAGCCCTGATGCATCTTTCGTGAAGAGAGGTAGTAACAGAGCTGAAATGGTCGACATGTGAGAAGGTAAGCTCTCTTTACGGCTCAACAGAGGAACGAAGAAAACTATTTTATTTTGTCAGGTTTTGAAAACAATACAAGGGAGAGGTCCATCACGTATTTAATGTGTAGCGCACCACGTCAGGGGATATAAGTTGTACTTCACGTTTCTTTAGGTTCTACGATGTTCGCTTAATTTCTGAAAGCTCTTGTCTGTATGGGACATATATCCATCTGTGATAGACGATCAGAGCCAGCAAACAGAAGGACTGCACTTCGAGACCATTTTACAGAACTATTTTGTGAACGTGCCAAATGAGTGTCATTTTCTGGAAACTTCCCTAAAAGTGAGGTCATGGTTATTCACTGAATAACTATTAAATTTATCTATTCTCCACCAATGTGCTTTTCTGTGACCTCGTCCAGTTAGACTCAGCCTATTATTGAAATTGTGTTGGTTTTTTTCATGTTAATAACGAGCACACGACTGAATCTTAAAGCAGCTTTTCAGTCTGAGGAGCTGCAACAAACTCAGTCTTATAAGCAGCACCGTCTCATAGTGGATCAACCAGTTTGCTGGTGACAGAGTTGTTCACATATAAATGGAGGACCATCAGTCTAATGTGCCGAGGGACTGGATCTTTGGGATGAACCAGTCTTTAATGTATTTTGGGGTTTAAAAGCCACTGGGACGTTATGTTTAGAAAATAAACGTCTCAGTTTCTCTGATACTCCCTCAACATATGGAATGACCACTGGTCTGGGTCTGGGTTCCTCCTTTTCACCTG
>NC_056517.1:4810868-4814471 GCF_014905685.2 Nematolebias whitei | reverse complement strand
TGGATTCATTGGGTTTCATGGATAAATATAACTGGGTATCATCAGCATAACATGGCTCAACAGAGATAGGGCT
This sequence comes from Nematolebias whitei, assembly GCF_014905685.2. Taxonomy (NCBI): domain Eukaryota; kingdom Metazoa; phylum Chordata; class Actinopteri; order Cyprinodontiformes; family Rivulidae; genus Nematolebias; species Nematolebias whitei. Next base: position 4,814,398 of record NC_056517.1, on the reverse strand, counting down.
TTTCATTAGTCTAGCTATATTAATGAACAGAAACTTGGGGTTATTTTTATTCTTATCTATTAAAGATGAGTAATATAAAGTTCTAGCTTTACGGAGAGCTTTTTTATATGTTAGCATGCTGTCTCTCCAAGTTAAATAAATTCTTCAACATTAGTAGAGCACCATTTTCTCTCCTGGTTTCTAGATGCCTGTTTTAAAGTACGTAACTCAGAATTGAACCAAGGAGCCAGTTTCCTCTGATTGATTACTTTCTTTTTCAGCTGAGCAATTTTATCAAGTGGAGTTTGCATTGAAGTTGTAAAATTATCAACAAGATGATCTAAGTCATTGCTGTCTATTGCATTACTCTGCAAGACAGAGGAAAACATCAACGGAAGAGATTCTTTAAATTTGGTTGCAGCATTTTCTGATAAGCACCTGCTGAGATGAAGTTTACTCTCAGTGACTGTGTAGTCATTTAATGTAAACTCAAAGGTTATTAAAAAATGGTCAGACAGAACAGGATTTTGAGAATGTATTAATAAGTACTTAATCTTTATGCCATATATCTGAACCAGGTCAAAAAAGTGATGATGAGAATGAATAGATGTGTGGACTTTTTGGGTAAAACCAAGTGATTGTATTAACTTATTAAAGAGCTATTACTTTCAACATCTGTATGAATATTGAAATCACCCATTACTATGACTTTATCATTATTCAATAATAAATCAGATTAAAAAAAAATCTGAGAATTCAGACAAAAACTGAGAGTAAGCGCCTGGTGGACGATATATAACAACTAGTAAAAGTGGCTTTTCTGATTTCCATTTTGGATGAGAAAGACTGAGGGACAGCGATTCAAAAGAATCAACTAATAACTGGTTTGGCATTAATCAATAATCCTGACTGAAAAATAGAAGCCACTCCTCCACCTCGGCCAGTTGTTCTAGGAACGTGAAAATTTAAATAATTAACAGTAGTGGATTCATTTATACTAACAAAATCCTCCTGTTGTAGCCAAGTTTCTGTCAGACAATAAATAAGATCATTAACTAACAGGGACTTGCAGTCAAGTCAAATTTATTTGTATAGCACATTTAAAACAGGAGGAAAGAGATCTGATGTTCAATAATCCACATTTAATGATTTTATTTTATTCTGGTAAAGTAACTGTGTTTATTTTAATCAGATTTTTATGGTTTATATGTTTAGAGCTGATTTTTGGTTTATTTAGTTTGTGCCATGGGCGAGTTGACACTGTTTCAATGTGGGTGTGGGGGGGTAACAGAGGAGAAGCAGCAGAGAGGTGTGGAGGACTACAACTCTGCTTCCTGGACTGGACCCTGGGTTGTCAATAATTTGGATGACTAACAAAATCAGCCAAATATGTAGAAAGAAGAGCAGCTCCATTCAAAGTGGGATGGATGCCATCTCTCTGCATCAGCCTGGGTTTTCCCCAAAAAGCGCTCCAGTTATCTACATTGTTGTCAGGACACCACCTGGACAGCCAGCGGTAAAACGACTAAACATGTTGTCGCTGGTCAGACTGGGGAGGGAACCAGAAAAAACCACACACTTTTATCTCAACGCAGACATGTGGATCTCAGCCAAAAGTACGAGTACTTTAATAGTATTCTCACTTTGCTTTCACCCAGATTTAGTGCACAAATAAAAGATGCACATTGAAAAATGAAAACAAAGAAGAAGCTGAGGGGAAAGGCACTGAATTCCTGAAGCGAGACGTCAACGTTCCCATGAAAAACTTCAGCAGAAGTCTATTTCTGCTTTTGTATTTTTACTAGTTCCCTAAAAGCAACAGAAGCTGAAGAGCAGCTCAGGCCACTCTGGTGGAACAGTCTTCATCGTTCACTCTTTGCTCAAAAACCAGAACAGAGGAGCTCATCGTTTCTGGAAAAGCAAACTTTAGAATAGTTTAAATAATGCAATCAACGTGTTTTTGTTGTAGTGTTTTGATACGGACATGGAGATTTTGTGCCAAATCGATCATTTAAAACTTATGAACTTGATTTTGCAATGATTTGAAATTTCTTGCTGATATATGTCAACATTTAAACAGTGCTCTTAGGGTGTCAGCATATCTTTTATTTATTTATATCTGTATGAGTCTATGAAGTGTAATTGTAATGTGAGGCTAGCATTGTGTTGTTCTCTTCCTCCCTCCCAATCTCTCTCTGTCCTCCCTCCCTTCGTCTCCCTCTCTCCCGGCTGTCAGGAAGAGGTGAACAATATGACCTTTAGTTGCAGCGATAACATTCTCCCTCAGGAATTCTGCTCCACCGCAGCTTTCTTTTCACATTCTCACCAGTTTGTTTTCTCTTGCGGAGGCTCTGTTTTCCTTAGAAATGATCATCTGGGCACCCGTGATTAACAACCAGCTCTGGGGTCAGGGAAAAGGAAGTCGGGCCTCTGTAGGATCGAACACACACATTCATGCTCGAAAACTTACGTCTAAACCCCCGAGCAAACCGTTTTCCTCTTCTAACGTGGCACAATGATGTTTTAATTAAAGCTGTGAAAAGCTTCATGAAATCCTTTTAAAACTTTACTTTCAAAAGTGCACTGGAGCTGAGGGTGGAAATACTGGTAAATGAGACCCAGGACCAAGCGATGTAGCTAAAAATAAGTCCTTGGGTTAAACGTGAGCTGCTAGATCTCCCTCAGTCCTCCCTACCTCAACTAGACCTTTCACAGTCATCATCAGACACAGATCACAACACAAACATGCTCAATGTATCAACAGGCACTTGCACCGAACACCTCAGCAACTTTCAGCTGCCCCAGAGGGATTTGTGAATGGACCGAGTGGGATTGAAGTCAAGACAGCCCTGATGCATCTTTCGTGAAGAGAGGTAGTAACAGAGCTGAAATGGTCGACATGTGAGAAGGTAAGCTCTCTTTACGGCTCAACAGAGGAACGAAGAAAACTATTTTATTTTGTCAGGTTTTGAAAACAATACAAGGGAGAGGTCCATCACGTATTTAATGTGTAGCGCACCACGTCAGTGGATATAAGTTGTACTTCACGTTTCTTTAGGTTCTACGATGTTCGCTTAATTTCTGAAAGCTCTTGTCTGTATGGGACATATATCCATCTGTGATAGACGATCAGAGCCAGCAAACAGAAGGACTGCACTTCGAGACCATTTTACAGAACTATTTTGTGAAAGTGCCAAATGAGTGTCATTTTCTGGAAACTTCCCTAAAAGTGAGGTCATGGTTATTCACTGAATAACTATTAAATTTATCTATTCTCCCCCAATGTGCTTTTCTGTGACCTCGTCCAGTTAGACTCAGCCTATTATTGAAATTGTGTTGGTTTTTTTCATGTTAATAACGAGCACACGACTGAATCTTAAAGCAGCTTTTCAGTCTGAGGAGCTGCAACAAACTCAGTCTTATAAGCAGCACCGTCTCATAGTGGATCAACCAGTTTGCTGGTGACAGAGTTGTTCACATATAAATGGAGGACCATCAGTCTAATGTGCCGAGGGACTGGATCTTTGGGATGAACCAGTCTTTAATGTATT
>NC_056517.1:4807890-4810768 GCF_014905685.2 Nematolebias whitei | reverse complement strand
TCCCTCACCTTGTCCACAAAGTCCATGGTGTTCTGTATGTGGTGTTCTGAGCTGCCAACTAAAGGGATGAGTACAGACACCAGATATTTGGAAACATTGTAAGTGACAGAGTTAATCATACTAACAATAGGTCTTAAAGGTACACCTTGTTTGTGGATTTTAGGTAAACCATACAGACTAGGTGTGGCCTCCCCTGGGTACAGTCTGTGGTACAGAATACGGTCAATAGCCTTGTACTGCTCCAAAATTTTCAGGCAATCTATTAACTTCTTCTTGTAACCACTTCCTGGATCTCTTGTCAGAGGTTCATAAGTGGTTAAGTCACTAAGTAGTGTCATAACTTTCTCATGATAGTCTTTCTGGTTCAAAATCACTGTGCACCTTCCTTTGTCTGCTGGGAGAATGATGATGTTTTTGTCCTTGCTAAGAGTGGTGAGTGCATCCCTCTCCTCTCTACTGATGTTGGAAGGTGGTGGTTTGGCATTGCTGAGGCAGGATGAAACTTTGTATGTTGTACTTTTGTATTTTGTACTAAACTTTCTATTACTTTGTATATCTTTGGATTATCGATCATGCATCAGGACAAACTGTGAGTGATTATTCTCAACCATCGAGACAGAAACGTGACCCGGTCTTTCTTAGCTGCAGCAGCAGATTGATGATGTTGATGCAAATGGGAATGTTCAGTGCCTATTGTGCTTTATTGTTATAGTTTACTTTTCTGTTTTATTTATAATTATTATTAAGTCTTGATACTCAGAAGAGCTTCCTGACAGTTTCCAGTATCACACGTTGCATTAAGTTGCAAGTTGAAGAGAAAAAGATCTGTCTGGGAAAAGCTTGATGAGTTTATTTAAATCGTTTATTTACTTTTGTGTTTCAAATCAGTTTTTACTCAAATCTTTTTTACTTTTATGAGTTTATGTTTTACTGTTTTGTGATTTACTTAACTCACTAATCATTATTGTTTTACTCGTTATTGTCTTAATTTTCTTTCTTTACATGTCTGTGTGAGTGCAGCTACAGCGTGCGCTCTCAGGACATCATTACCTGCAGTGTTCCCTCAGTGAGGACTGAACTAGACAAAAGGACCTTCTCCTACTGATACATTGATACAATGTACAAAGTACACGAACATGTCAAACTTGTGTGAAATGTATTTTGTCTCAGCCCAATACTATTTGATAGAACAGAGTAAATTCTACATCGCTGGTCTTTCTTTGTATAATCGGGCTGAACAAAACGTAAAACTCTGCTAAGAAGAAACAGCTGCATCACTGGTTGTTCTCGTTGAACTCTTTCTGTTTTAGTCTTTGAGCACTTTCATGTGAACATGAATGCGTCGTTCGGTGCTTTGTCTGCTCAAAAAGGTCAATAAAAAAAAATCAAAGTTACAAAAACAAAACCCGCTTTCATTTATAAAACCAGCAGTTTGCATTGAATGAAAGTGAAGAATATGAAATTCTGACAGAGCTGAGGAAGCGGGGCCAAAGACCGAGCAGGAGGAGTTCAAGTCCGCTGCCACTGTCACTGCATCCTGGCAGTAATACATGAGACGGGCAATCAGGAGAAAATGAGCACGTTCCCCGGGGTCTTTTTAGAGTTTCAGGGGCAATTTGGAAGAACTCATGTGACGCTCGAGTGAAATCCACCAGCCTGAGCTTGTAGGAGAATAATTGTATCATTTGCTGCCATTTGTTGCTGCAGTCACTGTGACCGTAGACTTCCACAGTTCACCAACATGTCAAAGCAGCAAAGCTTCGTGCTCGTGTTTTTGAAAATGGGCAAACTAAACAAGACTCCGTTACGTTTCTCTACGGAAAGTTTCTATCCATTCCGTGATGTTTAGCACGTCTGAAATGTTTTGATGGTTTTCCTGTTGCTGATTGGGGCTGCAGAGGGTTGGTGGTCTGTGCCGTGTGATCCTGAGGCTGCAGCTTCCTGGTTGCAACAGGAAGAGCGTGCAGCGTACAACTATTGCCTAACCTTTTATGTGTTTGCTCTCTGTGGCGACCCGTGCAGAAGAGAGCAGCCCAAAGAAAACCAGCAACAAACGTGACTTATGACTGAAGCAATAATCAGTAAATGTGAACTCTTACTGTTGTCCTGTCTTGTATCTCTACAGATGTGTAAGAACTAAGAACTTTCCATATAAAGAAGGACCACATGTTAACATTTTTCATAATGACATTTATTTTTTATTAACACGGCAGTAGCTCCAAACAGCCAGCATTATTAGTTTTTTTACACACAGTTCCAATGAGATTCATACATTAAATATTCAAAATACATTTTACACAACATATACATACTGATGGAAAATACTTATTTTTGGCTTCTTAAACCGTTTAATTGTTGTCAATGAACATATGGAAATATACCAATAGGTTTGTGTTATGAATAAGAAATTGAGCTCAAGGGAGTTCATTGTTTTGATAATTCAGAAAACATGCAAACTGAGGAAACAAGAAAATAAAGCAACATAACAATATAGCTCTGCCAAAAAAAAAAACCCACGCTTGAAACATGTTTTAAATTCAAAGAAATAAAAAAATTAAAACTGAATAATCAGGCTGAGACTCGTCCTCTACCTTGTAACTCATGGTTAATATATTGTTTATGTTGAGACAATTATCATAATCCAAATCCATAATCATTTAGACTGGCTTGAAACTCAAAGTCTAACATTCCCAATTAACATTTTATCACTTGGATACAAAAAGATTTCCCAAGCTTTAAACATCCCAAGGAGCACTGAGCAAGCAATCATATTGAAATGGAAGGAGTATCAGACCACTGCAAATCTACCAAGACCCGGCCGTCCCTCTAAACTTTCATCTGGAACAAGGAGAAGACTGATCAGAGATGCAGCCAAGAG
>NC_056517.1:4803078-4807790 GCF_014905685.2 Nematolebias whitei | reverse complement strand
ATCTACAATGGAATGGTTCACACATAAACGTATCCAGGTGTTGGAATGGCCAAGTCAAAGTCCAGACCTGAATCCAATCGAGAATCTGTGGAAAGAGCTGAAGACTGCTGTTCACAAACGCTCTCCATCCAACCTCACTGAGCTCCAGCTGTTCTGCAGGAAGAATGGGCAGAACTTCAGTGTCTCCATGTTCAAAACTGATGGAGACAAACCCCAAGAGACTTGCAGCTGGAACTGCAGCTGGAACTGCAGAAAAAGGCGGCGCTACAAAGTATTAACGCAAGGGGTCCAATAATATTGTACGCCCCACTTTTCAGTTTTTTATTTGTTAAAAAGTTTGACACATCCAATAAATTTCATTCCACTTCACGATTGTGTCCCACTTGTTGTTGATTCTTCACAAAAAATTAAAATTTTATATCTTTATGTTTGAAGCCTGAAATGTGGCAAAAGGTTGAAAAGTTCAAGGGGGACGAATACTTTCGCAAGACACTGTAGTATGAAGACAGACTTGGCCCATGCAGCAGAAGCCCATGTGCTCATGGCTTCCACACATAAAGAACATGACACAACCTTTTCAGTTTTAACTGAAAGGCAAAAGCCCCGTTGTTTCCAATGTACAGGTGGTGCAGCGACGCCATGACATACAGCTGAGAGGGGAGAAACAGACAAAACAAGAGAACTGGCTCAACATGCAGAGGCACGATGCCACAGAATACTCACTGCAGGGGAATATGCACATTAAATAGGACCAAGTACTAACCACTCGTTAAGTTTCTTTTAATAGTCTCCACTTAAAAAGTGAGTCAAAGAGGTCCATACAGAAACATGCACATGGCTTCTAGCTAACTGAAGAAAGTGACTAACAGAAGAAGAAAAGTTTGCGGCTTTGAGAAAATTATATTAAAAATAAATTGAGAGTGGGTTAAACAGGTTATGTCATTAACTTTTACTTTGTAGCCACTTACCTGCAAGTTTTATTGAAGCCTCCACACTGTGGTCGCCTGTTAACAGTCGTGCAGATTCAAACAGCAGAGAGGATTTCCCATGATGCCGCATGTTGTTCCCGCTCGTAACACCAGTAACCGTTAACGCGTTAAACTTAAACTTTTGAGTTGTTGCTGAAAATGAATAATATTGATTTGAGTATGTAATAATTGCAATCTGTGATACTAATAAATATAGTTACCTATTTCTCAAATATTTTTGAGTCCGTTTCAAACAAAATATTAAGTAGATGTAACAAAGATATTTCGTGAACGAGTTAAGTTTTTCTTTTAAATAAATGTTAAAAAAAAAAAAGACTTTAATCTAACACAAAAACCTATGTTAAATTTTTAAACATTTATTTCAGTATACCCAACTTAAATAATCAGTTATGTGACATTCAGAGACTTTATTAAGGTCATCTAAGTTATAAACAGTGAAATTTACTAAGCCTCTGAATGACTTTTTAGAGTTCACATTTACAGAATGCACCACTTGGAAAATGTCTGGGGGGGTTTTCAGGATGATGAGCTTTGGATGAATATCCAGGTTTGCAGTCACGCCACAGGCTCTTCTAATCCAGCACCAAAACACACACTGGTATTTGGGTGATTAAATCCTGATGGGGATCAATCAGTCTTTGTTGGATGTGTGCAGACAAGCACATGCCCTGTGGTGCTCCAGATGCAAGGCTGGTTTTGCTTGTTTGGTGGTGGCTTGCTAACACCGAGCTGCCTTTCAGGATGTCATGTTCCTGCTCATGTTTGTGTTGCCATCTATTGATCACCTGATCTCACAGGCATGTTGCATTTCGTCCCACAAACATCTGTTGGGTTTCAGATTCTTTATTTGACGTCAGGAACTTGAGAGAAGAAATAAAGTGACTAAACAACAGGAGTGACTGGTTTCAGAGGAAAGGGACAGTAAAAGCAGTTTCTCACAGGTTTTGTCACTGTGCACATCTTGTATTGCGTCTCCACTTCTTCAGATCACATTTAAATTTAAAAAATACAAATAAAATGTATCATCGAGTCCAAAGTTCAACACATAAAGCGCACATCAGTTAGAGTAACCAATGAGTTTGACGTTGTTTTTCCAGCCTTTAATACAAAACAATAAGAAGAGTGATAAAAAGCACAGAGTTCACTACGACCGCAGCTCACAGTGAACATTTTAAAAACTGATTCACACTCAGAACTGATTCTGGAGCCATTCTGCAGATTGTGGCGCCACCTCCTGCATCGCTCTGTTCATGGGACGTTGGGTGGAACTGTGAAAATGGATAAATGAAAACATCCGAGAACCATCCATCCATTATCTTTACCCATTTATTCCATTTTGGGTCACGGGGGTCGCCGGTGTCCATGTCCAGCAATCACTGTGCGAGGGGCGGGGGACACCCTGGACAGGTCTCCAGTCCATCACAGGGACACATAGAGACATTCATTCTCTCTCTCACCTAGGGACAAATTCAAGTTACCAATCAGCCTAACATGCATGTTTTTGGTCTGTGGGAGGAAACCGGAGCACCCGGAGAAAACCCACGCATGCACGGAGAGAACATGCAAACTCCACCCAGAAAGGCCCCTGGACCGGGATTTGAACCAGGGACCTGCTCGCTGAGAGGCAGCAGCTCTACCAGTTGCACCACCGTGCTGCCCACTGATGGATAATTGGTCTGCAAAAAAAAACCATCTTTAACACAATTAAAGGAAATTAAATGACAAAAATATGCAGTTCCTAATATTTATACTTTCTTAGTCTATATTTAGTAAAATACTGAAGAAACACAATCTATGTCAAAGTACCTGCTATATTGCAATTTTCCTTTTTTTAATTGGTTTTATTTATTGTAGTTTATAATTCTTGACTTGGGAAAGTGACAGATTTTTTAAAAGTGCATGATATGCAGATGATTCCAGGACGTCCTTGTAAAAGAGATCGATGATCTTAATGGATTTCTTCCTGGTAAAATAAAGTAATAATTTTTTTTTTTATGTGTTTTACTGAAAGCATGACAAATTTAACAAGAATTAGACTTATGTAATCTTAAATTAACCTTTTTATGGTCAATAAAACTTATAAACAAAAATAAAATTTCTCATATGAAAGTTGAAAAAAAGACATGCTTAGAAATTAGGGCTGCACGATATTATCGGCATGGTATCGTATCGGACGATATTAGCGATAAAGTTAAATATCGGACGTCGGCCATTCCATCAAAATAACTCACCGATAGAAAAGGCTTCGGTTTTAAGTTAATTTTTAATTTAAGAAACTGTCAAGTATATCCATTAATGCACTACTACTGATGCACTTTTCACTTGTTGCTTGTGAACAAGTTGTTTCGATTTGATAAAATTTACAAATGTGCACTGTTCCAGTGTTGTCATTGTGTTAGAGTAAATGTCATGAATAAATGTGACATTTAACATAATCCAAGTTGAAGTGTTGCTTCATTTTCAGCATCTGCATGTGCTGGCACGCCAAACTGACAAAGACCGTGCAGAATAATGTAGGATTTTAATTCCACAGCAGAGAAAGATATGTAGTCTCTGTAAATAGGTCTAGGGGGAAAATATCGGTTATCGGCCAAATAAGTTTTAACATAACGGAATATCGGATCAAATCTGATATTGTGCATCCCTATTAGAAATGTATTTTCATGTCAGCTCAGGATGATGATGGAATAAACGACAGCAGGCGATATATTTCCTTTAAGGAACAACACGTTTAATCATTTTTGTGATATAATTTTTATTTAAATACCTTTTTTTCATGAACAACTTTTCCAAAAAGCTTTAAAATGATGCTGACCATTTAAACAAATAGTAAACACTTTGATTTATGTATATATGATAAAATCTTCAATTACAAGGTAATCATTTATTCTTACATTTAAAAGTTGTTTATTAAAAAAAAAGGAAAAAGACAAACTGATGAAAGAATGGATCAGAACATGGAACGTGAGTTTATCAATAATAAATACTGATGTTCGTGGGTTTAATGCGAAAACAACAAAAAGTGACACAAACCGACCACAGTGAGACGTTTTACACAAAGAAACACGAGACAAAATGGAAATACATTTTTAAAAAATACACAAGAACCCTGTGAAAACAATGATGAGGAATAAAACCAGTCCATCCCAACATAAATGCTCATCTGAAACATAACGCAGCTCATCAATGATGTTATTTTGACATAATTAAATAAGAGAATGCTTCATTTCACAAATGTTCTTTCTGCTCCGTTTTTCTGTAGCATGTGAAGGAATGAACCATCTGGAACGTGTTCCTTTTTAAGAAAGAAACTATTCCTAAAAGGCCATATCGCACTTGAAATATTTGTCAAGTGCCGAGCCCAATGAACCCACTAGGGTCAGTGGTTCTGAGTTTGTCAGCCCTCGCTTCATGTTAGGGGTTTCTGAGGACGGGGTTGGTGACGTCCACCTGGCTCTGGTCTCATGGTGATACAGTAAACCTGTGGTAGCCATCATCATCATCTTCTTTGTTGGCCCTGCAGTACAGCTACAGAGACACTTTAACTCAGTATTGCACAATCATGAGTATACACAGCCGTGAACTCTGACATACTTTCACTACAGCCCCCACACACACATAAATACAGACGCACACGCGGCCCTGACTTGCTGCTTCTGCTGCAGACTCAGTGCATCGTTAGAACCAGAGGCTCTGGCGTTAGAACCAGAGGCTCTGGCGTTA
>NC_056517.1:4797686-4803068 GCF_014905685.2 Nematolebias whitei | reverse complement strand
CTCTGGCGTTAGAACCAGAGGCTCTGGCGTTAGAACCAGAGGCTCTGACGTTAGAACCAGAGGCTCTGGCGTTAGAACCAGAGGCTCTGACGTTAGAACGGGAGATACAGCTGCAGAACTGAAGATTCCCGCAGTTGAAGGCTGTTTCTGGTGGCAGGAAGCTGAAATAAACGACATGAAGGAGCCGAAGGTCAGCCTTCACCGAAACAAATAAGAGCTGCAACAGATCAGGACTTCTTGGAGCACGTCGGCTCAACAATGCTCCGACACTCGGACACAAGTCAAATCAGTGTTTTTAAAGTACGTCCATTAGCGCGGAGTCCTTCGGAGTGGCTCCAAAATCAGAACGCATTTCTTATTTCCAGCCAGGATGTTGGAACTATTTCAGAGGAAGTCTATCAATTAAAATCATCTTGCAATCAATTATTCACAACAGGGGCCTCATGATGCCCTAAACAACAACTGGCAACAAATCTGTCTTTTTAGTACACACTGATCACCATGTTCACGTTCATTCAGGGTGTGGAATGCTGCCATTTTGTTCTCATTCACTCGACTGCTTGTTCTTCTTGTACCCAGGTGGGGCTGTGCGGCACTTCCGAGTCCTGCTGCTGCTCAGTAATCCAGGAAGAAAAACGAACCCGGCTGACTCGGGTCCTCTGGACGCATTCTTCTTTGTTGAAACAAGAATCTAAAAGTCTCCAGTCTGAGCAACAAGCTCAGTCTTATAAATATCTCCTGACCAACAACATCTCAGACTGAAGAAGTCCTTAAAAGACGACATGATTCACTAAACAAGAATCAGTCCAGAGGACCCGACTCAGCCGGGTTAGTTGTCCGTAACTTGCCTGCAGTAAAACGCAGACAGAATGAGGTCAGATTCAAGGGGACGCCTCATGAGAGCTGCAGTTTCAGATCACTCAGTTCAAATGGGTGAATCTGAGGAGTTACTGGGACCATCAGGACATTTGAGTGGTTTTACTACCTGGCTCCATGTCTCTCATTTTGTTTTATTGCTGCTATGGATCTGTGCACATGCACACAGACGTTTAGAGCGCCGTCACTTTTACATACTGAGCTGGTGTGGAAGTCGCTGAGAGTCGTTCCCAACTCGCACTCTGAGCAACAGCCACATTGGCAAGATCAGCAAAGTTTGTATGAAAAGCTACTTTCAGTTACATCGTTCGTAGATTTAATCATCAGGATGCTTGGTAAAAAAAAAAGTTATTTTAAAAAACTAACAATTTCAAAGTGTACACAAACAGAAACGTACGAGTATTAAATGATCTCTTTGGATTAATAGTCCAATGGATCGAAACGTGAAAACAGATTGTACATATTGACGTAAAACACCGATTTATATTTTCTGACCTTTGTGTTTTTTGTCTCGTGTGTTTCTGTCGAGTCTGGGAGTTTTAAATCCAGCGTGAAACTGAATTATTAATTCGTTTAGGTTTCCTACGACTAATGACACAAACATGTAGCACTGATTCGTGTTTTGTGTTACACGTCTTTGGTTGCGGCTGACCGAGGAAGACATTTTGCTCGATTTGAATGAATATTTAAATATTTAAATCCAGTGATCTTCTCCAGCACCTCTGAGGCATTCTGGGCTGTGACGCTAGTTGCCCTCACAAGTCAAGTTTTTAAACCTGCATCTCTTTTCTCTCTGCAGCTCCCCGACCCGTCCTGCTGGTCTACAGGTTCTGGTCCAGCCAGCGGATGTAGCTGTTCATGCTCCTCTGGCCGACGCTCGACATCATCGGCAGGTTTGCGAACACCATGCAGCCGTGGAAACCGTCCTCGTGGTGGTCACTGGTCACGTCCACGCCGGCGTCTCGAAGGCGCCTGGCGTACATCAGCCCGTCGTCCCTCAGAACATCAAACTCACAGGTCATGACATACGCTTTGGGCGTCTTACCCAGAACCTCCTGCTCTGCCAGCAGAGGCGCCGCCCTCACGTCCAGCAGCCCCGGCACCCTGCTCACCACGCCAGGCGACCCCTTCTCTTTAACAACCAGCCTGAAATGCTTCCTGCGCTCAGCCGGCAGCATGGCGGTCCAGTTCAGCTTGGAGCGGGTCTTAGAGCTGATGTTCGGCTCGTCCAGAGAGCTGTGGTTGTTTTCCAGCAGGACAGGCACCAGCGAGATATTGGCGCCCAAATACTGAAGCCAGAAGCGAGCCATGTAAGGCCTGTGGAGGATGGGCACGGCCTGGTTCTGCTGGTAGGACGCGGTGTGGAAGTCGAGCGCCTGCAGCACCGGGTAGATCAACGCCTGGGCTGTAAACTTCACGCTCGTAGAGTTGTCTGAGGCGAGCTGTGGACACAGCGCAGATTTAGAAGATCGTTCAGACACTAAAACACACCTGTGCATCGTCGACACGTAAACTTATTTAAATGAGCAAAGAATCAGTTTTAAATTTGATCTTTAGACTCTGTTACCAGCACTCTGTCCAAATACACAATTTGTTCCCCTTTATTTCATTGAATCTTGAAAGACCAAAGACAAATGCTGCTGATCTCATGCTGCTGATTATTTCATGTTGCTGCATTCATTCGTACTCATCTACTCACAGGCTCATGTTCGTGCTGCTGTTGTTGGGCGTATTATTTTTGTACTATTAGTGTTTAGCGTATTTCTTAGTTTATCTCTTAGATCCTCATTATTGTTTCTTTTACACTTGATATTTTTGTTATTGTTGGATCTAACTGGGACCCTGTATACACAATTTCATTCCACCTCATGTACCACATGTGATGCAAATGACAATAAAACTTACTTTAACGTGGACTTGAACAAAAAAATGGTATTTTGCCCCTCTAAGCATTCTGTGGTTAAGATTTTAGAGTGCAGGTCTGACACTCAAAGGACCCTCAGTAAAATGTATACACTGCTCAGTTCAGATCATAAGTCCAGTTTGGACTCACTTAAACTGAAATGGGAAGCGGACTTGGAGGAACCCATATCAGATTCAATCTGGGGAAGGATCAAGAACAGTCACTCGTCCCTAATCTGCCTGAGACATGCTGTAATCCAAGTCAAGTTAGTCACAGGCTGCACTGGTCTAAAGACAAACTGTCCAAGATCAAGGCAGATCTGGACCCTGCATGCAATTGTTGTAAATAAACTCCAGCTACACCCTTGCATATATTCTGGACCTGTCCCAAACTGCAGACTTTCTGGTAATCTATATTTGACACCTTCTCTGGGATATGTGGTAAGACCGTACTTCCATCACCATTGATCTTACTGTTCGGGGTGGTCCCAGTGGATACACCCTTCAGCAAGCGTGAGAAGGATGTGATTGCCTTTGGCTCTCTTCTGGCCAGGAGGCTAATATTGTGTAACTGGAAGAATCCACACACCCGTCATATGTACATTGGTTAAGAGTGCGCCATGTTCATTTAGAGGAGGTGAGATGCACCTTAAAGGGCTCTGTACAAAGGTTCTGGGACACTTGGCGGCCATTTATATTGCTTGTTGAGAACATGTCGGCACCGGCTTGATTTGTTTGTGTGGGTTTGACTGATCCGGTGTGAGAGGGATGGGGTGGGGGTGGGAGGGGATTGTTCTACAGTTTCATGTTTTGTGTTGTTCTATGTAAAAAAAAAAAGATTTTTTTATTTTTTTTTAAAAGGGGTATTTTACTTCAAGAAGATGATTTCCAAAAAGCGATTAGCTGAAAACTATGCAGGATGTATTTAATTATTTTATTTTGTCACATTCCACCCTCCATAGAAACATGTACCACAGTAAATGATCAAATAAAGAGTGATGGCTCACAGGGCTATTTATTTATTTATTTTTGTACATTAAGAAAAAAAAAAAAAAAAAAGTGAAGTCCATAAACTGCTTCTCTGCTGTTGACAGTTTTTTGGATCGGACTCTTCCGTCTTTTGCTTCTGCTTTTCTACTTTCCACATTTTTTACAGCACACGCTGCACAATATGCTCGCCGTCATGCTAAGGAATAAAACTGAACATCTAATGTCTTTAAAAACAGAGTTAGTCAAACATTTTTTTAACTTGAGAAAAGAAGGAAATATAGCCTTTAAAGTCAAATCCTAAAACTAACCTTGTGCCAGCTCTCATGTATTAAATGAGGTCTTGCATGAAGTATTCATTTCTGACAGTCAATGTGTTGCAGGTGATTTACAACTACTACATTAGATTTTAGCTCAATAATTTTAAAACTAACTTGGCTACAGCCATTTTTGTGGTGGCTATCTTGAATTTGATTTTCATTAAATCCATTCAGTGCTTCATGAGGCGTCTTTCTAACAGACATCCCACCCAGATAAAAACTTATCACTTCCCTTGTGGCATTGGGCGATAATGACTAATTCAGAAGCCAAAGTCCAAAGGAAAATGTTGAAAGGCTTTCAGAAAGCTCAAAGAGCACAATCCCTTAAAAATATTTCAAGTGTGGCTGACGGTAAGCAAAGCCTAAAAAGTGAGGAGCAGATTTGGACTGTGTGTTTTACTGTACTGTAAATATTGAAGCTACAGCCACTCCTGACGTGGAAAACAGAAATACGCAGAAGAAAACTAAACCAGTTTGGTTCGTTTACCTGCTGAGCCACTGCAGCAGCCAGGTTTCCTCCGGCGCTATCTCCTGACACACAGACCCTCTCTGGATCGATGCTGTATCGCTGTAAAACCTCAGCTGACAGGAAGGCCTGCGATGCTGCCAAAGCATCGTGGTACTGATCTGGGAACACTGCCTCAGGAGCGAGACGGTAACTACAGAAACAAGACATGACACTTTGAATGAAGTAAATAACTTTACGTGTTCTCCGAGCATTTCTTGTTTATTTAACAAGGTTGAGTCAGGTCCTCTGGACGATTCTTCTTTGTTTAAACGTTTCTTCTTTTATCCAAAGAACTTCCTCAGTCTGAGGAGCTGCAACAACTTAAGTCTTATAAGCAGCACCTTCTCAGAGTGGATCAACCAGTTTTGCTGCTGACAACCAAAACCAGCTGATCACATGCTCAAGAAGGACCATCAGCCTAACAATGGATCATTAGCACACTGATGGCTGTTTACTGTTCACAGAGGGCTGAGTGATACTAGCAATCACAGCATTGTAAGAGGGGGACAGTTGAACCCGGAGGCCTCCACCCCTGTTTAATGATGGACGATTTCTTTTCACAAAGATGGCCTCCTTTACTCCTCTCTCAAACCATCGTTCCTCTCTGTCCAGGATGTGAACATCTTCATCCTTGAAAGAGTGACCGCTGGCCTGGAGATGAGTGTAGACCGCAGAGTCCTGGCCTGATGATGTTGATCTTCTGTGCTGGGCCATCCTTTTGGCCAGTGGCTGTTTTGTTTCCCCGATGTAAGACTGATCACAGCCCTCCTGACACTGAACAGCATACAC
>NC_056517.1:4784409-4797586 GCF_014905685.2 Nematolebias whitei | reverse complement strand
TCAACATACCTGAACCAATGACTTGGTGGTGTCCCTGAAAAGGACGTCAAGGCTCTCTTTTCTACCTCCTCCATGTACAGGTTGGCACCAATAGAAGAAACTGGAGACCCCATAGCACACCCATGTTTCTGCCTATAATATTGCTCCCCATATGTGAAGTAGGTTGACTGCAGGCACAGTTTCAAGAGTTGACACAGTTGTTCTGTGGAAAGTGTGGTCCTGCTGCTCAGAGTGGTGTCTGATTTTAATTTTAAACTGACCACCTCTACTGCATCATCAACAGGAAGTAAAGAGTGATGTGACATCAAAAGAGACCATTGTGTCAGTCTCCATGACGACATCCCTCACCTTATCCACAAAGTCCATGGAGTTCTGTATTGCGCTTTGTCACTGTCTCAACTATCATCGATTCTGCACCACACCAGTTAAGGGCCTGCCCACTGCCAGTACCCACCCCCACTCATTCCGGTTGATGAAACCACCTTATTGGTGGTTCCAAGTGAACTGCTCCGAAGTGACGATTTTGGCGTAGGCTGATGGACCTCCTTTTGCATACGAACAACTAGTTTTTGGCTGTCACCAGTAAACCGGTTGATCCACTATGAAACTGTGCGGCTTATAAGACTTAAGACCCTGGCATACTCCATCCGAAGCTGAACAGTTAATGCGCAGTCATGCGGTTGTAGATAGATAGATGTATACTTTATTGTCCCCAAGGGGAAATTTGTAGGGACATCATGCGCTAAAAAGCTTCTTCCACAGTTAAATACACTACAACCAATAAAATCACGTGAACCCCAAAATAAAATGCGGGACGTTGGTTTGCACACAGACCTTCCATAGTCCACGAGACACAGATGTGGAGCTCCTGGGAAACACCTGCTGCAGTAAACGTCACCTCATGGGTTCCATCCTGCCAGAGTCTCCACTCCGTCCATGCATCCGTCGTTTGGCCACAAATCTATCATGAAGAGAGCGCCACACCTGTCAGCAGACAGACTCCTACATACTCGATGTCTGCACGATCTCCATCCAGGAGTTTTTGACCATTTGACTAATTTAGTGTGCTTGAAGAGTCGTACAGCTGAATGTTCGAGTGCATTTCCACACTGACGAACACGCCCACAAACCTCTGACCCATCACACACTTGGCGCACACACCTCTGAGAAAAAGTTCGGCCATGGTCTTGTGTCAAGAAGGGCGAGGCTGCTCTACTTACAAAATGATGCCATTTTTTGCCACGCCACTACGACAATGAGAGACTTCACATGGAGTATGCAGGGCTCTCGAGTTTGTTGCTGTTCCTCTGACTGAAGAAGTCTTTTGGATAAAAGACAAAACAATTCAACAAAGAAGAATCGTCCAGAGGGCCTGACTCAACCTTGTTAGGGTCATCCACCTATTGAGCGTGCATCGGGACATTTCTTGTTATATTTAGGTTTGTTGACCTCTCACATAATATCTGCCACATCTCACTGCCCTGATTAATTAAACTGAGTTCATGACGACTGAACAAACTCTCTGTCAAACTGCAGCTCTGAAGGATGAACTTAAACATGAAAAACCCTAGATTTTGTTTTTTTCCAGTTAGACTCATTTCTAACGGTTTTTGAAAAAGACAAGAAAAGTCAGCAGGAGGTGAAGCACAGCAGCAGACGATCACCACTTTACAGAAACAGGAGAAACATCCAAGAGAAGACGTTATAAGGAACATGGTTCAATAAAAGCAGCTCGCAACCACACAATATTTATTTAAATGTTTCTTCTGGATTTAGATGTTTCTGTCAGAACTCACTCGACGGACATGATGACAGCGTCCAGATCTTCTGCCATTTTGCGACAGAGGCGGTCGTAGGAGCGCATTTCTGTGAAGCAGAGAAATCTTTGTTTGGATATAACCGTTTAAGATTTCTACGTCAAATGTCAATAAAACTTTGCGGTAAAGAACTCTAAATTACAACACTGGAGTTACACAAGTCATTACTGTATTTTACAACTAATTTACTGTCTATGAAGAAGTTTAATAATTACATTTACTTATAAACATAAAACATATTTTCAGGCAGACCTTCACACTCACTCTTTTAGCATGTTACACAAATGTGTTTTTAGAAAAATAAAATACGTGCTCTACTTATCATGTAGGGCATTGAACAGAAAATATTATTAACTCCACTGCTAAAAAAAAGAGCCATCTAACAATCAATCAATAACATAAACGAAGGAGTAATGATCGATTCAAAGAAGTTAAGGTGCCCGAATCATCAGCCCTCTACCTCCGTGCTTGAAAGCTAGTATGTATTATTATTTGTAATAGTTTTAAGCATTGACTTTATTTCCTTTCCTTTGATTTCAGGATATTTCATAAATAGTCTGGAGTTTCAACCACAAATATGCATCCCAGATTCAATAAAACGTGGTATTTGCGGGGAAATATTTTGTTTTCATACCTTTGATTAGAGCTGACTAAAGTCAAAAAGTCTTAATGCAGAAAATATGAAAAGTAATCAGAGTAAACTCACTTCCGCTGGCGAGTGCCCAGCCCCCGCCATGGAAATAAATCAATCCTCTTTTCAGCTTCTTCCCCTCGTTTGGCTGAAAAATGCGGGTGGGTACGCCTCCGAGCGTGGAGTCCGTCACGTGCACGGCAGGGCAGGAGCGAGCGTCTGTCACCTCCACCCAGGACACCACCTTGTTCAACATGTGAATGCTGTGGCAGAAGCCCAGCTTGTGAACCACGTCACTCTGGAAAACACAAAAATATACTTACTGTGTTGTTGGTGTGAATACATTCACACCATCAGGATCCTGTTTCGATTTATACTTCTTTATACTATATACTTCTTTAAAAAGTCATTTAATCCAAAATGCTGCTGCCAGAGTCTTAACTGGAGTTACTGGGAGAGATCATATCGCTCCAGTTTGAGCTTCTCTCCACTGGCTCCCTGTTAAATCCAGAATTTAATTCAAACTCTTACTTATAACCTACAAAGCCCTCAACAACCTAGCTCCATCTTATATTTGAGGTCTTATTGTTCCATATTTTCCTAACAGAGCACGTCGCTCTCAGCCTGCAGGTTTACTTGTGGTTCCTAGAGTTTCCAAAACCAGAATGGGAGGAAGCTCTTCCAGTTCTCAGGCTCCTCTCTTGTGGAACCTTCCAGTTTCTGTCCATGAGGCTGACACGTAGTCCAGTTTTAAGACTTTCCTTTTTGATAAATCCTATAGTTAGGGTCGGCTTGTTATGCTGCTATAGACTAGGGCTGAACGATTTTAGAAAATAGTCTAATTGCAATTCTTTTAACCTCAATATTGTGATTTAATATGTTATTATTTTCCAACGTCTTCTTCTCATGTATTTGTCAACAAACAATAAATAAATCTGTTTCAGTTGTAAAAAAACACCACAGTTTTCAGCTCCACTGCAACTCTGTTTCTGCTTTTTCTTTTTGTATAGCTCCGGGATAGCAACTTGATGTAAAAATGTACGAGAGCATGCCGTACCGCTTATTACGGGTGCACCGACTGCAGTTTTCTGCCCGATCACGATCTCTAAAACGTCTGACCTGCCGATTCCGATTCGGTTTCATAAGCGACGCACGTTCAATTTTCAAATCTTGTTTTATTGGAAAACATGCCCTTGAACAAGATCCTAGAAACAATACAACCTTGTTTCAACTGGCCATGAGGCAGAGCTCTGAAATATAAACCAGGTCTCTGTTGTAAATGAGTCCCGAGGCTCAGTGGGATGAACCTGTCTAAATAAAGGTTGAATGAAAGAACGAAGTTTAGACAATTGTTTTTAAAACAACAAAAAAATCTGTAAAATCGGTTTCTCGTGCGAGTATTGGCCGATCTCTGATTTTCCAAAACTAAGGAAATGGGGGCCTCCCCGGTGCACCCTGTGTTCACCCAGGCCTGGTCGTTGTATTGATGGACATCATGTCTTTCACTACGAACTCCGTTACTGCTCGAGTTATTTCCACGTGCAGTTCTGAATTATGTTCATTCAGAGTAAAACCTTCGAACAGCTCGATCAGTGGGTCCTGTCGGCTGCTGCTTTGCTTACTTGAAGTTGGCGCGCTGGTCGTTGACGTTCTAGGCGTGCAGCTACCGTAAACGTCTTTGTGGTGTTTTGTAAGTGTCGGTAAAGATTCGTGGCGTTACCTCGAGAGGTAGCAACAGCAAGTATCAAACTTTCAGCTGTTTCGGCTTCTGTCGAGCCTGACGCCACCGTGCAGCCAGTTAGAGCTCACGGCTGACTTGTCCCTGCTCTGCTCCAATCCGCTCACTTGGAGGTCACGTGACCAGGTCATGTGACCGGTCAAAATCTCATTTTATCATATTGCAATATTATTGCTGTTCAGCCCTACTATAGACGTAGACGACTGGAGGACAAATGGACCTCATTTCTTAAAATTAATTGTTAAAATTAAATAGTTTTCATTTGATACTATTTTTATCTTAACGTGATTCTCGACCTGCCATTGTGTATCTGTTCTTCTCAAACCCAGCCGGTCGAAGCAGATGGACGCTTGTCCTGATCCTGCTAAAGGTTTCTTCCTCACGAGGGAGTTTTTCCTTTCCACTGTCGCCTTCATGCTCAAGATGAGAGTTCTGTGACGGAGTTAAACTCAGAGCTGCTCAGATAAATAACGTTAAATTATTATTTTTATATACGAACGTTTCTGTTCAACCTGAGACGACTTCTGTTGTGACTTGACGCTTTGTAAATAAACCGAATTAAAATTAAAATTGATTCTGTGTGTTCTCTTGCCTTTTTGGACATTTACTTATTTCTATACATGATGAAAAATGTTCTAATTTAATACAAAACATTGTTCTCTTAGAAAACCACCTTTATTGATTTTGTATTTTAATGCTACCTTCAGCTTAAAAAAACTTTCTGCTTTTAGATTCAAGACGGAGTTTTGATACTTTGGGTATTTTTACATTTTCAACTAGCATTTAGTTTTACCTTTTGGCTAGCAATTGCTCCACGTAGCCTTCGTCTTCTTTTAGCCTTCAGCTACTTGAACACATGTCTACAAACCCTTTCAGCACTCGTGAGACATTTGAGCAGAAAATGCAGTTTCGCTCGTCTGACAGCACGAGCAACTCTCGTCCTTTTTCTTTTGTGCTTTCAGAGAAACTGAATCACAAAGCGCACTGAAACACTGGGCAGGGTGTGGAAGCTGCACCTGCCAGTCTTTACTGACATGTAAAAGGTCAGGTCAAAGGTCGCTTGGCTGCAGTCTGTTCCACCAGACACAGTTTGTGGATCTGCTGTCAAGGTGCAGCTGATCAGAATCAGGGTGGAAGTGACACGTCAGCTCTTCTAAAACAAACATTTAAAATAAAATAAAATACAGTTTTTGACAGGGAGATAAATCTGAGGTCTTGTGTTTCACTTTGATTCTTTTTGTCTTCTTGTGCTTGACATAAATCATCACGTGCAAGGATGAATTATAAACACAGAACAGGTGATTCTATTAGTACAACTGATTGGTGCTTGTATGACAAATACTCCTTTTCCTGTAACATTTAGAAATAAAATGATTTTATGTTAAATAAGGAAATTAGATTCATGATAAAATAATCAATAGTTTAATAGGAAATGCGCTAAAATCGTTAAAATGACGTAATAATCATTCACGGAACATTTCCGTGCACGTCTTGCAAACAGTACTTGTACTGCAGTAGAAGTACCTTGCATCAGGTTCTGCGCGCATGTCGGTGAAGGTGTTAGTGCGTGCTCGTGAGGCGCGTGCAGCCTGTCCCGCATCACTCACCGCCTGCACGAAGCTCCGGAACAGCGCGTCCAGCAGCATCAGCTTCCACGGCTCGCTCACGCCGCTCGGGAGCGGCAGGTACACGTAGTAGGCGGCCGCGAGCAGCAGCACGGCCCCGCACACACCGAGCCTCATCGCGGGGGGGGGGGCACCACCACCTGCCGAGAAGAGCTTACGGAAGTACCGCGGGCAGGTCGCGGACGGTCCGTCGCTGCGACCCGGTTCGACGAAATGCAGAAGCAAGGCTCTGGTTTCAAAATAAAACTTCAAACGCGACGCTCCTATCCACGTTTGACCAAGGATTGAACGGACTTCAGTTTTATTTTGAAAAATCCATATAGGAAGTCTTCGGAGGTGGCGCTGCTCATGGGAATTGTAGTTGTATCGCGATGAAACGGCCGCCAAAGAAAAACACGTTTAAAACTGGGAAAAGACGACACGGGAACACATTTTAAGTTAATTTCTTGATAAAACAGGTAATGGCTGAAGTTTGTTTATGTGATTTTGTAATCTTGAAATAATATTATGACCATTGTGGTGTTGGTGACACAAACCAGAAGTCACAGTCTTGCTTATAGTTACTATTTATAGTAAATGGTGGAAAGTAGAATAATCTCCATCTCTCCATTTTCTGCCACTAATAACCGGATGGTAATTTAACATGTCTATCTGTGAGGCTGACACGTTGTCTAGTTTTAAGATTAGGCTTAAATCTTTCATTTTTGATAATCCTATAGTTAGGGTTGGCTTGGGTTTCCTGAGCTATCCCTTAGTTGTGCTGCTATAGGCGTAGACAGCTGGAGGACAAGCTGACCGCCTCACTCTTACTTGCTCTGCTCTACCTGTTTGTATTTGTAATTATTTCTACCTGAACATGTTTTGTCTTTCTTCCAATAAAAAGTCCACCTGGACCTGCCTTTCTGTTCGTGTCTCCTTCCTGTCCTCTCCAACCCCAGACGGTCCAAGCAGATGGCTGCTCATCCTGAGCCCGGTTCTGTTGGAGGTTTTCCTTTCCACCGGTGCCTTTGTGCTGGCGCTGGATTGGACTGCGATGAAGTGAAGATTGGCTTTCTTAGATAAACTGCTTTTACTAACTGGCTTTTGTTTGTGAATGTTTTTGCACAGTGTCCTGAGACAACTTCTGTTGTGACTTGCTATAGAAATAAACTGAACTGAATGAGCTTGTGTCCAGAGTTCATCCTACTATGAGTTACAGGTACATGTACACATTTGTAATGTTTCAAAAGTCTGAGGAATTGCAAGGTGGTTCATCAACCTGATTCAGACTTGGCTAGACTTCGGACTTTTACACGCTACAAAGTTTGTACGTTTTAAATTTCTTAAATAGAACTATTTACCATAATCTATTTGTAGCAACAGCTAAAAGATGGCTGTAAAATGTTAATCAAGATTTACTTCAAGGTTTTTATAAAGGCTAAAGGTTTTTAATGATGTTATTGAAGCTTTGGATGCTAAGGATTACTTAGACCTGTCCAAAGCCTTTAACACTGTAGATCATGACGTCTTATGTCTAATCTCTCAGATACTGGCTTCTCAGATCACACTGATGGCTGGTTCTCAAACTATCTCTCAGGTCAGAGGCAGTGTGTTTGACATAACAGTACTTCATCTAGCTACCTAATGGTCACCATTGGTGTGCCACAAGGCTCAGTTTTAGGTCCCACTCTTTTGACAATTTATATAAATAATGTAGGTCAAAACATTCCTGACGCATCCTTGCTTCTACAATTGTGTATTGTCGAGTTAACACAGTTGCCAAGGTTTTCCAGCTTCTACAGTCTGCATTTGAGATCAATCAGTCAGACTGGTTCCACCTCAAGATGGTGCTAAATGCTGACAAAAATAAAAAGGGATGTTGTTTTGAAACAGAAAGTTGGTGCCAGCAAGGGGGTTTAAAACAAACAGGCAGAACATCTGAAGAGCTGGTGCAAAGAGAATAACCTTCACATCAATGTGAAAAGACAAAGGAGATGATCATGGACTTCAGAAGGAACAAATACACCTACTCCCCCCACATGGGAGGATCTGCAGTGGAAGTGGTCTCCAGCTACAAGTACTTGGGTGTACACATGAACAACAACCTCAGCTGGAGCAACAACACCACCAGCCTGATCAATAAAGCTCATCAGAGACTCTACTTCCTCAGACGGCTGAGGCGAGCTGGTCTGGAAGCTCAGTCCTCACCTCCTTCTACAGGTGTGCAGTGGAGAGCATCCTGTGCTCCATCATCAACGTGTGGCATGGAGGCTGCACAGCTGCAGAAAGAAAAGCTTTGCAGAGAGTGGTGAAGGCTGCACAGAAGATGTTGGAGTCAGTCTCCCCACCATCACAGACACCTACACCTCCAGATGCAGGAAGAGGGCCACCTGCATCATGAAGGACCACACTCACCCAGCACACACACTTTTTGCCCCCGCTCCTCTCAGGCAGAAGATTGCGGAGCATTAAGTGTAGAACCACTAGACTGAGGAACAGCTTCTACCCTGAAGCTGTTAGACTCATGAATCTCTAACTAGAATAATCACTGCAAGAAATAAACAAATCTACTCACTGCAGACTCATGTTCCGGCTGCTGTTTAATATATCATATTATTTTACATTATTAGTGTGTAGCGTACACTGTATCTTAGACCTTTTAACGTATTGTTTAGCATTCGTTCAGCATATATATTGGTGTACACACAGTTTATTTTTATACTGTATATTCTTGCAAACTTTGGGTGTAACTGGAACTTTGAGCACACAATTTTGTTCCACCTCATCAACTTGTAACATTTTGACCTTGAAACATTTGATAAAGTCAACAGAACCATCAAAGCAAATACGTTCTTGTTTTAGTATTTTACCTTGTTTTATATGGCACCTTGATTTATTGTTTTATAACACCACTTTTATTTTAACTGCGTTTTACTGTAGTTTATTGTTGTCCGTCTAAAACAGGTCTCTCTTTAAACGAGTCCTCGTGACTCAGTGAGACCAACTGGATAAACAAAGGTCGAATGAATGAACCTGGGATTCCTGTTAACTTTTAAAAATAATGAACAATGACGGCACAAAAACATGGTTGAAAGTTTTATTTTACATTCAAAGCAATTGTTTTAACTTGTAAAAATGTTATAGGACTGATGAGGGGGACACATACAGACTGATACATTTATATAAACTGTGATCTGTCCGTTCACAAGACACAAAGAAATGGATTTTTTTCACTTCCTGTGTGATAAATCATCCAAAATGCTGAGAGCACCAAGTCTCCTCCCACAGTTTTTACTCAAACACAAACCATCCTGTTTTCATCTCCTGCTTTTGGGTTGAACCAACATTTCTCAATTAAATGCACATTTTTTTCCTCACGGGTATGAAATCAAAGTTCCAAGCTCACAAGTTTTTCAACATCTGTATCTTCATACAACTCAATAAACCTCCCAGTTCCTATAATTGCCTCACCTACGTCAGCTGTGTGTAGTTAGTGACTGAGGCAACAAGGATAAAGTTGTCTGCTGGGTCTCCGCAGAGCGTTTGTTGTTTTACCATGGCTGCAGCCATCGGGATTCTGTTGAGGTGAGTTTGGATTTCCTAACACTAGAACATCACAGATGTTTAACGGGCAAAACATGGAAAAAAAATTGACTGTTGTAGTTAATTTAATCCCAGAACAGCAAAAATTGTGCGTATTGTTTGAAAAGTGTCTGCTTTAAAATGGTGTTGACTCTAACTAAACTTTCTTTTTGTTCCAGGGTCCTTCTGTTTTGCTTGTTGGCTGCCAGAGGATTTCAAGCAACTGGTAAGTTTTTGCTCAAATGACCACTTTAACCAGACGTATGCATGAACTGACATGTTTTCTTTTAACAGCAGCCAGCGCTGGATCTGCTGAGATAACCGAGAGTGAAGATGTACTGGATGCTGACTCCACGTCAGATTCAACTAGCACTGATGCTATAGATGAGTCTTCATGGGCACCTGAGGATTCAATCTTTGAACCAAATGAGACGAGCAGCCACCACTTCAAAGGGCGTGAGCTGCAGGAAACCGAACCACTACAGCACAACAAATCAAGGCACCACAATTTATCCAGTGATTTTCAAGAGGAATTGCCAGATAAATCTGGTAAGTCACGAAAATGCCTCTTCAGAGAGCCCAACCAGCCACCGTGCGAAGCTGAAGGACCCCGGGAAGTGATTTGCTCAACGTTGGAAACTTTCTGCAAACCCCAGGATTCAGAAACCCTTGCAGGCCAACACCATCTATATTCACAAATGTCTCAATTGCTTAGATTGCTAAAGCAGATTAACTACAGGCCCGAGGAGGAACCACCACATGGCGCTTTACCCAAGTGGCTCCAGGAGCACAAACGAGATAGATATGTGCCCAAAAGGCTGTTTGGTCCCCAGCAACACGGATTCCTTCCAAAGCATCATGACTACGCACCCCATAAGCATCAAAGTTCTCGAGTACCTCATTACTATGATTCAAAACCCCAGCCTTATGATCTCCAGATCCCAGAAAGTTACTCCCAAGGTCACCTTTCAAGGGAGTTTAGAGAGCCCCACAGTTACCTGCCCCATTCTCGACACCATGAATACCTACCTCAAGACTTTCAGCGCCGGATCCCTCATGAGAAGCCCAGTTTCAAGCCTCAAGTTCACCGGATGCCACGGTACATGGCCAGGTGGACGGACTTCCTGCCCCAGAGGCCACATTACTTAGCCATGCGTCCAAGGCTCTCGGCCAACCGGCTGCAGTACAGGCAGCCAGCCAACATGCCTCAAATGTTTTACTATGCATCAAAGTAACTTCAGTCGGCATCAGAGGTGTCTGTTTCATGGGGAGCCGGTTTGCAATTTACATCGTGCTGCAGTGAGATAAGTTTGGACCGTTTCGTTTTTAATCAGTTTTCTAACGTGCAATAAAAGTCTATGCGCCTTGAATGTTTCTGAACATTTGTTAAACTAAGTTTGTGATGCAGCGGATTCAAAACTCCAGAAAACTGGTTTCAGGCCTTGACAAGTTTGTTGTCTAAAACCTGTTTTCAAACTATTTAAAATGGTTGGAACATTAAAAAAAAAATGTATCCAGGGAATTGTGCAGAATTTCAAGCAGGCTCTTCAATGATTCTGGTAGGATCTAGGAAATTGGTGAGTCAAACTCTGAACTGAAGCACTGTACAAAATTAAAGAGTTTTGTTCATGTCAAAGTAACTTTGGTTTTTATTTGTCGTCCTCATTCAAGGTGTGGTTTCAAAATGAGTTGAGCATTACACTTCAGTTAAGTTTACCCTGGCTGAAATGCTTCAAACGGGGTTTGGGTTTCCTCCATGGGAAACCACTGAGGCGGGTTTGAACTTATTGATGGCAGCTACTGAAGCAAAGTCCATGTTGCATTAAACTGAACGGATGACTACGGTTCCCCCAATTTACCTTGAATGTGTTCACTCAAACATTTGTACGACCGAACTTCAAATTCTTGAAACGGTCAAATCTCTACCCTTGAAATTTAGGTGGACTAC
Organism: Nematolebias whitei; assembly: GCF_014905685.2. Taxonomy (NCBI): domain Eukaryota; kingdom Metazoa; phylum Chordata; class Actinopteri; order Cyprinodontiformes; family Rivulidae; genus Nematolebias; species Nematolebias whitei. Next base: position 4,786,266 of record NC_056517.1, on the reverse strand, counting down.
TTGGAGGGACAATTGAACTCGTGGAGTGGGAAAAACAAAACTGGAGATGCAGGTGCACCGAGAGACGATGAAGGAACTGAACTGTTCTGTTTTTCTGCACAAGTTCCTGCAGTTAGGACATCTGCAGAAATGTGTTGGAGAATAAGGTGAAGAGCACGGAGGAGAACTGAGCTGAGAACCGCGTCTGATCCAAGAAGTCGAGATGAATGTGTCAACATGGCGACACGTGCTCTGAGTTGATCATTGACCCGTGTGGAGGAGGAGGTGTGTTAAAGTTGGACTCGCAAAGCATCCGTGATGGAGAGGACGTCAGCTGAGCGAGCAGGTCTGAGCCTTTTCCTTTGTCTAAATGGAGAGATTTTCACCGGCTGCAGCACACCCCCTCATTAACAGGCCTGCAACTTTATTAAATAAACTTTATTTGAACCAGACAATATTACAAAAATCTTCCAATCCAAAGAAGCATCAAAACACAAATTTAATAAAAAGATACCTATCAAACTAGACCTCACAGTTCTTAACTAAATATAAATGCAACTATCTCAACAAATATACAAAAATAAATTCACGTTTAAATAGCAGAGGATCTGAAACAATAAATACAATACAAAGAGAAAAGGAATAAACAAAGGGATCTGCTTATTGGATAAAATTAAATTTCTGAATAAGAGTTTTTGTTAGAAGTTTTTTATTGTTTAAGCTTTTCAATAGAGGCAATATATATTTTAGGTCAGTTTCTTTAAAATTATTAAATGAGGATATTTTTTCATTCCACTTCATTTTGTGTATATAATATTTATAATTAGATTTATTATAAATAGTTCGTCTGAAGAAAAGAATGAATTATTAACGATGAACAATATTTGCATTTTTGATAACACGATGCACTTTTTAATTTTTCCAGTAAGCAGTTTTTGTATTTCAGACCAGAATGTTGTGAAAACAATCTACAAATAGATGTTCGATACTTTCACCTTCACTCTGGCAAAAAGAGCAACTTTCTGACATTTGGGGAGAAACGGCCAATGTAGTCTTTAACTGGATAATATCTATGTAACATTTTAAATACAAATTCTTTAATTCTATAAGATAAAATATATTTATAAGACAAGATTTCACTCCATAGTTTATTGCCTAAGTAGCCCCATCTATGTTTACTTATGGGAGTAGAGAAAGTAACTGAGATCTGATAAACCTGTTATTAAAATCTTTATGCATTATATTAGTACCTTCAATAGAAACTGAATCATAAAAGTATAATTTGTCTAAATGTATGGTTTGTGCTAGTGCATTTAAGTTATGAGGAATAGAATTAATGACCAAATCAAATTCTTTTTGAGATATATTTATATCATTAATGTTAATAAAATTCTCATAAGTATACCATTCACCATTAATGTCAAGTAACAGATAAATACTTTTGTTAGCCTAATTATGTAAGTATAATGATTTGTTTTTATATAAAATATAAGCATTATTCCATATGATGCAGTTATGAGGAGAGTAATTATGTTTATATAGCAGAGCCTGTTCATGGAACTTAGTTAACTTGATTGGAAGTTTTCCCACTGAGTAAAGGCAACGCAACAAAAAGTTAATACCCCCCGTTTTATTAAACAAATAATTTGGGAAAATATTCCGCATAGAATTTAAATTTTTTTAGGAATCGTTTAATCCAATTAATTTTTAAAATTTGATTAAAAATAGAAAACGTCAACATATTTAAGCCTCCTTCAACTAAAGAATTTGAGAGAACAGATTTTTTAATTTTATGAGCTTTATTTTTCCAAAGAAATTTGAAAAGAATCTTAAGTTCAGAACAGAGCTCCTTACTGAGATAAAAAACATCACACGCCC
>NC_056517.1:4782777-4784309 GCF_014905685.2 Nematolebias whitei | reverse complement strand
TAAAGTGATACCACGCCAATTATCTATTATTAACTGGTCTTTATTTGGTTTGGGAATCAGAGTGATGAGACCCTGTTTCATCGATGTCGGTGATTCTTCGTTGTTAATAGATTCACTGTAAACTGCCAGAAGAAATTCAGAAATTTCAGACGAGAATCTGAGACAGAATTCTGAGGTCGAGCCGTCGTTGGCAGGAGACTTGTTAGAGTTTATGTTTCTGATGCCCCATTTTATTTCTTCAATACAAAGTGCATCATCACATTCCTCTTTTAGAGTCATTCACTTTGTTTACCTCTACTAATGAGTTTAATAATCCATACAGTCATCATTTTTATACAGATCTCTATAAAAATCTGACATATTTTGAGATTACAGAGTAATCCTCAGTTACATTATCATTTATATTTAGTGATTTCCGTGCCGTTTCTTTTTTTCCATATTAAAAAAGTATTTACTGTTTTTTCACCTTCCTCAATCCATTTTAATCTACATCGAATGAAAGCACCACGTGCTTTTTCTTTATATATCTCGTCTAATTCTTCTTGATAAGTTTGTAGTTGTGTTACAAGAACTTCATCATCTGATGTAATGGCAGTAATGTTTGAGAGGGATCTAATTAATTGCTCTAACTTTTCTCTTTTTTTACGTTTTAATCTTTTACTAAATTGGATCGCATATTTTCTCATTTCATATTTGAGTAGTTCCCAATATTTCCCAAACTGGTTCTTATTTTGAGCAATTGTCCAACACTGTGTGATTAGTTTTTGGATACATAATGTAAGTTCTGTGTTATTTAGTAGAGAGTTGTTAAGTTTCCAGTAGTTATACACTCTTCTACTCTCCTTATTGGAAAGATTTAATTTCAAATAAATGGTTTTATGATCAGTTAAAACTGCAGGGGACATTTTTTACCTCTGTTACTTGTTTCTCCAGTTTTTCTGAAATAAGCTATAAGTCAATTCTAGATGGAGCAGAAAAAGTTTTCTTACTCCAGGTGTACTGACGGCTGGAGGGATGATGACGTCACCAATTGTCCAATAAATTCAGTCTGTTAGAAAAGTCCATAAGAAGATTTTGTCCATTTCTAAGTCTTGAAGGACATCTGTCCAGCTGAGGGGACCAAACCAAATTAAAATCTCCTCCTAAAATAACCTCTGCTGATGGAATTTGCTCCATAGAAATAACATAGCGTCCTCCAACTCCTTCAAGAAAATCAACCAAATGTAGGAATGAAATTAGATTTGACATTTAAAATTTTACCTTTGAAGATGTCTTTTAATGTAGCTACTCCACCTGATTTGTTTGAACCATGTGATAACCATAAATCGTTGCCCCATCGGGATTTCCACAAGGTTTCATCTTCCAAACATGAGAGACATTCCTGAAGAAAAATGAAATCCGCTCTTGCCTCTTTAGCAAACAAAAATAAAGCTTTTCTTTTTATATTATTCTGCAAACCCCTTGTATTAACAGATAAGAATGATAACTCCAAAACGTCTTCTCTTTAAGAACAATAAAGAGAAAAAACTTAG
>NC_056517.1:4781792-4782677 GCF_014905685.2 Nematolebias whitei | reverse complement strand
ACTCCAAAACGTCTTCTCTTTAAGAACAATAAAGAGAAAAAACTTAGTAAAACGTCAACCATTGAAAAGGACTCTAAGATGAAACTTGAAGCCACTGTGTAACCTATTTGAAATGTGTAATGTTTACTTGCTTGCATCAACGTGTGGCATGGAGGCTGCACAGCTGCAGAAAGAAAAGCTTTGCAGAGAGTGGTGAAGGCTGCACAGAAGACTGTGGGAGTCGGCCTCCCCACCATCACAGACATCTACACCTCCAGATGCAGGAAGAGGGCCACCTGAATCATGAAGGACCCCACTCACCCAGCACACATACTTTTTGCCCTGCTCCCCTCAGGAAGGAGGTTGAGGAGCATTAAGTGTAAAACCACTAGCCTGAGGAACAACTTCTACCTTGAGGCTGTTAGACTCATGAGCATCTAACCCGAATAATCACTTTGAAAAAAATCACATCATGTTGCTGCTGATCTTCACAGATGCGTCGCTGTCAGGCTGGGGGGGGACATGCCTATCCCGAGCTGCAGGGGCGCTATGGCCACCTCACACAACAGCTCATTTAAAGTTCTGGAATGTCAAGGAGCCCCAAAATGGCGTCGAGCGGAGTGGTCGCGTTATATTGAGGCTGCGCTCACCGTCCCAGATTTATGTTCATGTAAGTGTTAATTCTCCACTATCTAAGCTCTTGACTCGCCTGCCATCCAGATGAAAAGCTCCAAGAACCGTGAGGAGGTAAAATCCCTCCAGGTTAGACAAAAAGGAAAAGCTGCGGAGCATGATTATGCTATGCTAACGGAGGATGCTAGCTCTTCTGCTAAGCGGAGCAGAGAACAGCTGACGCCACTGAATACGCCAGAAAAAAGTAAACAGGAGAAAAAATGTAAAGATACA
>NC_056517.1:4781403-4781692 GCF_014905685.2 Nematolebias whitei | reverse complement strand
AAGTTTTGTTGGCTATTAATCAACTCGGGCAACGACTGGATGGCCGAATGGATGAGCTGAGCTCACAGTTGCAGCAGCATAGTGCTATGCTAGCTTCTGTAGCTAAAACAACACAACTGAACTCAGAAGACATAGAAGACTGCAAAATTAAAATTAAAATCAAGTCTTTGGAGCAACAGGTGGGCTCTCTCCTTAAAGATAAAGAAGATTTGAAAGAACGGCTGGTGGAACAAGAAAGGTACAAAAGAAGATGGAGTCTTCGGATGAAAGGGAAAAAAGAAGATGTAAA
>NC_056517.1:4777031-4781303 GCF_014905685.2 Nematolebias whitei | reverse complement strand
TCTGAAAATATCTGGATTAATTACTGGCAGATAGAAGAGTTTTAAAGATGGGAAAATGAAGTTTAAATGGAGAGAGATGGGTGAGGGAATGTGTCTGTTATAACCAGAAACAACATGCTCCTTTGGACGCAGCTCAATCCACGGTACACTAGCAGTTGAGATCGACTCTTTACCTTTGTAGACGACAGCCTCGGCTCCGGTGCAGAGTTTTCTTTCAACTCTTTTCAGCGTCTCCGTAAGAACAGCTGTGACCTCAGGAGTCGTGAGATCATCACAGAACAGACTTCCTCAGAAGTTATGAAGTTTTCACCGGGTGGAGTCACAGTGAGGCATCGTGGCTCCTACAGGAACTCCAGCCGAACTCCATCAGTACCAGTCAGTTCGCTCCAGAATTTCAGTTCATCCCAAAACTTCGGATCATATCTGGAACTTCTTGTTCTCTCCAGCTACTCTTGTTCCGCTCTGGAACTTGTTCTGCTTGGAACTAGGAAGTGTCGACCCTTTTAAAGAGGTCACTTCCGGTTCCTTCTGGGAACTTCCTGATTGGTTGAACGAACCAACCGGGGTGTGGTTTTAGTGACGTCAGAGGGTCATTACATGTCAAGGAGAAAGCGTAGATGTTTAAGAACAGACAGAAAGATGTTTTGAAGAAACAGAGACATTTAGGAGCCAGTCTTCCTTCTATCTGTCTGATAGAGATAAACATGACATTTCGTTCCGATAAACATGTTTTTGACCGTTCCTTGACTTTTGACCGACTCACAACTTGCTCATTTCAGACAGAAGATCAAAAAAATGCATAATTACTCTTGTAACAGACATTAACTTGATTTCTACTTTGAATGAGGATTAAACATCATTAATACTGTTTCACAGTTGATTTAAAATGAGTAGTTCACTTCAACATTTAAAAATGATTTGAACTAAACACACTTTGATTATCAAGATATTGTAAAATAGTAATGATAATAAACAGAGAGTGTTCTTTCAATTGATCCGTGCAGGACACACTTAGAAAGTCTCTGGATGAGCTTAATCTGTGTTTCTGGACTCAAATCAATGAAATAACAGTTCCTGTCCCAGGAAGGCTTTTGACCTGAGGCTTAGTTCACTACAGTGCACAGACGCATGTTGTGTAGCTATGCGTTCTGAGTGCATGAACGCCCCGGAAAGCTTTCGACGGGGAGAGGAAGATGCTGAAAAAAGGCAGTGAACCAACAGATTCACGGCTGATCAATATGAACAGATTAATAATAACAAGTGAACTGATTATTAATCAAATGAACTGATTGGTAACAATAGTCATGAACTGATTAGTGACAATAGAACCAGAACAACAGTCACAACTTGTGACTGATAACAACATCTCACACTGTAAATGCATGCAGACTGTAGTGTGCTAAAAGGCTCGATTAGCTTGGTTAGCTTCAGAGCTCCACTACAGTCATATTTTAATAACGGGTTCTCTCTTTTTCGAGCTACTTGACAGATGTGTGACAGGGTACTGTGCGTAGATGGTTTAATCAGTGACATGAGACGTTAATTTTCTTTGACCCATCAAAATAAATGTGGTCATTTATTAACAGAATCAAAATTTAACATCAAAACATTGTACACTTGATTAGACTGATCTGGTTCTGATTAATAAAACTTGGCACGTTTTACTTAATAAAAACAACAGACATTTCTGAAGGCATCTGGATTAATTACTGGCAAGATAGAAGTTTAAAGATGATAAATGAAGGAGTTTAAATGTAGAGAAAAGATGGATGAGGATGTATGTCTGTAGACCAGAACAACACGCTCCTTTCAAACGCAGCTCGCCGTGGTACACTTGTAGTGAAGCCAGTGACGACTCTTTACCTTGGCGGAGAATGGGTCAGCTGCGGTCAAGAGGTCCCTGGCACGCTACCTTTCAGCGTCTCCTCAGGGCGGCTGCGACTCGGCAGAAGTCGTGAGATAATCCGTTCCACAGAACAAACTTCCTCAGCAGTTATAGGGCATTCGCCGGGTGGAGCCACAGCGAGGCGTCGTGGCTCCTGCAGAGATGGATGACTCCATCAGCCTGGAAAACTGAGTCCGAAGTTCCACTCAGCAGTGGAAAAACTCCTGAACTACTCCACAGTACTCCAAGAGACTCAGAAGAACTCCGAGGAGCTCCAGCCGAACTCCCTCAGAACCAGAAGAACTAACGGAACTAAGAAGGACTCACAGTTCCAGGAAGTGTCGACTTTTAAAGAGTTCTGCTTCCGGTCACTTTTAGTAAGTCCTGATTGGTTGAGGGAACCAACAGAGGTGTGGTTTTAGTGACGTCAAAGGGTTTTTACAAGTCGAGAAAACAACAGAAATGTTTAGGAACAGACAGAGAAATGTTTTGACGAAGTGAGAAAACTGCAGGTGCCAGTTCTCTTGTTTACTGTCTGAGAGGTTTAAAAACACAACAGCTCGTTCCAACAACTTGTTTTGGACTGTCTCCTACTTTTGACCGACATCACTCCTTCTCATTTCAGACAGAAGATCAAAAAAATGCATAATTACTTTGTAAAATAGACATTTAACTTGATTTTTAATTTGAATGAGGATTAAAAAATCATTAATACTGTTTCACAGTTGATTTAAAATGAGTGGTCCACTTCAACATTTAAAAATGGTATGAACTAAACACACTTTTGACTATCAAGATATTGTAAAATAGTAATGATAATATAAAAAAGAGAGTGTTCTTTCAATTGATTAGTTCAGGATACAATTAGAAAGTCTCTGGATGAGCTAATTTGTATTTCTGGATTCAAATCAATGAAATAACAGTTCCTGTCCCATGAAGGTCTTCAGAGGCAGGTTTTTGATTGGAGGCCTAGTTCACTACAAGACAGATGTGAGTTTAAACGGAGTTCCATGAAACAACAATATTCATTCTGTAACACTAAGGACAGAATGTGTCATGGAACGAGCCGTCACATCACGTAGATAAAAGCGAATACATGAGCAGGGTGTTGACCATGCAGCCGCAGTCCAAATATCAGCATTGTCTTACCATTATGCAGGGCAGTCGAAGATGCGATACCCCTGATCGAGTGCGCCCTGAGGTTGACAGGAGGCTCTAAATCTGATGCTCTGTAGGCTTCAGAAAAGGCCTCACACAGCCAGTGTGACAGGCGCTGGGTGGATAATGGTCGACCTGCAGATGCATCTCTATAATGCAAAAACAAATGTTGAGTTTGACGCATTTCAGCTGTGCGCGCTATGTAACACGTCAACGCCCGCACCGGACAGAGAAGATGGAAAGATGCTTCTTCTTCTGATTTGTGTGGGGGGAATCAAGAGTGATATTGTTGGGGGGGAAACCCCTCCAACGATATCACTCTTGATTTAAAAGAGCTTGTGATGAACCGGGAGCCATGGTGCGTTCACGCGCTCGGGAGCCACCAGGAGAGCTGTCAATCCCTCCTCCTGAACTTGGTTCAAAAACCGTAATATCAGAAGAGGTGGGGGGAACACATAAAGAAGTGTTTTGGGCCATGGGCTGTGAGCAAACACGTCCACCTCCAGCGGTGGTTCGTCTCGCGAGCTCAGTGAGAACCATAGTTGACACTGAGCGTTTTCTCGTGTCGCAAACAGGTCCACAGCTGTTTTGCCAATTTTTTGCCACGTCTGAGCCATCACATCAGGGTGGAGGGTCCTGTCCCCGTCTGAGCCATCACATCGGGGTGGAGGGTCCTGTCCCCGTCTGAGCCATCACATCGGGGTGGAGCGTCCTGTCCCCGTGACGCGGACCGCCCCTTGACATCACATCTGCCCCTTTGTTCAGAACACCGGGGATGTACACTGCTCTGATAGAGAGCAGATTTTGATGTGCCCAACACAGCAACTGTCTCACAATGTGTAACATTCGGGCTGAGCGCACACCCCCTGCTGGTTTATGTATGCTGCAGTCTCCTTGTTGTCTGTGTGAATCAAAACATGTTGATTCTGCAGCACAGGAGCAAAGTGTTGCATCACATTCAGAACCGTGCGACATTCCAGAACTTTTTTTTTTTTTTTTTTTTTTTTTTTTTTTTTAGAACAATACAAACACAAAAAGACATACAAATACAGTCACACTGACAGCTTCACAATCAACAAACTTTCCAGAAGATATACAAACAAAAAACCTCCCCAACAATATCCCGAACAAAACCACAACATCTTAGTGCATTCTAAAAATATTAACAACAAATTGTAGGCAAGTAATCAGGGATAAAAAATAATATTAACATCACAATAAAATAAAAA
>NC_056517.1:4775911-4776931 GCF_014905685.2 Nematolebias whitei | reverse complement strand
TCAGTCATCCAGGTATATAACAACAAAAAAGGTTGAATCATGTCATCGAAGTCCAGATGACATGATTCAACCTTTTTTGTTAATATCAAATGTAGTTTTAGCCATATGTTTTAAAAAAAGAATATGTTGTTAACTCTTAACAGTTTCCAATATTCTCACTTAATAAATGAACAGCAACAGAGCACCAAGTGTACACTGAAAACACTTCACCCTCCAACCCTCTAGTGGGCGCCTCCTTCCGCTTTAAGGAGTGCTGACACAAAATGTGTCTGTGGCTTTGACCAGAGGGTCTCGCAGTAAAATCACTCAACACAGCGTTCTTTTCACAGATCAGCGTGCAGGTTTCTCTAAAGCTGACCAACGCTTACTTTAACTTTCGACGGGAAAAGAAAAAACTTTCGACAGAACACGGCGTTTTGCGCATGCGTCCAAATATGACAACACTACGGAGAGTGGCTGTAGTTAGCTTGTAGCTTCGCTACTTAGCTCTCGAAGAAAATACTTTAACACTACTTACACACAGTTTTCAACCAAAAAAGTAACAATTAAATCTGATAACTCTGATTTTACACTTGAACACCACTTACGCAAAGTTTTCAACTTAAAAAAGTAACGATTAAACTGACAACTCTGATTTTACATCAGACACAGTATTACTGCGGTTAGCCGGTAGAAGACAGATCTACAAAGTATATCGTAGGCTAAATTTCAATTGTTTCTACCGTGTACTGTATATATTGCACATTCCTACCTCTGGCCTGGAGATGAGTGTAAACCTCAGAGTCCTGGCCTGATGATGTTGATCTTCTGTACTGGTCCATCCTTTTGGCCAGTGGCTGTTTAGTTTCCCCGATGTAAGACTGATCACCCTCCTGACACTGAACAGCATACACAACATTACTCTGTTTGTGCCAGGGGACTGGATCTTTGGGATGAACCAGTCTTTAATGTATTTTGGGGTTTAAAAGCCACCGGGATGTTGTGTTTAGAAAATAAACGTCTCAGTTTCTCTGATACTCC
>NC_056517.1:4774390-4775811 GCF_014905685.2 Nematolebias whitei | reverse complement strand
ACATTAAATGTGTAGAAATTAAAAACATGGCTTCAATTAAAAGTAAAAGGGTTCTTGTTCCACTTTGACTAGCATCATATCATAATTGAACATAACCTACTTTTGGGGCTATTGTCATCAAAGTTGCGTTTATTTTGTAAATATGCCCCTTTTGGCTAGTGCAGAATAAAAAGATGAGACAAATGCCTGGTTTACTCCTGAATTGGCTGATCTAAGACTAGAAAGATTGGCTTTGAGCAACAGCAAGAAAGTCTAGTTCAGATACTTAATGGTTGCAATTTTGACAGCTGCAGCATCAGAGTCAGTTTCTTTATTGTCATTCGCACCTCATGTGGTGGAGCGAAATTATGTACACAGGGTCCCAGTTACATCCAACCATAAAATGTATAAGAACGGTAATATCTAAGATATGAACTAAGAAAAACATCAAATATACACTAAGCACTCATGACATAAAACATTGAACATCAGCACAAACATGAGTGTGAGCAGATGTGCACGCATGAACACATCAATATTGAAACAGATCAGCAGCAACATGAAACAGATCAGCAGCAACATATGGTTTTTCACAGTGATTATTCTAGTTAGAGATTCATGAGTCTTAACAGCCTCAGGGTAGAAGCTGTTCCTCAGTCTAGTGGTTCTACACTTAATGCTCCATCATTGTACAGCTTCCAAAGCTGTAAAATGGAACCACATCTCAGACCTTAAATGAAAATGACCTAAGATTCTGAAAAACAACTTAGTCACTTTCTGTGAGGTTCAATTCATCTGACCTACCACCACACTCTGTTGTCAAATAAGCATGAGATTCTAAGTTGTTTCAACAGATGTGGTGTTGCCTCTAGCTCCAGCATCAATCTTGTATTCCAGGATCAATGTGAGGCATGGAGACTGCAAAGTTGCAGAAAGGAAAGCTTTGCAGAGTGGTGAAGGCTGCACAGACCACTGGAGACAGCCTCCCCACCATCACGGACATCTACACCTCCAGATGCAGGAAGAGGGCCACCTGCATTGTGAAAAATCCCAATCACCCAGCGCATGGAATATTAAAATGATTTAAACTTATTTAGCACCTGTGTGCAGCCCACAGTTGTGGGAGAAGCTTCCTCCTGCAGCTGATCAGCAGATCTCAGCTCTGCATGGAGATCAGCTGATAAGCTGACCTCTGTGCAAAGAGAAGTGGGCATGGCCAAGATTGCAGCCACAGGCAGACAGCTAAAATTATATTCTGTGCTCTTTTAAAGCAGAGTTTAGAAACCTTGTTTAGAATATTACAAATGTGTGGGAAGAGTTTAAAATGCCTTAAATATATATAGTGTGTGTGTGTGTGTGTGTGTGTGTGTGTGTGTGTGTGTGTACAGGTCCTTTTGAAAAAATGAGCATATTGTGATAAAGGTCATTATTTTCCATAATGT
>NC_056517.1:4768338-4774290 GCF_014905685.2 Nematolebias whitei | reverse complement strand
TCCATGTGGCCCTGTGATGGACTTGCGACCCGTCCAGGGTGTACCCCGCCCCTCGCACAATGATTGCTGGACATGGGCACCGGCGACCCCCATGACCCAAAATGGAATAAGCGGGTAAAGATAATGGATGGATGGAACTACTTTTTGTAGTGGCTGTAGATTTTTTTGAAACACTTTACTCTAACATTTTTGTTTCACAAAGAACCAAAATAACTTTATATTTGTTGTTACATATTCATTCAACCCTTATTTAAACAGATAAGTCACATTGAGCCTCGAAGACTCATTTACAAGTGAGATGTGTTTGGACAGACAATAAAAGTGGTGGAAAATGACATATAAACATTAATCTAATTAAATATATACATATATATGTTTTGTATATATAAATATAAACCATACGTATAATATAAACAATATATATATATATATAATAAATATAACCATACGTATATATATATATATATATATATTAATCAATTCCAATCAAAATATCAAAGCAACTTTACTTGAATACTGTAAATGTTATACGTCAATAAAATTGTAACAGTTTAAAAAAGTTAAAGACTGGTTTTATCTGTAGAATCAGAAAAACATGTTACTAAACCTGCAGTTATGTATGAAATACAATTTTAAAATACCATCACTGGAATCTTAACCATGTGCTTTAATCGTGTGTTAATTTGGCTGCTCCAAAACATGTGACAATAATTAAAAATTAAATTTTGTCAATAGCTCAGGTAAAAATGCTGACCTATAGAACATTTCTACATTTTTCACTGCTTCAGTAAAGAACTCATCAGACACAAACCTCTGAATAAAGTAATCTGACCCAGACCACACCATGAAGTCACAGTACTCCCACTCTTTCATGTAGGGGAACACCACCTCAGAAAAAGAACACCACCTCAGAAACAGTTCACCTCATCTCAAACAAACATCATTCATGTGTTTTTGTGTTTAAAACTGTTAAAATAAGATGCATCTATTCCCTTGGGAACAAACAGACTTTGTTTTACAGGTGTTCAACTCAGCTCATAAACTTTTTAATTGACACTAATGTAAATGTAATTTAAAAAAAAACTGTCACTGTGTTAACTTCACTGCCAATATGAACTAATTTCACATTAAACAAACAGATAGTTTTAATGAGAGCTTTTGGTTCAACTGACCTCGAAGTTTGAAACATCTGCTGAGACTTTACCTTTAGCAAAAAGGAGTATTACTCCCAGGATGGGTTCCCATGCAGATAACACATGAAAGAACCCTTTTGTTTAATGACAGTTTCTTTTCAGGAGATGAACAGCGAAACCTTTTGATGAACATTGATTCTGTCTCATTTCATACCTGAATGTTTATTCATGAAAATGTGTGTTTTAAGTAATCTCTCTTTAAGATAATCATTTGTCTTATTTCTCTTTTTTAAAAGAAGAGTAACTTTTAAAGGCAGACAGAGAAAATGGACTTTAGATTTTATAAAACATGACAGTGAGCTAGGTTTGCAGTTGTGATAGGTTCACCAGGAGTGCATTGAAGAGTCTCTCTCACCAGAACGAGATGCCAGAATGTTCCACAGCTGTTAAAATGATACCAGCAAGGCCTGAGATGCTCCGGTGACTGAGAGGCTGTTTGTCTCCTCAAAGTTCACCTATCACTGGTTGGAGGGACGAAGGTCCGGCCACTGGCTCTGAAGTCAGCTGGGATTTACCACTCTGCGGTGTGGTGGTTCTGGTTCGGTCAGGTTCTCTTGTCCTGAGACGTCTGCAGCAAAGCTGCTTCTCTTCTTAATTTTCTTCCTAGGATGTCTCTCTAGGAGGATGTGTCTTTCTCTGAAGTTTGCTCGAAGTCCAGTTGAAGTGTGTTGAGTCGTTGAGAAGTAGATGTGCTTGTAGAAGTAGTGATGAAGAAGTTGAAGAAGAAGTAGACGAAGTGAAACTTAACTGTGTGTTACAGATGTGAAGGTCCACCTCTCAGAAGAGGGATGGTCCTAACTCACTTTAGACACAAATTTTAACTACTTCACAAACAGAACCAGTCCAAAATCTGCATTTTAAGTTTCACTGATTTGAATAATCAATTAGACCTTTGATGCAAAGCTATTTTGTTATTCAGTTAACTTTTGTCTTACATAATCTTCATCAGATATAACAGATTATTTTTGTAATAAAATACATAAAATCAACTAAATTTGTGATTATTTTGGCATATCTGTGTGTATTAATTGATTTGATGCCCTTTAAACACGAGAAAGAACTCACGTTTCAGTTTACATTTGATTTGGGGTTAAACAGAGACTGATTTTTCCTCTAAAAGAGAGGTGATGTCCACACAACGAGGTTATTTGCATACTAAACACATATCTTATGAGCTTAACTCATAACTGATATTCTACAACATATATCCAGCCCCATATCACCCTACAGTCACAAACAACTGAGCTTGTACCTGGTGTACCTGTGTGACCTCTGCTTAGTTCATAGGACTTGTTTGTGTTGTCAAATGCATAAATGTTTCTTAATTGAGACACTGAGGACTCCAGCATCTTTGGCACAATGTGGGTATTTTATTTCCAAACACCATCACCACAGCAGGTGCAGGAGAGCAGAGCATCCGGAGAAGCTCCGAGGTATGGTCCACTGCAGTTGACGTGTAGTCTGAAGTCACAAACTCTCAGATCCGGATACTGCGGTCCTTCGATGGCTTCATATGTCTGCCTGGCTGTTTTCACATCCCCATCTGACAAACAAAAAACAATAGTTGTTATAATCTCCTCTAAACATCATTATCATTTGCTTTTATCTGTAATTTTCAAGTTTTGAATGTTTGTGTCATGACATACTTGCTTTAAAGTGCAGTGACCACACATTACTGCCCCATCCTTCTCCAAGGACACCCATGGCGTTAGAGGATCTTCAGACAGGAACTGACTGATTAACCTGAAATTATACACATTACACGTTAATACAGGTCTGTTTAGTTAGTATTGATGATCATATGTTTCACTACTGTGGACATCTGCTGGTGTTTACTGACTGTAGGAACAGTCAGATGTTGGATACAGAGTCAGGATGTGCAATATGGCATAAAATTCATAACCCGGCAATATTGTCTATTGTGATGAGAAGCTACACGCTAATTACATCAGTTTTTTTTGCTGGTGTTCTGTCCATTCAGCATACATGTTATGGTATCATACATTTAGTTAATACACATGCACATTTTGCAATAAGCCTATGACGTTCAGAGGAGCCGTATGATCATCCTACACTACAAGATACAACAAAAAAGCAAGTCAGTAAATTGTTTTGGTGAAAGTACACATGGTATTATTGTGTATTTACACAAGTTACTGTGTGCGTTGAATTTCCTGAACCGTAAGTAAATCATTTTGGTAACGCTTTGCGTGTAATATGTGCTCGACTTCAGGTTGAGTGAAAACTCTGTTTATGTGCGAACAGTGCAAGTGAAGTTAGTCCGAGCTTTGTGAATTTAATTTAAACAACATAAGGACAATATACAGGTCCTTCTCAAAAAATTAGCATATTGTGATAAAGGTCATTATTTTCCATAATGTAATGATAAAAATGAAACTTTCATATATTTCAGATTCATTGCACACCAACAGCACTTAGTTTATCTATAAATCATAAATAATCAATCATTAAGGATTATGTTATTGTCTGGGTGTTTTACTATTTTTGATATTTGTGATATTGGGTGTGGTTTAATTATATTTTCACAAGCACAAATATGGGTATCTTAAGGTTTGTCACATGGAATATTAATGGAGCCGGTAGCCAACATAAAAAAAATAGAATCTTTAGCCAGATTAAAAGATTAAAGGCAGATGTTGTATTACTCCAAGAGATTCATAAATTACCGTCAACTGTGGATGAGCTAAAATCTCCTGAGTTTCCTCATGTATTCTCAGCCTGCTATAACTCAAGACAGAGAGGAGTAGCAATATTAATACATAAAAATGTGAACTTCACAATATTAGACACAGTTATAGACCCGCAAGGTAGATATATAATATTAAAATTATCCATACTCAGTCAAAAATATTGTATTGTTAGCTTATATGGGCCAAATGTGGACGATGCCGCTTTTTTTCATGATCTCTTCTCTACTCTATCAAATCACATGGATTGCTCGCTGGTACTGGGAGGTGATCTTAACTTTGGTCTAGATAACAAAATAGACAGGCTGAATGCAGTAGGAGCTCAACGCAGTTGGCAATCCATAAATGTAGTTAAACAGTACATGAGTGATTATGGACTCTGCGATGCATGGCGGTCTCTTCACCCTAATAGTAAAGAGTATTCTTTCTTTTCACATGTGCATCACTCTTACTCTCGTCTGGATTATTTTATAATCAGCAACTCATTGCTGACCAACATTTCAGACACTAAGATACACCCTATTGCTGTCAGCGATCATGCACCAGTTACTTTAAATTTAGATAATAAGAAAGAAATCCCAAAAAGTATAAACTGGAGATTAAATACCTCACTGCTTATGGATGAAGAATTTATACAATACTTTAAAAATGAATGGACATCGTATTTAGAGTTTAATGACTTGCCAGGTACATCAGCGTGTACACTCTGGGAGGCTGGGAAAACAGTTATGAGAGGGAAAATAATATCCTACGCAACAAACAAAAAGAAAAAAGAAAATAAACGTATTGAGGAATTAGAGAAATCTATCAAATTATTAGAAAGTTTACAAGGAGAGGAAACACAGAAAAAACTACGCAAGATAAAATTAGAACTAAATGAATGTATTGACAAAAAAAACAAATTCTTAGTACAAAGACTTCGCTTAGAACATTTTGAACACAGTAATAAATCCGGTAGCTTTTTAGCTAATCAACTCAAATTAAATAAAGAAAAAACGTCTATATATGGTATTAAAGACACAAATGGTAACATAACTTATGACGAGGAAAAAGTAAATAGTGTTTTTAGAGATTTCTATAAAACTCTATATACTCCACAAATAAATCCAACAGATGAAGATATTAATCAATTCTTGGAGAGAGTAATACTTCCAAAACTAGACAGTAGTCAATCTTCAGAACTAGACTCACCATTCACATCAGATGAGCTCCGTGAAGCCATTAAAAACATGCCTAATAAGAAATCTCCAGGCCCAGATGGATATCCAGCAGAATTTTATAAAGAGTTCTGGAACATCTTGGAACCAATATTTCACAGAATGCTACATGAGTCAGAAGAAAATGGCAGGTTTCCAACACATATGAACTCAGCCAACATTAGTCTACTATTAAAACCAGGCAAAGACCCAGTACTACCTACCAGTTATCGCCCCATCTCTCTTATTAATGTAGATGTTAAAATAATTAGTAAAGTCCTCTCTAAAAGATTAGAGAAAATAATTCCTCTCATTATTCATCCTGACCAAACTGGATTCATAAAAGGAAGACACTCGACCACAAACACACGCAGATTATATAATTTAATAGAGTATTCATATAGTAAAAATATTGAAACAGCTATTTTGTCTTTGGACGCAGAAAAAGCATTTGATAGGGTAAACTGGAAATTTTTATTTTCTACATTGAGTAAATTTGGTTTTGGGGACCATTTCATTAATTGGTTAAAAATATTATATAACTCACCAAGAGCATGTGTCAGGACAAATAATCAAATATCTTCAAGCTTCTGTTTACAGAGGGGGACCAGGCAGGGATGTCCACTTTCACCTGCACTATTTGCTATTTTTATTGAACCTTTAGCAGCAGCAATAAGACAAACTGCTGATATTAAAGGTATACTGTGTAGAAATATAGAACATAAAATTAGTCTTTATGCTGACGATGTCTTACTTTTTCTTCAGAACACAGAAAAGTCAATATCTAATGTTATCGAATTAATAAACTCATTCTCAAAAGTTTCTGATTATTCTATAAATTGGTCAAAATCCACA
>NC_056517.1:4761531-4768238 GCF_014905685.2 Nematolebias whitei | reverse complement strand
CATGACCTATATATTTACATGTAATATATATATATATATATATATATATATATATATATGTATGTATATATGTACATAAAAAAGGAGAAAAAGCCACAGGCAAAGCAGAATATTCAAAATAGAAACGAGATCATCCATTTTGGTTGTGTGCTCTTTTCCAGCTCTTCTTCTTCTAATACATGTTAGTGGTGGTTAGTAAAGAGCTTAATGTAGCACTAGCACCACCAGCTGGTAAGGCGTGTTAATATTAATGATCCGCCCACTACAGGTGAACTATCCACCCGCTAAAGGGGAACTATGGGCACTGTGGAGACAGAAATAAACCGGTTCTACCGGAACCGGCCTAAATAAGGCATAATAGGGTCCTACAAGAACCGGACCTGTGGATATGGGGCAAAAGTACAGGCCAAACACCCCATGATGAGAAAAATAAATGGACTCGATGTTCCCTCGCCCAGACGTGGATCACCGGTGCCCCCTCTGGAGCCAGGCCTAGAGGTGGGGCACGCTGGCGAGCGCATAGTGGCCAGGCTTTTACTCAAGGAGCTTGGCTGGGCACAGCACGAAGAGGAGACATGGGTCCCCCTTCCCATGGGCTCATCACCTGTGGGAGGGGTCAAAGGGATCGGGTGCAATGTGGGATGGGTGGTGGCTGAGGGCAGGGACCTTGGCGGTCTGATCCTTGGCTACAGAAGCTGGCTATTGGGATGTGGAATGTCACCTCTCTGGTGGGGAAGGAGCCTGAGCTGGTGTGTGAGATTGAGAGGTTCCGGCTAGAAATAGTCAGACTCACCTCTATGCATGGCTCTGGAACTTGTTTCCTTGAGAGGGGATGGACACTCTTCCACTCTGGAGTTGCCCCTAGTGAAAGGCACCGAGCAGGAGTGGGCGTACTTCTTGCCCCCCATCTTGGTGCCTGCATGTTGGAGCTCACCCTGGTGAATAAGCGGGTAGCCTCCATCCGCCTACGTGTGGGGGGACGTGTTCTGACTGTCATTTGTGCTTATGCACCAAACGGCAGTTCAGATTACCCACCCTTTTTGGAGTCCTTCGAATGGGTACTGGAGAGTGCACCTCCTGGGGACTCCCTTGTTCTGCTGGGAGACTTCAGTGCTCACATGGGCAATGACAGTGAAACTTGGAGAGTTGTGGTTGGGAGGAACTGCCCCCCTGATCTGAACCTGAGTGGTGTTCTGTTGTTGGACTTCTGTGCTCATCATGGATTGTCCATAACAAGCACCATGTTTAAGCATAAGGGTGTCCATATGTGCTCTTGGCACCAGGACACCCTAGGCCGCAGTTTGATGATCCACTTTGTTGTCAACTCATCTGATCTGCAGCCACATGTCTTGGACACTCGGTTGAAGAGAGGGGCGGAGCTGTCCACTGACTACTACCTGGTGGTGAGTTGGCTCAGATAGTCGGGGAGGACTCCGGTCAGACCTGGCAGGCCCAAACGTGTTGTGAGGGTTTGTTGGGAACATCTGGCAGAGTCTCCTGTGAGACGAAGCTTTAACTCCCACCTCTGGGAGAACTTTGAACATGTTCCGGGGGAGGTAGGGGACATTGAGTCAGAGTGGGACATGTTCCGTGCCTCTATTGTCGAGGCAGCTTACCAGAGCTGTGGCCACAAGGTTGTTGGTGCCTGTCACGGCAGCAATCCTTAAACCCAGTGGTGGACACCGGCGATGAGGGATGCTGTCAGGCTGAAGAAGGTGTCCTATTGGGCCTTTTTGGCCTGTGGGACCCCGGAAGCAGCTGATGGGTAGCGGCAGTCCAAGTGACATGCGGCTCGGGTGGTTACTGAGGCAACAACTCGGGCATGGGAGAAGTTCAGAGAGGCTATGGAGAATGACTTCCGCACGGCTTTGAGGCGATTCTGATCCACCATCCGGCGTCTCGGGGGGAAAGCAGTACACCACCAACACTGTTTACAGTTGGGGTGGTGTGCTGCTGACCTCAACTCGGGATGTTGTGGGTCGTGGGAAGAATGCTTCGAAGACCTCGATCCCACCGGCACGTCTTCCACTGAGGAAGCGGAGCCTGGGGACTTTGGATCGGGCTCTCCAATCTCTGGTGCTGAGGTCACCGAGGTGGTTAAAAAGCTCCTCGGTGGTAGGGCCCCAGGGGTGGATGAGATTCGTCCCGAGTTCCTTAAGGCTCTGGATGTTGTAGGGTTGTGATGGCTTACATGACTACAATATTGCATGGACATCGAGGGAAGTTCCCCTGGATTTGGCAGACTGGGGTGGTGGTCCCCCTATTCAAAAAGGGGGACCGTAGAGTATGTTCCAACTACAGGGGGATCATGCGCTTAAGCCTCCCTGGTAAGGTCTATTCAGGGGTTCTGGAGAGGAGGGTCCATCGGATAGTCGAACCTCGGATTCAGGAGGCGCAGTTTGGTTTTTGTCCTTGTCGTGAAACACTGGACCAGCTCTACACTCGCAGCAGGGTCCTGGAGGGTGCGTGGGAGTTTGTCCAACCAGTCTACATGTGCTTTGTGGACAGGGAGAAGGTGTTCGACCACATCCCTCGGGGAACCCTGTGGGGGGTACTCTGGGAGTATAGGGTACCAGGCCCTTTGATACTGGCTGTTAGGTCCCTGTATGACTGGTGTCAGAGCCTGGTCCACATTGCCGGCAGTAAGTTGGGCTTGTTCCCGGTGAGAGTTGGACTCCGCCAAGGTTGCCCTTTGTCACCGATTCTGTTCATAACTTTTATGGACAGAATTTCTAGGCACAGCCAAGGTGTCGAGGGGATCCGTTTTGGTGGCTTTAGGATCGCGTCTCTGCTTTTTGCAGATGATGTGGTCCTATTGGCTTCATCAATTTGTGATCTACAGCTTTTGCTGAATCGGTTCGCAGCCGAGTGTGACGCAGCCGGGATGAAGATCAGTTCCTCCAAATCCGAGGCTACTACCCCCACGACCCGACCCCGGATAAGCGGAAGAATATTGATGGATGACGGATGGTCCACAGCCCTCTGATAGATTATAAATTTGGCTCTTTCAGAGAAAAAGTTTGGGCGGCTCTGTTATATAGAATGTGGTAAATTCTGTTAATGTCTTTCTTTCTTTAGTTACATTATTTAATGCTTAATAAGGCTGCCATATAGTCTGATACAATTATATATTTTTGACCATTATGTTTTTCAATCCACTCTAAACCCATGAGTATTGCTAATAATTCTACAGTATAGACTGATAAGTTATCTGTTGTTCTTTTTTTCATTCCTATATTTTGACGAGATATAAACTGCTGCTCCAGTATGTCCTGATTCTGGATCTTTTGATACATCTGTAAAGAATATAAGTTCATCCAAATAATGCTTATTAAGGATTTGTTGCACTAAGAAGTTTTCTGATATATGTTTCACTTTAATTTGGATTAATTTATGCAAAGATAAATCTACAGAAGGATTAATAAATAGCCAATGAAGTATACAAGAATGACTAACTTTTGGACATAAGTCTATTTCATGCAACCCGGCACATCTGATTGGGATCATTCAATCAACTAAACTTTCTTCACACAACTATTTCACTGTCCACTTGCTTAATTGGAGCGAAAACCTTGCAGCCACAGCGGCCCTTTCACAGAGCAGTTTGAGACCACTGCTTTAAAGTAATTATCACAGTCCAACATTTTTCAGTCTGGTCATCTGGACAGTTTCTTTTTTTGTGCTGAAACGTTTTGCCTTCGATCCGGAAGGCTTCATCAGTCAAGGAAACACACAACAAAACTGATTCTTCCCCCAGCAGCTTACTCCAAAGTGGAACAAACCAGTTCTGCTTGTGATAAGATGGTCTCTTTGCTACGCCCCTCCTCCATTGCCGGCCCTCTTCCTTGTTGACAGTCAACAACAGGGTCAGGTGACCTGACTGAAAAATGTTGGATTCTATACCTGGATTATTGAGCATGGACTTTGTTAATTATAACAGTGTTAATCCTGTCATTCTATATCACCTTATGAATAAGCATGTAGAGCTGTCATTTCTAACCCAAACACAGAGCCTGGCCCCGCCCGGATTAGGACCAGGCCATAATAATGTGCTTAATGTGTGGGCTGGGTCAGTGTCTGACTTTTTCTTGCGTCAGGAACGCATGCGGCCGACAATCCAATTATATGGCAACGTTGCTTGCCATACAATCACCAGCTACCCGCGGCCATTTGACCGCGTGCTGACCAGCCATTTGAAAGAGGTAAAAAGTTCATTTAAGCTTCAGATGGATTACTGCCAGCGATCCATCAGCCCAAATGGACGTTCATTCAGTTGTGGCATTCTGCGGACACGTGCGGCACTCAGCGGACACACATGACACTCAGCGGACGCGCACAGCACTCAGCGTATGCACACGGCCAACGACCCAAACAGGTGACATAATACAATACAATACAACTTTATTTATAAAGCACTTTAAAACAACACCCTTGACCAAAGTGCTGTACACTAACACATACAAGCATAAAAACTCAATAAATACCATAAAAGTAATGAACTACCAAATCACAAAACAGCAAACAGTAAGAACAATAAAACAAATAACATAAAACAGTAAAGCCAACATTTCAAGCTGCGTTAAAAGCCAAAGAGAAAAAATGAGTCTTCAAAGCAGATTTAAATGTCATGTCAAAGCAGGATGCAGGCAGAAACAGGGGAAGCATTTAATACGCTTTGAAGGCTCCTCAGCTCCGATCTTCTGCCCCCTTTACTCAGCCACGTGCGTCTACCAACCATTAATAATAGTCGGCGGTAAGCAGTCAAAGCTTAAAAAATGTCGGGGGGTTTTGGGTTTGGACCAGTAATTACTGTTAATTCGTCGGATCGGGTGGGGTTCGGAGATGATGGCTGTGGACTGGGGCCAGGTCGGGTCAGATTTTTTTGGACCCGAGTGCAATTCTATAAGCATGAGGCTAAAGAGCTCCAAGCCAGACAAGCAACAAATACCACTGCTCACGTTACTTAGCGTCCAAGCAAACATCCATGACCAAGACAACACTGCGTTAGCAACATGCAGTTTGCCAGTTCATGCTAGATTATAATAATTTAATTGTGTTTACTTGTTTTTAGCGGTACATTTGAACAAGATGCTAGCTAAAGTTACATGAGACTTCAACCTAATTTCACATGCAAAAGTCAGGTAGCGTTTAGCAACTTAACTTGCTTCGATATGTTTTTTCAGATTTGACGGTGAATTTTTGAAAGCCAGAAGTTCATGGTTTCAGGGGAGGCAAAGATGACACCAGAATCTCCACGAGTCATTTTTTGAACCACTCGAATAAGTCTTTTAAATAAGGCCATGGGTGGCGCACATCTTCTGGCTGACTCTCGGCAGTGGAATCCATTTTGGATGTGTTAGCAGTGCTGCGGGTGAACCCAGCTCAATGACGTATATACTAGAATATTCGTCACTGGCCCCGCTCTTCTTGAAGGCGGATCTAACATTACGTGTCCGTTTTCTGTTCTGTTTTGCTTTTTGAATGTCCAGAGGACCAGACTTAACTTTTTTAGACACAGAAGACACATTTTCATTCAACATTTATTTATACAAGTTAGTCTCATTGAGTCACAAGGACTAATTTTCAAGAGAGACCTGTTTTTATTTAAAAAAAAATTAAAAAAAACACAGATGAGGGATGCACAACAATAAACTGTACGGTCGAAGAATTGGGAAAAATCAAATAAAGATTTAATATAATAAATATATTATATAATGAAGCAAGAAATTACGTATTTAAATAATTATACTTTTTTTTAGAAACACAAAATTAGTCAATAGAACACAAGCATGGCTGCAGACATAATATAGGCATTTTGATCCACACTTCATATCAGTAGGTGGTGGTAATGCACACCTTCCATTGTTTGTAAATCACCATAAAACTGCATGAAGGAGAAGAAGAAGCACCATCTTCCTCCTATTAGTCACACCTGCATTCTTAACATGACACACCTGAGTTGATCTAACTAATCAAGGCAGAGGCAAAGGTACAAAAACCTGTCAAGTGGAAATTCAGTTTGATGTTTTATTTGACTAGATGACTGGTTTAATTGTGACCGTCAAAAGTTAGTTTGCTGCTGTGTCTAAAACATGCAATATTTCTTTAGGTGAGTGTTAATCTTTGTTTAAATGTTTTCGTAGGCTTTCAAATGGAGAAAAGAAACTTAAAAAGTTGTATCTTCCCAGATTGTTGCTGTTTTCCCTGTTGGCCACTGGATTGGCTCAAGCTAATGGTAAGCTTGATTAAAATGTTTTCACCTTGTTTGTATGATAAATGTATTTTGGTGTGGCAAAAGTGACTTCTTAGAAATGCTGATGTAGCAAAAATTCATGCAGCAAATCTTATGTAACGGTTTTTAAATTAATGGTTTCTTTGTTCCAACAGCTGATAATGCTGGTTCTGCAAAGAAATATGGGGATAATGAAGTCCTGGGTCCTTATCACTCATCTAGTGAACCTCGCTTTCCTGTTGCGCCTGGCTCCCCAATAGGAGGCCCAGTGGGTCCCAGGTCCCTACCTCATGGGCTTAAATTACCCTATAAAACAATGCCTCCCCAGCACCAGCAGGACTCTGGACATCCTCCTGTGGGCCCAAAGCCTGCTCAGCAGCAGTATCCAGGTCACCCTCCTTTGGGTCCAAAACCTCCCCATCCGCACCACCAGTATCCAGGTCATCCTCCCTTGGGTCCAAAACCTCTGCACCAC
>NC_056517.1:4759255-4761431 GCF_014905685.2 Nematolebias whitei | reverse complement strand
ACATTAAATGTGTAGAAATTAAAAACATGGCTTCAATTAAAAGTAAAGATTCTTATTCCACTTTGACTAGCATCATATCATAATTAAACATAACCTTGCTTGGGGCTATTGTCATCCAAGTTGCGTTTTATTTTGTAAATATGCCCCTTTTTGGCTAGTGCAGGACAAAAAGATGAGACAAATGCCTGTTTACTCCTGAATTGGCTGATCTAAGACTAGAAAGATTGGCTTTGAGCAACAGCAAGAAAGTCTAGTTCAGATACTTAATGGTTGCAATTTTGACAGCTGCAGCATCAGTCAGTTTATCATTCGCACCTCATGTGGTACATGTGCTGAAGCGTAATTATGTACACAGGGTCCCAGTTACATCCAACAATAAAATGTACAAGAAAAACAGTAATATCTAAGATATGAACTAAGAAAAACGCATCAATATTGAAACAGATCAGCAGCAACATGAAACGGATCAGCAGCAACATGATGTGGTTTTTCACAGTGATTATTCTAGTTAGAGATTTATGAGTCTAACAGCCTCAGGGTAGAAGCTGTTCCTCAGTCTAGTGGTTCTACACTTAATGCTCCATCATTGTACAGCTTCCAAAGCTGTAAAATGGAACCACATCTCAGACCTTAAATGAAAATGACCTAAGATTCTGAAAAACAACTTGGTCACCTTCCGTGAGGTTCAATTCATCTGACCTACCACCACACTCTGTTGTCAAATAAGCTTGAGATTCTAAGTCGTTTCAACAGATGTGGTGTTGCCTCTAGCTCCAGCATCAATCTTGTATTCCAGGATCAATGTGAGGCATGGAGACTGCAAAGTTGCAGAAAGGAAAGCTTTGCAGAGTGGTGAAGGCTGCACAGACCACTAGAGACAGCCTCCCCACCATCACGGACATCTACACCTCCAGATGCAGGAAGAGGGCCACCTGCATTGTGAAAGATCCCAATCACCCAGCGCATGGAATATTAAAATGATTTAAACTTATTTAGCACCTATGTGCAGCCCACAGTTGTGGGAGAAGCTTCCTCCTGCAGCTGATCAGCAGATCTCAGCTCTGCATGGAGATCAGCTGATAAGCTGACCTCTGTGCAAAGAGAAGTGGGCATGGCCAAGATTGCAGCCACAGGCAGACAGCTAAAATGATATTCTGTGCTCTTTTAAAGCAGATTTTAGAAACCTTGTTTAGAATATTACAAATGTGTGGGAAGAGTTTAAAATGCCTTCATTAATACTGTGTGTGTGTGTGTGTGTGTGTACAGGTTCTTCTAAAAAAATAGCATATTGTGATAAAGGTCATTATTTTCCATAATGTAATGATACAAATGAAACTTTGACCTATTTCAGATTCATTGCACACCAACTGAAATATTTCAGGTCTTTAATTGTTTTAATACTGATTATGGCATACAGCTCATGAAAACCCAAAATGCCTGTCCCAAAAAATTAGCATATCATGAAAAGGTTCTCTAAACAAGCTATTAACCTAACCATCTGAATCAACGACGTAACTCTAAACACCTGCAAAAGATTCCTGAGGCTTTTAAAAACTCCCAGCCTTGCTCATTACTCAAAACCGCAATCATGGGTAAGACTGCCGACCTGACTGCTGTCCAGAAGGCCATCATTGACACCCTCAAGCAAGAGGGTAAGACACAGAAAGAAATTGCTGAACGAATAGGCTGTTCCCAGAGTGCTGTATCAAGGCACCTCAGTGGGAAGTCTGTGGGAAGGGAAAAGTGTGGCAGAAAACGCTGCACAACGAGAAGAGGTGACCGGACCCTGAGGAGGATTGTGGAGAAGGGCCGATTCCAGACCTTGGGGGACCTGCGGAAGCAGTGGACTGAGTCTGGAGTAGAAACATCCAGAGCCACCGTGCACAGGCGTGTGCAGGAGATGGGCAACAGGTGCCACATTCCCCAGGTCAAGCCACTTTTGAACCAGAAACAGCGGCAGAAGCGCCTGACCTGGGCTACAGAGAAGCAGCACTGGACTGTTGCTCAGTGGTCCAAAGTACTTTTTTTGGATGAAAGCAAATTTTGCATGTCATTCAGAAATCAAGGTGCCAGAGTCTGGAGGAAGACTGGGGAGAAGGAAATGCCAAAATGCCAGAAGTCCAGTGTGAAGCACCCCAGACCATCACTGACTGTGGGTGCTTCACACTGGACTTCT
>NC_056517.1:4757940-4759155 GCF_014905685.2 Nematolebias whitei | reverse complement strand
TGGGTCCAGAGCACCCCCACCACCAGCGTCCTGGCTACCCTCCGGTGGGTCCAGAGCACCCCCACCACCAGCGTCCTGGCTACCCTCCGGTGGGTCCAGAGCACCCCCACCACCAGCGTCCTGGCTACCCTCCCCTGGGTCCAGAGCACCCCCACCACCAGCGTCCTGGCTACCCTCCCCTGGGTCCAGAGCACCCCCACCACCAGCGTCCTGGCTACCTTCCCCTGGGTTTAGAGCACCACCACCAGCGTCCTGGCTACCTTCCCCTGGGTCCAGAGCACCATCGTCCTGGCTACCTTCCCCTGAAGCCTGAGCCTCCAATACACCAAACGCATGTACCAAAAAGTCCTCAGCAGCCTCGTGACTATGGCAAGCAACTTGGTAAATTGCGCAAGTGGCCTCATAAACCACATCGCCTCATCAAACTGTAACGGAAGCAAGATTTCTAGACCCATGTTTGTTCGGTCCAGGTGAGTGCCATCAACTTTTTATTTAATTTTTTCTTTGTTCATATTTTGACTTTTTTTTTTTTTCCATTAGGACCAACCAGCAAAAGTCAAGATGCAGAACAAGTTGCCAACTAAAATTTGACTAATATAAATTTTAATAAATTCATGTTAAAGCTGTCCCCGTCAGTTTTTTCATTGTATGAAATGACTAGATTTGATCTTGACATTTGGATTGAGGTTTGAAAACATTGTAAAGTTATGGTAAAATAACATGTCCTAGCATGAGTAATACGGCTAAATGCTGGCTTTGGAAAGCATCATGGCCCTACTGTCCTCGTTGAGCACAATGGTCACTTTCCGCTGGTAACTGGATAACTAGGCTTAAGGCTGACCTATAGACTAAACCTCAATCAGCTCTGGATTTGATTGCTCCTGATCCAGCTATGAAAAACGCTTAAAAAAAAAAAAAAAAAAGTGCTTTGTCCAAATCTACAGTAATCTTCAATGGAAGAAATTGGGTTCATTTAAAGAAATTTCCTCTTAACAATAGCACTTAATTTATTTTTAAATTCTGAAATGAAAAATTTGTATCGCAATTAACTTTGGGTATAATTATGATGGGGGGGTCCTCCCCCAGAAAATTTTGAATAAAGTAGATGCCATTTCCTGCATTCTGGTGTATTTTAATGGTTGTGGCTGGGGAGAGGGAAGTCTGGGCCTCCCTACTTGGGCTGCTACCCCCGCGGATGGATAGAAGTGAACGCTT
>NC_056517.1:4757693-4757840 GCF_014905685.2 Nematolebias whitei | reverse complement strand
CACCGGAGGGTAGCCAGGACGCTGGTGGTGGGGGTGCTCTGGACCCATGGGAGGGTGACTAAAATACTGAATGTGCGGATGGGGAGGCTTTGGACCAACAGGAGGGTGACCAGGATACTGCGGATGGGGAGGCTTTGGACCAACGGG
>NC_056517.1:4751204-4757683 GCF_014905685.2 Nematolebias whitei | reverse complement strand
CCAACGGGAGGGTGACCAGGATACTGCGGATGGGGAGGCTTTGGACCCACAGCAGGATGGCCAGAGTCCTGCTGATGCAGTATTGTTTTATAGGGTAATTTAAGCCCATGAGGTAGGGATCTGGGACTCACTGGGCCTCCTACTGTGTAACCAGGCTCAACAGGAAAGAGAGGTTCACCAGTTGAGTGAAAAAGAGGACCCAGGACTTCATTATCCCCATATTTCTTTGCAGAACCAGCATTATCAGCTGTTGGAACAAAGCAACCATTATTTAAAAACCTTTAGTTACATAACCACAGATTTGCTGCTTGAATTTTTGGTACATCAGCATTTCTAAAAAAAAAAAGTCACTTTTGCCACACCAAAATATGTTTTGGTTTATCATACAAACAAGGTGAAAACATTTTAAGCTTGCCATTAACTTGATCCAATCCAGTGGCTAACAGGGAAAACAGCAACAATCTGGGAAGATAATTTTTTTTGTTAGGTTTCTCTCCATTTGAAAGCCTACTAAAACATTTAAACAAAGATTAACACTCACCTAAAGAAATATTGCATGTTTTAGACACAGCAGCAAACTAACTTTTGACGGTCACAATTAAACCAGTCATCTAGTCAAATAAAACATCAAACTGAATTCCCACTTGACAGGTTTTTGTACCTTTGCCTCTGCCTTGATTATTTAGATCAACTCAGGTGTGTCATGTTAAGAATGCAGGTGTGACTAATAGGAGGAAGATGGTGCTTCTTCTTCTCCTTCATGCAGTTTTATGGTGATTTACAAACAATGGAAGGTGTGCATTACCACCACCTACTGATATGAAGTGTGGATCCAAATGCCTATATTATGTCTGCAGCCATGCTTGTGTTCTATTTACTAAATTTGTGTTTCTAAAAAAATGTATAATAATTTGAATACTTAATTTCTTGTTTCATTTTACAAACCATCAAATCTCTCCCCGGCAGCTCGCATTCATCTGACCTGCCATCGCAACTTCTTGTTAACTTTGATCCTGTGTCAAATAAGCACGAGATCCTGAACTGTTTCAACAAACATTTTGTTGATTCTAGTTCTTTGTTTGCCACAGTTACTAATGGAAAATCAGCCACTTCTCCTTTAGCCTCCTAAGACCTGAACTCTTGTATGACATACATAATTAATTCCTGTAATGTCCACATATGTGGATGCCCCAACAGGGTGTGTGTGAGTAGAGCAGCACCAATTTTGTCAAGCGTCCTACACTCGCCCCCACACACACTTCCTGTTTCTGAGCCGAACTCTTCTCCGCTGAATTCATTCCTGCGCGTTGTTGCTCCTGCTGCTCCAATCTCAATTACGGCTGCCTTCTCAGTTGTCCAACTAAGGAAAACAAACAAACAAACAAACAAACCAACCAACCAACCAACCAACCCATCCATCCATTTATTTAATGATAGTAAATTGGACTGTCTTTTCGACATTTTGATCGCTGTTATTTTGACAAATTAGCACCGTTGTTTTTTGATACGTGATTAATGGTACGTGATAATACCAACAAGCTGGTATGGATTATAAGAAAACATAAGAAGGAATATTATAGTGACTTGCTAAACAAAAGTAAGAGTGATATGAAAGCAACATGGGGAGCAATGAATAGTGTTTTGAAAAATCATAAAGTACGATCAGGTATTTGACAGTATTTTGTAAAAGATGACAAGAAACTCTACGAGCAAAATGAAATAGTAAATTAATTCAATGGATATTACGTGAATGTTGGCCCAAGTCTTGCAGCTAAAGTACAAAATGTAAATAATGATGTGAGTCATACAGTCATGGGTTGTGCCAACAGCATTTTTCTCGGTGACTCTGATAAAGAAGAAATACTGAGTACTGTAAAAAATCTTGCAGATCAAAGATCAAAAGACTGGATAGACATGGACGTGATGTTTGTAAATAATATGATGAGATATGTTTTTGACCATCATTTACATAAATATGTAATTTATCATTTTCAACAGGAAAATTTCCAGAAAATATAAAAATAGCAAAAATAGTTTATAAGAATGGTGAGAAATGTGTGTTCACTAATTACAGACCAATATCCTTGTTGCCACAATTTTCAAAAATATCAGAGAAATGAATTGTAACCAGATTAGATTGATTTGTGGAGGAAACAAATGTATATATTTCACGTCAGAATGTGCTCTTATTGTGAAAGGAACAGAATATAAACGGTTGTAATTCATTTGTTTTTTTCTGAGCATGATGTTGGAAGACGTAGAGAATAAATCGAGACTCAAAATATTTCCGTATCTTTCTGCCGACTTCCACATTGGTGACCCCGAACATCTGAACATGTTTTCGAACGAGAACTCACCAGATGCTGAAACTGCTTCTCCATCAGCTGTGTTTTCGGACCAAGTTTTTGGCCGGGCAGACATTGCTCCAACCGCCGTGGTCTCGTCTCCTGCTACCGCTTCATCTGCTGTGTTTGCTGCCATTGTTAAGCTTCCGGAGTTCTGGCAACATGATACGGAACCATGGTTCCAGCATGTGGAAGCCCAATTTAATCTCCGTGGAATCACCGCAGACGAGACTAAGTACTTTCACGTCGTTGCTGCTTTGGATTCTGGTTCCACCCGCCGTCTGACGGGTCTGCTGCAGGACCCACCAAGCACTAACAAGTACAGTGCGCTCAAGGAGAACCTGCTGCGGCTTTACCAACTGTCAGACGTGGAGCAGGCTGACAGTTTGTTGTCCCTGAATGGCTTGGGGGATTGCAAGCCCTCCGGGCTGATGGAGAACAAGCTGGCGTTACTTGGCTCAGGGGGTGTTTCCTTCCTTTTTACGCACCTGTTTCTTGGCCAGCTTCCCCCACCTGTTCGCACCACGCTGGCCAGCTCTCCGCTGATCCGAACGAAGGATTATTGCTCCCTAGCGGACCGACTTTTGTTAGCTTCCAGGCACTACAGTGTGCAGGCACTTTTACCAGGTGTGACTCAAAGGGGGGCGGAGGCTGTTGATGCCGTGGCTGCGGTGACGGAGTGGCGGAAGGACGACGTGCTTTGCTTCTACCACCGCTGGTTTGGAGCACAAGTGAAGCGCTGGATTCCTCCGTGTTCATTCCATGCATCAGGGAAACGAGAGGGCCGGCGCTCACTAGCAGCTGTGTGTGCTGGCAGCTCAGATAAGCTGCTCTTCTTCATGGACAAGGTTTATGGACGGCATTTCCTGGTGGACTCGGGTGCACAGCGGAGCATTATGCCAGCTTCATCTACAGATGCCTTGTGTCAAAGTAACGGACCTCCGCTGGACGTGGCTAATGGCACCCCCATTCAAACTTTTGGATCGAGATCGGTGACTGTGTGTTTCAACGGACGTCAGTTCCAGTGGGACTTTGTAATAGCTTCTGTGTCTGTACTTATTTTTGGCGTTGATTTTTTATGTGTTTTCAGGTTATTAGTGCATGTTGCTAATAGCTGCTTAATTGATGCTGTGTCTTTTGATACCTACCCCTGTAAACTTGGAGGTCCTGCCTATCAACCTCTTGCTAACATGCTTACAACAGGTGATGAGTATCAGTGTTTTTGTCAGAGTTTCCTGCTCTGACAGTTCCCATCTTTTCTGCTACCATAGCTAAACATGGGGTGGAACATTGTATCACTACAGTTGGCTCACCGGTTTTTGCACGAGCACGCCGCCTAGATACCACTAAGTTAGCAATAGCTAAGGAGGAGTTTGTTAACATGGAGCATCTGGGCATTGTGAGACGTTCCAAAAGTCCATGGGCATCCCCCTTGCACATGGTGCCAAAGGCTGATGGGGGTTGGCGACCCCGTGGGGATTTTCGGCGCCTTAACAAGCTAACCAGTAATGACAGGTACCCAGTCCCTCACATTCAGGATTTTTCTGGCCGCCTGGCTGGGTCAACTGTTTTTTCCAAGGTAGATTTGGTGCGGGTCTACCATCAGGTTCCTGTGCATCCCTTAGATGTACCAAAAACTGCAGTTATCAGACCTTTTGGTCTTATTGAGTTTTTACGGATGCCTTTTGTACGGTGGCCGACGGGTGCAAACGCGCAGCAAACGGCGAAACACGCAGCAAACACATGTATGATACAAACACAAAAAACACGTAAACACAAAAAAAAACATGCAAACAAAAAACAAACAAACACAAACACTAAAATATCAAATGCAAACACAAATGCACCACATGCAACAAACAAAGAAACGCTGCAAACTGTGAAAACACCAGCAACCTCGCTCCACAAAAACGGAAGTGCTCCAGACCACTGGGGGCAGTCGAACAAAGAACAAATCATAAAAGAAACTTGGAGGAAGAAAGATGTTTTCCAACCCCAAATAAATCTCACAAGAAGAAGAGGAAGAAAAGGTTTGTTTATACTTTACACATTCAAACATTAGTTGAAATTAAGAGAATAAACCCGCTTTCAATAAATTGAACATTCTCAGACGAGAGACATTAAAATTTTAACAGGTCAAATCTAATTTTTACAAGAACGATTCTAAACATCAAAAGCTGAATAAATTAAGCTAGAATAAATAAGCTAATTGCTTAATTGATAAAAGCTAAGATTGAATGCAGGAAGGGGTTGAAAGGATATTTAAGACTCCTAATGCATTCTCACTTAGACAGAACTTAACAAAAGATAATAATTGGAAGGTTTCATACTATAAGAGTCCTGAACAGGACCTTCAATAACTTAATTTCCAGGGAAAGATTAAAAGACACACCTACAATACAATACTACAGAAGATGGATGGAAAATAATGAAT
This sequence comes from Nematolebias whitei, assembly GCF_014905685.2. Lineage (NCBI taxonomy): Eukaryota > Metazoa > Chordata > Actinopteri > Cyprinodontiformes > Rivulidae > Nematolebias > Nematolebias whitei. The sequence goes on along the minus strand of NC_056517.1, from coordinate 4,752,904 downwards.
AAATAATGAATTGTTTTGAAATAGCCTTATAAGAGATGAGTATATTTGTCATTATTTTTTGTGTTCTTTAGTCAGCGACATTTTTGGACATTAAAACTAACCTTTAGGACTGGACTTGGTCAAAACATGGGTTGGACTAAAAACAGGAAGCTGTCTCTACAAATACCAGCCTCACAGAAATCCAAACCTGCGAGGTATCTCCGATCCAAATGCCATAAACATCATACCATCACCGGATGGAGAAGGAATGTGACTGGCTGTGAAGGAAATGGTCTTGCAGAATCTGTTGACATCATTAAAGGGCTCAGGAGAAAGATGGAGCCCCTAATGATATGCTTTGCCATTAAAAATAAATGCTATGGTTTTCTAACCTCATAAAGAGGGAATAACACTGAAATGTCGAATGAAGGTGAAAAATGCCATTCTGTCTTACTTTAGTTGATTTTATGATTTTACTTAAGAACTCACAGAGAAAGTCGGCTAAGGCTATCCTGTTGTTATTGTAGCAACGTTATGTTCTGGCTGTGATACTACTCCATGAAGTTGAAGGTGTGTCTGGTACATGGGCTGACTTAAGCTTAAGGACCCTAAGTGAGTTTGTACTGGTGTAATATTAATGTGGTAATGTGTGAATGTTAGCTTGATAATATATTGAATGACCCAGTGAAGCTGGAATATGTGGCAATGATGTATTCAGTGCTATGTACATGTTCTGTTGATGCATTTGCAAAAGTTTTTGCTGCTGCCCAAAATCATTGGTGTCAGAAACATTTATAATATGTCTGTGTGTGGGTGGGGAGGGAACACTGGTGTGTGGGGGGGTCTGGGGGTCCCCCCCTAGAAATTTTTGTGTAAAATAGATGTCATTTCCTGCATTCTGGTGTATTTTCACATGTTAAACATCTACAAAGTACATTTACCCACATAAGTAAACACTTGATTCACTAACTGTTTTAGAGAGAACGGCACAAGAAGTAGTCTGACCAACAGCTCTCCTTGTTTGAATACAGCAAGCTCTGCTTCTCTCATGCATCCTAGCCTATACATCGGGGGGGGGGGGGGGGGGGGGGTGTTTAGGTGTCCTTCCAGCTGCACAAAACAAGTCTCCTGCAGAGGGCCAAAAGCAATCACATCCTTAAACTGCTGCTGAAAGACATATCAACAGGGACCACCCCGAACAGTGAGATGAGTGGTGATGTGTGCACAGTTTTGCCACATATCACAGAGAAGGTATCAAAAATAGATTGCCAATATGCCTGCAGTTTGGGACAAGTCCAGAATGTGTGTAAGAAAGTAGCTGGAGTTTGTTTACAACAATTACATGCAGGTTCCAGGTCTGTTTTAATCTTGGACAGTTTATCTTTAGACCAGTGCAGCCTGTGCACTATCTTGAATTGAATTACAGCATGTCTCACACAGATGGAAGATGAGTACCAGTAAATGTTCTAGTTCCAAAACCCCCTAATATCAGTCTTCTCATTCCGATGAAAGAGTCTTTAACTCCTCAAGTAATGGTTCAGAGGAAAAATACTCCTTCTTAACGGCGACAAACCTGACAATCATCTGCAAAATAAAATAATATAATATAATATAATATGTTATATTACGAATAAAATATTGACATTTGCCATCTCCACATCATTGCATTCAGTTTTTATTCACAATTTGTTTAGTGTCCCAACTTTTTTGGAATCCAGTTT
>NC_056517.1:4736230-4751104 GCF_014905685.2 Nematolebias whitei | reverse complement strand
GACAGATTTCTGTGCAGCCTTCACCACTCTCTGCAAAGCTTTTCTTTCTGCAGCTGTGCAGCCTCCATGCCACACGTTGATGCTGGAGCACAGGATGCTCTCCACTGCACACCTGTAGAAGGAGGTGAGGACTGAGCTTCCCAGACCAGCTCGCCTCAGCCGTCTGAGGAAGTAGAGTCTCTGATGAGCTTTCTTGATCAGGCTGGTGGTGTTGTTGCTCCAGCTGAGGTTGTCATTCATGTGTACACCCAAGTACTTGTAGCTGGAGACCACTTCCACCGCAGATCCTCTTATGTTCAGGGGGGTGTAGGTGTTTTTGTTCCTTCTGAAGTCCACAATCATCTCCTTTGTCTTCTTCACATTGATGTGAAGGTTATTCTCTTTGCACCAGCTCTCCAGGTGTTCCACCTCTTGCCTGTAGCTGGACTGTAGCTGGAAATGTAAACAAAAGGTCATGAATATTGGTCCCGAACCGAGTCTACCGGACTATCAGGTGTGAAAACGACCTTAGTGGGGACGCTCTCTGCTCTGTGGTACAGAGTCCTGATGACTCCTAACTTTTGCTCCAGAGTGGGGTGGGAGACAAACTGCAAATGGGTCTGTGTGGGTGGGTTTGTGGTACCAATCAGTTTGCAAATGTCCATCAGAAACTGAGACCTCACAGTCCAAGGAAGCAAACTTGCCATGTTTTACATCTTATGTGAGCCAGGAAGACAAGACAACACAACAGTAGACAGTCACACGCCAGAGAGACAGAAAAGTGGGTGAACAATATGTCCGACAGACAGCTCACTCAATCGGAGAGAGAGAGAGGTCCTTGCCAGGGGAATGAACTTTGCGCTTGCACCAAGAATAATTCCTCTGGAGATGATCACAGCCACAGAATTGGTAAATGGACTGCACTTATCTAGCGCTTGTCTATCTGATCAAGACACTCAGTGCTTTATACTATCTGTGCCCTCATTTACACATTCATACAGCACTCTACTATAATAATTAGAACTTTCACATTCATACACCGATAGGACACACATCGGAGGCATTTAGGGGTTCAGTGTCATGCCCAGGGACACTTCGGCATGTGACTGCTGTTGGAATCTAACCCCCAACTTTCGCATTGAAGGACAACCGCTCTAACCACTCGGCCACAGTTTTTTTTTGGTCATCCACAACAACAAAATTAGTTATCTGAGCTTGGATTCATACCTTGGTCTGTTTAAATCACGAGTCTTTAACTGTGTAGCTAAACCTCCACTCCAGGAATGTGTTGGATCCTACAAATAAAATGTGACATCATCTGCATAAATAAAACTTAAATTATGGTGTGGCAGCTGGGTGGACACAAACAAACATTTAGCTACTTACATAAAAAGCTCAGTTAAGAACTAGAGCTGTGCGTTTGTACTTTGTTTCTCTCAGCATCATAAAGACGAACAGTGCAGTCCCAGGAGACCAGGAATTGGACTGGGAATTGTTGGGACTAAACTGGATAGCAGAAATGCCATCCTCTGCTCCCTGGTTAAGCTTGTATTTATTTGAGCCTGTCATCTAAAGAAAATTAAATATTAGTTTCTTTTAGCAAAATCAACTTGAACTTATTTACCAAGTTTGACTGCAAATAATTTGAATAATAACTCAAAAAATGTATATTAAGAGCAAAAGTTACATTTACAATATCTTGTAATAACAAATAGTTACAAGGTCCAAGAATTATAATGCATACAAAGACAAACATTTGAAAAAAAAAAAAATAGGATTTTATTTACAGACAAATGGAAAGACCAATAACAGAAAAGACAGTTTGCAGAAATTGCAACTAAATATAATAATGGCAGCCAAATATGTTTTTTAGACTTAGTGACTATAAACATTAACAGAAAACCCAATAAGGTTTTTCAGCTACAATTATGTAAAAGTCAGCACTCTATAAATTAGGATCAACTGTAATAATTACCATAAAAAACATTGGGATAATATAAAACAAGCAAGTGTATTTCAAACCCACTAAAAACTCTCACATACAGATTTATCTGGAAAGAATAACCTACACTGACCTGAATGTTTATTACTCGTGGCGCCTTTGCTTCACTCAACTGAATTTAAAACAAGAAAAAGAACATTGATTGTCTAGTCGCATTCACATATTTACACTGAGCATTACTAATTTTGTTCCACATGTACCACATGTGGTGGAAACGACAATAAAGTTGACTTGAACTTGAACTCCTCCTTCACCAGAGTGACTAATGAAAAACCAGCTACTTCTCCTTCAAACCAAATTTCCACAAATCAAACTTATTCTACAAGTCAGTCCTCAGAAACCACATCTTCTCATTTTCACTGTTCTCTGTTAGAGCGGTTAATAAACTGTTAAAAGGTCTGGTCCCGAGAAAATCTGAATGCCCCGAGGACCTTCCTCATTTCTTAAGGCTAGCTGCACAAATCATAGCAGAAGCAGTGTCCTACATCTTTAATCTGTCCATAAGCCTTAATACTGTTCCAGACGCCTGGAAAACAGCTTTTGTTCTACCTTTACTGAAGGGAGGAGACTCCACTATACTGAACAACTACCAGACAATCTCTAAACTCTGTATTCTAGCCAAGGTTTTAGAAAAATTGATAAATATGCAAGTCAAAAAGTATTTAGATTATTTTAACATATCTTTCCATCAACCTGGTTTTAGGAAACAACACAGCACAACAACTGCTTTGTTGAAGGTTTTTAATGATGTTGAAGCACTGGATGCTAAGGATTATTGTGCTGCACTTTACTTAGACCTGTCTAAAGCTTTAGACCATGACGTCTTATGCCATAAGCTCTCAGACACTGGTGTCTCAGACCATACTATTGGTTGGTTTTCTAATTACCTATCAGATCGAAGGCAATGTGTTCAACATAATGGTACGTCTTCCAGCTATTTAACTGTCAATAATGGTGTACCACAAGGCTCAGTCTTGGGTTCCACCCTCTTCACAATCTACATAAATAATGTAGGTCAGATCACTCCTGATGTATCCTTACATTTCTACGCCGATGCCAAAGTTGTTTATTGTCTAGATAAAACAGTTGCTAAGGTTTTCCAGCTTTTATACTCTGCATTCGACATCATCCAGTTAGATTTGTTTAATCTCAAACCACAAATGCTGACAAAACCAAAGAGATTTTGTTTTCAAACAGGAAGTCAGTACCAGCAGTCCTATCCACAAACCGGATTCCAAAAAAGTTGGGACACTAAACAAATTGTGAATAAAAACTGAATGCAATGATGTGGACATGGCAAATGTCAATATTTTATTCGTAATATAACATAGAAGACAGATCAAAAATTTAATCTGAGTAAATGTAACATTTTAAAGGAAAAATACGTTGATTCAAAATTTCACAGTGTCAACAAATCCCAAAAAAGTTGGGACAAGTAGCAATAAGTGGCTGGAAAAAGGAAATTGAGCATATAACGAACAGCTGGAAGACCAATTAACACTAATTAGGTCAATTGACAACATGATTGGGTATAAAAAGAGCTTCTCAGAGTGTCAGTGTCTCTCAGAAGCCAAGATGGTAAGAGGATCACCAATTCCACCATTGTTGCGCAGAAAGAGTGCAGCAATACCAGAATGGTGTTACCCAGCATAAAATAGCAAAGACTTTTAAGTTATCATCATCAACGGTGCATAACATCATCAAAAGATTCAGAGAATCTGGAACAATCGCTGTGCGTAAGGGTCAAGGCCGTAAAACTCTACTGGATGCTCGTGATCTCCGGGCCCTTAAACGTCACTGCACCTCAAACAGGAATGCCACTGTCAAGGAAATAACAGAATGGGCTCAGGAATACTTCCAGAAAGCATTGTCAGTGAACACAATCCACCGTGCCATCCGCCGTTGCCAGCTGAAACTCTACAGTGCAAAGAGGAAGCCATTTCTAAGCAAGCTCCACAAGCTCAGACGTTTGCACTGGGCCAGGGGTCATTTAAAATGGAGTGTGGCAAAATGGAAGACTGTTCTGTGGTCAGATGAGTCACGATTTGAAGTTCTTTATGGAACACTGGGACGCCATGTCATCCGGACCAGAGAGGACAAGGATAGCCCAAGTTGCTATCAACGCTCCGTTCAGAAGCCTGCATCACTGATGGTATGGGGTTGCATGAGTGCTTGTGGCATGAGCAGCTTGCATGTCTGGAAAGACACCATTAATGCAGAGAACTATGTGTTAAACTAGGTGTTTCTATTCAGATTGTTGATTCTTACAAATACTTGGGAATTTTAGTCTATGCACATCTCTCTTTTAAGCCTCACGTCGAAAACTTGGTAAAGAAATTGAAAGTAAAATTGGGTTTCTTTTTCAGAAATAGATCCTGTCTAACTCTGAATGTTAAGAAACGCCTTGTGACTGCTACTTTCCTTCTGGCCATTGACTATGGTGACATTATTTACATGAATGCTCCTGCAAGCACCTTACAGATGTTGGACGCTGCCTGCATTAATATTCATAACTGGCTGTAACAACTGTACTCATCATTGCAGTCTATACTCATTAGACAACTGGTCTTCATTAACTTCACGCAGACTCTCTCACTGGTACATTTTCATCTTTAAGTCACTTCTTGGTTTGTTGCCTTCATACATCTCCTCCTACATGTCATCAATGCAGCTACAGCGTGCGTTCCCAAGACATCATTACCTGCAGTGTTCCATCAGTGCCGACCAAATTTGGCCAAAGGGCTTTCTCTTACTCTGCTCCTGGAACACCTTGCAAAAAGATTTGAATCTTTCGACCTTGACCTCTCTAAGGGGTTTGAAACGGCTGTTAAGTTCAATGCAAAAATCAATGCAGACATGTTCCTGTTTTTAGTATCTTACACTGTTTTACAATGTAGCATGTTTTTTATTTATTTATTGGCAATATATTATTTATTTAAATACTTTTCATTTTATATGCTTTCATGTGAATGTTTATTGTTGTGCATATCTCATTTAGGTTTTTGTCTAAAACAGGTCTCTCTTGTAAATGAGTCCTCGTGACTCAGTGAGACTAAGCTATAAATAAAGTTTGAATGAATGAATGAACGAACAGCCACACACGTATGTAAGCTACAGAACTGAAGATCTTAATTTTTCATTTCATTTGTTAGTTTATTTGACAGGGACAATACACACAAACATAAAACAGAACAAGTCTGTGAACGATGCGTTGCTACAGCTAATTCATAACTCCAGTCCCTGGTTGGGCATTTCTATGCATTAACATACATACAATTTATCAATCAAATACAGTAAGATTACATATGTATTCCTGCCTACATAGTCATGTAATCAACCTTGCAACCTCCAAATTAATGTAATAAAAACTATACATTAAAATACAAACTATTTATAAATCAGATAAACAAACGTTTTCCTCCATTCATACTCACAAACAACCTTGCAACCTCCAGATTTAATTAAATATCCTTGCACATCCTCAATACCTCCCCATCCTCACACACTCAGCTAACATACTAAAAATTATAAATACTCATTAATACACACACACACAGGCTTTCTCATCCATAAAACCCGAGTATTAAAAATGATCACAGCTTTGATTTTCCTTTAGCCAAGATTTAGTCATGTGAACAAACTTTTTTTTATTTCAGGTATAGCTTTTGCATGTGGGGGCAACAAGTTCCATAATGTTGTGCTTTTATATGAGAAAGAGGTCTGACCAAACGAGGTTCTTCATGGGGGAGTTATGCAGTTCTGTTCTAAAGATCCTCTGGTGACTCTGCAACTGTTTTGCTTCTGTATAAATGAGCTCAATGGATGAGGAACTAACTTTCTGATACACTTAAGAATTATTTTAAGAAAACATAAGTTAGAAAAGCTTTCAAAACTCATTAAGTTATGTTTTTCCAGGATTAGCCAGTGATGTGATCTTATTAGTTTTCTGTCCAGTACTTTAATTGTTTGGTTATTCAATGAGACCAGTGGCTTAATAGCCGTTGTAGTAGCCTGAGCTCATAAAGTCATACAATATGGTACGGTATAAAGTTTATTCATTTTAGAAAACAAAACAAAACAATTCCATAAACTTTAATAAATACAAGAGATTTAAAATGAAAGGCAGCAGAAAGAAGAAACAATCTTATTATATCTGCCCCTTTTTTTCAAACAATTATTTCAATCATAATAATCTTCAAGTAACAGAACAAAATGAATAACTCTATCTAATTTTTCTAATTCTAATACAAAACACACACTAAGCTACTTCATATATACTTTTTTAACAATTCAGTTTTGATCTTTTTCTTAAATGTGCACATTGACTTGGCATTTTTCACATCACTCTCTAGACCATTCCACAATCCAACTCCTTGGATTGAGGTAGACCTTCCCTTCAGACTAGTTCTGAATTTTGGTTTGACAAATATCTCTATCCCCTTAAGATTGTAACAACTTTGTCTTTTAACAACATTTCTTTGGATATTTAATGGTAATGTGTTATTTTGAGCCCTATACATAACTGATAAAATACTGTAATCTACTAAATCATGGAACTTCAATAACTTAAGTTGATAAAATAATGTTCTTGATGGGTGACAGTAATGCTTTCTGGTGATAATTCTTACAGCTCTTTTCTGTAAAATAAAAATAGGCTTTGTAAATGTTTTACACGCTTTCCCCCAAACATCAATGCAATAGATTAAATGTGGAACAATGATTGTGTTATACAACATGTACAGAGCTTTATCATTTAATAATTCCCTGACTTTGTATAGTACTGCAATAGATTTAGATATTTTTGTTCTTACAGAATTTATGTGATTTTTCCATGTTAGCTGTTCATCAATGATTACACCCAAAAATTTCATCTCATTAACTCTACAAATCTCAACACCCTCAATTTTAAATGGATCATCAACAGTTCTCTTTTTGTTACTAAATATCATGTATTTAGTTTTATCTAAATTTAATGATAATTTATTAAGTTTAAACCAAGTTTGTATTTTATCAAATTCTGTCTTCATCAATTCCAACATCCGTTTTACATCTTTACCCAAACAGAAAAATGTGGTGTCATCTGCAAAAAGGACACATTTGAGGAGTCCTGATACATTCACTAAGTCATTCACATATAAAATAAATAACTTTGGTCCAAGTACAGAGCCTTGAGGAACTCCACAAGTGATATTGCACAGGTCAGATCTTACACCATTTATTTGTACAAACTGTTTCCTATCTTTTAAATAGCTAGATACCCAGTGTAATGCTGGTCCTCTTATACCATATTTATTTAATTTTTCAAGGAGAATAGTGTGATCAATAGTATTGAATACTTTTTTTAAATCAACAAAAATACTAACACAATACTGTTTTTGATCGACAGCAGTAGTTATTTGTTCTATTAATTCCATGAGAGCCATTGATGTAGAGTTTTTTGCTCTAAACCCATACTGACTGCTACTTAGAATGTTTTGTTTAGTAATAAATTTATCTAATCTGGTCACAAACAGTTTTTCTAGAATTTTTGAGAAGTCATACAATATGAGATATGAAAGAATATCATGGCATGCATATACTGAAGAGCAGCCTGTACAGGAATGTAAGACCTTATTAATTTGAAACAGTTAAGGTTTCTTGGTATTTTTTTTTGGAACTGTTGTTTATATGATTCTCAAATTTTAGATGTGGATCTAAAAACAGCCCAAGATATTTGAATTTGGTTACATTTATAATCATTTTATCCTGTGAATGAATTTGCAAATTTTGTTGTACATGTTGGCAATATGTACAACCAACTTACCATGTTGGCAAATTTTTTTTTTGTCCATTTTCTGTTCTGGTCCCCTCTTTCTGCTCCAAATGGATTTAAACAGAATATCTCCAATGGTGGACACACCAGTAAGACTCTTGGTTCTGTCTGTTAAGATCACTGCTGATGTTCTGATCCACTTGATAACTAGCACTGGTAAGTGTACTGTCCCTGGACTCTTAATAACTCTTAATAAATACAAAAATATATAGATAAATAAAATCTCAAAAAATTGAACTCCATTTAAATTAGTCAAAATAATGTATATATATATATATATATATATATATATATATATATATACAACAAGCTCAGTAAATAAGTAATTTTATGAGGAAATAATTTGTGGGGCAAAATCATTTTTTGGATGGGGCTATGCCCCACCAGCCTCTATGGACCAACCACCACTTTAGAGCAATGGTTTATTGACAGAACTGCGCTAACGGCTAACCTAGCAGTGCCATTTATTTTGTTTTTTCTAAGAACCAGCTTATTTGATTCAGCTCACCAAATGGCGGGGCACAATGGGCCATCACTCAGAGAATTACACATTCAGATCTTGGACAAGTTTGTAAATCTTTTTGAGACTGATTTAGGTCCATAGCATTCAGCCTTGTGACTTTTATGAAAAGTTTGGATGTGCTCTCTTGCAGCATGGTGGGGCAGAAGGGAGAGATATCAAATCTGGCCTGGGACCCTTCTGGGTGGAGTTTGCATGTTTTCTCCGTGCATGTGCAGATTTTCTCTGGGTATTCGTTTCCTCCCACATCACAACAACGTCCTGCTGGGTTGACTGGTAACTCTTGTCTGTAGGTGTGAGTGAAAGTGTGAATGGTTGTTTGCCTCGTTTGTGTTCATGTGGTCTACATGTGATGTACTTGTCACCTGTCCAGAGTGCACACTGACTTTTGCACAGTGACTGTTTACAAGGGCACCAGCTATCCACCACCTAGAACAGAGAAGTGGTAAAAAAATAATTAAAAATGGAATTGTCTGCGATGAACAGCTCTTTGTGAACTGACTCAGGACCCTCGGTCCTGTTTCTAGTCAAAAAAATATTTCAAGAGTCTAAGCTTATATTTATCATTTGTAAACAAGCTTAAATTAACAAAATCAGAAGTATATGGATATTAAAGGAAATGTCTAATTGAGGTCATGCTAAATCCACAATTTTGAGTCTTGCTACCTGCCCCAGCAGCCCCAGGTGCTTTTCAACCAGCCCAGTGTTCCTGGTTAGTCACACCATCAACCCCAGCATCTTGAGCACCTCAAGATTTCTGGCCATTTGCTCCAACACTCCCAGATTTCCAAGGACCCTAATTATCCACCACAACAACATCAGCATCCCCAGGACCCAGATGTACCGAACTACTCACAACATCAGCAGCACCCAATGGGACTGAAAAACTCACCGCAGCACCCTTAGGATTACAAGGGTCCCAAGCTCTTGGTCCAAAACCCCCAGCAATCAAACCACCTGACTATCTTCCCCAAGATCATCAGTACCCCTGGGACCAGAGTACACCTAACTATTCACATCACCATTAGCCCTGCCCACACCCCGAAGAGCCTTCCTTCATGCCCCAACAGTCACAGCAGCCCCAGCACCCCAGTGTGTTTGGTCCTCAACAACCTCAGCCCCCTAAGGAGCCTGATTACCTACCCCTGCAACCTGAACCACTCCCGCAGCACCTCATATTGTCTGGTGTCACACAACAACAGCCCCAGCATGGGCCAAGCAACCTGCAACAAGACAACGCCAATCCACAAACCTCTCTGCTCTGCTCAGAGATCCCAGCGATGCCTGCGTCCTCCAATGCTAAGCTACCTTGAAACCAAGCACAAGGGGGTCCAGAGACCCCCAGTACTTGCATAATTTCTGTAGCTCAACCATCAACTTCAGCTGTTTCAGTTTCTTCTGTGGGTGCTATCAACCAAACAAGTGCATTGAACTTTCAAAATAAACTTTCCAAAATGATCATTGACAAGTTTGCATGTTTTTAGAAACCATGTTACACTGGCTATAACATCATTCGTGTAACCTTTATTTATACAGGTTAGCCTCACTGAGTCACAAGGACTCATTGACAAGAGAGACCTGTACATTAAAATGTACCTGCAGACAAAACTTTAAAGTGTAGAGGTTTATTTTTTCTTTTTATGGAAATAAAACACATTTATTTTCTAAAGGACAACTCTTGAAAAGTTCATTTTCTTGTTATCTTGAATATGTACTTTGATGTGAAAGAACCCCAGACGGGGATGCTGCCAACATATTTTTCTGCATTTTCTGTTTTAAAATTATTATTGTTGTTGTGTAAAACACAAAGTGCTCACAACAGTCCACAGTTATTTGGTACAACTAGTGCTATTTGGAGATGTTTAATAGTTGTTTGAAAATGAAGCAGAATTTTTTTATTATTATTACAGTAAATGGATTATTTTTCTGTATACAATAAAAAACTTATTTTATAAAACGTAAATTTATGGTTGAATTTTTATTTGTTTATTTATTTTTAAAGTAAGGATTGTTTTTCTTTTACAAATCAAAAAAAAAAAATGCAAACCTTTCTCTCTGGACCATCGAACTCCTCTCCTGTAGGGGGCGCACGAGTATAATGAGTGAAAACGCCTCAAAAGCAGAAAAATGATTGACATTTTTCTCCGCTAATCAGATTGCAAACATAACATCTGAGCCAATCAGAACCTCGAACGTCACTTAAGTGGGCGGGGCCAGTAAACAGGAAGTACATGACGTTTTATCATTTAAGCCGCTGTACATGTACAAAGACCTCGTACATCGTCTTTCTACACCACCTAAGAACATCCTTGAAGTAATATTTACTCCTTGAAGCTTTGTCTTAAGGTATTTATCTACAGGTAGGACTCGTTATTGCTTTAGTTTAGCTTTGCTCGTGCGCTAACCGCTACATCAGCACCAGCTGTGAAGCTTGTGGAACGTTTTTAGTCTTAGTTTATGGCGAACATCGTGAAGCCCGTCTTGTGTAGTGAAAGCTCTTGTTCACTGTCTGCAGCGGTCAGTATGGGTGAGGTGGAGCTCTCCTGCCGGGCTTATGTGAAGATGTACCTGCACGCCTGTCAGTTTCCGCGCTGCGGCGTCAACGGGCTGCTGCTGTCCCGCTGCAGCCCGGCAGGGGGCGCTGTGTGCGTGACGGACTGCGTGCCGCTGCTGCACTCTCACCTGCCGCTGGCCCCCATCACACAGCTGGCCCTCACACAGGTGCAGTGCTCACTCTGCTCTCACCTGAACGTTCGTGAAAATGCACGTGATTCTGACCATAAAAAAAAGTTACACCATAAAACCAACATTTAAACTTTTGTTGGACCTGATTACTGTGACTGACAGGAACTATCCTTTACAGCACAAACTAAAATGAACGCATATGTTTGAACTCTTTTGGACCTGTAAGCTCATTAATAATGTTCTGGTGCTGCTCAATCATCCAGGAAGAAAAACGTAACGAGGTTAAATCGATCCGTCCAGAGGACCTGATTTAACCTCGTTACACGTATTAATAAAGACGCCGCACAATTAAATCTTAACACGAGATGTTTAGGGCAAAATGGGTTTGTGTCGCATTATTCTATTTTAATATTTTGAGGCGAACTTGTTTTATGTTTAAATAATTTTCCAGAACAGTTCTGCATATTTCTTGAGGAACGTTGCAAAGATCTTTTTATATTTTTGTCTCCTTTTTGTTCTGTTGACAGTTCTGAGCGTTGGAGAGGCCAGTCCACTTCTAATGCTGCTTCCCTTTACTTTTTATTTTTATCCAGATTAGCTTTCAGTGTGCGTTTAAGATCAGAGTTCTGACAAACAAATGCATCTTTTAACACCCTGTTCTCTGGACAGTTTAACATGATGGATCAACATCTGGACATTTATCATTTAAAACATTTTAAGCTCCCAAACCATGGCAGCACTTTCCCCGTGCTCCACAGAGGGATGCTGTACTTTTTACTGTTGATGACGAGAGAAAGCAAAATGTCAAATTTAGATTTTTCACACTAGAATGTGCTACCATACATTCGGGTCGTGGGGGTAGCAGCCTGGGGAGGTCCAGACTTCCCTCTCCCCAGCCACTTGGGCCAGCTCCTCCAGGGGAATCCCGAGGTGTTCCCAGGCCAGCCGAGTCCCTCCAGTGTGTCCTGGGTCTTCCTCTGGGTCTCCTCCTGGTGGGACGTGTCCAGGAGGCATTCTAACCAGATGCCCGAGCCACCTCAGCTGGCTCTACTCCGAGTCCCTCCCTCCCTAAGATACATTAGTGCCTGAAAAATCAGGGCTTTATTTCTTTCAATTTATTATTAAATCGTTGTTCCCTCTTTTTAAACAGATTGTGATCAAATAAATTATTGTAATAATGAATTTTGGGTTCAATTCTGCTTTGAGGTCCCTCTTTTGTATCTAAAATTTTTGAAAAAAGGCAGAAATGCATATATATATATATAATTTTTATATATATATTTTTATATATATATATATTTTTTTTAAATACTCTTGTATTTTATAAATTAGTTATTGGTTTAATTGCTCATACAATCAATATTGGCATTTATCTTTGGGGGTTAAAAACATGAAAAATCATGTCTTTTTAAGGTTCAAATTTTTTTATTGTCATTCATCACATGTGGTACATGAGGTGGAACGAAACTGTACAGGGTCCCAGCTACACCCAAAAATAGTAAAAATATAAAGTACAAAAAGAAACTGTATACAAGGTTAAAGCAACATGCTAAACACATACAATACAGTGTATTAAACAGCAGCCTGAACATGAGTCTGTGGTAAGCAGGAGCTTAAAGGCAAGAAATCCGCAGCATTACTTTTCATAGTATTTCTGTTATTTTGTCTTCCAGGATTCAGATGTACGAGTCTGATCTGACGTTCAGTTTTGTTTCCACAAAAAGCTCTAGTCTGTTTTTCTGCACTGAAATGTGCAAATAAAATAATTTTAAAATCTGCCCAAGAATCAAAAATGACACAAAACGCTCTTAGCCACGCCATCCAGCTTTTCTATAGACAAAAAGTAAACAAATTGTTGTTTGTTTGTGTAAACGTTCAAGTTGTGTGTGTGACGAGTGAGTTCAGGACGACTGGTTTGTTTCTCAGGTGGACGTTTGGTGTTCTCAGACTCAGCAGAGGATCGTTGGGTATTATCAAGCCAACGCCAGCGCGTCAGACAGCAGGTGAGCTCCACGCATCACGACGTTTGACGTAGACTGACGTGAAACTTTCAACGTTTCATTTGTGACGCGCTCTTCGACAGCCCCACGCCGTGCGCACTGAAGATAGCCGATAAGATCACGGAGCAGTTCGAGAGCGCAGTTTTGTTGATGGTAACAACATCCATTGTTTTCCTGTTGGCAAATTAAAAACACTTAGTGCTTTAATTAGTCTTATGACAAATGCTTCATCATAATAATAAGTTTGTTTTTCCTCGCAGCTCGACGGAAGTAAAATGTCTCCAGATTATCGGGTTCCTCCGATCATCATGTATGAACGCAAAGATTCACGATGGATACTCAAAGACAAACACACGTAAGAAGGAGCTGGAGGCAAAAGGCCTCTTTATATTTCAGCCGAGACTCGATCAGATGTTAAGGCACAGATCCAAACCAGTTTAGCCACTTTGTTTTCAGGCGGGTGTTGGTCGTAGGCACCCTGGGGCAGTGGTCCCCAAACTTCTTTTGCACCACTGAGCAGTTTAATGTCAGACAATATTTTCACGGACTGGCCTTTAAGGAGTGGCGAACACCGTATTTTTCTGCCTATAAGTCGCGTTTTTTTGCGTCATTTGCATGCCCTACAACGTATACGCCGAAGTGACGTATTTATGGAGTTTATTCTATATTTACAACCAGTTTTTGTCTGAGATATGACCGTTTTCATTCATTCTGACTGAAAATGTTGAACAATACCATTTTGAGCTACTAGATGGCAGTCGAGTAGTATGGCATGCCGTTGTGTCATGTAATAGGTAAACGTGGCTATTGATGACCTGATCGGCTTGCCGTAGTCTGCCACCGTCGTCCAGCGAGCAACCGTCAAATCAGCTTCATTTCATCGCTGCCCCGGTGAAATTAAGCTGATTTGATCATTGAAGGGAATTTATTAAGTAAAAGTTCAACTGAGACACAATTTTACTTTAAAGTCAAGTGAACAAATAATTGTTTTAGGTGTTTATCTTGTTAAATTTCGAATGAATGGACAGCAAGTCGTCCCTCTGCGCGTTCATGTTTCCACGTGTCGACTTTAGAAAACGCAGCTGATTTGACCGTCAAAGTGCATTTATTAAGCTAAAGTCAGACTGAGACACAACTTTACTATAATTTTGAGCAAACAAATAATTGTTTTTAAGTGCTAATCTTGTTAAATTCTTGTTAAAGTCCTCCCGTGGCCGCCATTGTCAGCCCATCGATTTTTGGCACAACACCGACCCACTTTTCCGTGTTGTCAGCGGTGACGCGTTATAGATGCATCTTATACGGCGAAGTGACGTATTTATGGATTTTCCCACTTTATTAGACAAATATGGACTGATGCAACTTATAGAGCGGAACACGTGTACGGTGGAAATTACGGTAAACACAACAAAACTAAAATGATACGACCGACATAAAAACTGTTACAGTATTTTCTAAATCTACCGTAATAATAAACGTGAATCCACTGGTTAGATTAAACATATTTCAACACAAAAACAAATATAAAGTGCATGAAAAATACAACTCACCATAACGTTAAATCCGTGGGAGCCCTGAGCTGTTTCTCTGTAACGAGACGGTGCCATCTAGAGGTGATGGGAGACGATGACACCTGAAGTGTGTTAGTCCTGTCTGCTCCATTTGCTTTGGTTGCTGTCACTGCAGAACACGTGCTTCACACAGACAGGATGTCAGAACACGTGCTTCACACAGACAGGATGTCAGAACACGTGCTTCACACAGACAGCATGTCAGAACACGTGCTTCACACAGACAGCATGTCAGAACACGTGCTTCACACAGACAGCATGTCAGAACACGTGCTTCACACAGACTGGATGTCAGAACACGTGCT
>NC_056517.1:4732814-4736130 GCF_014905685.2 Nematolebias whitei | reverse complement strand
AACACGTGCTTCACACAGACAGGATGTCAGAACACGTGCTTCACACAAACAAGATGTCAGAACACGTGCTTCACACAGACAGGATGTCGGAACACGTGCTTCACACAGACAGGATGTCGGAACACGCTCTTCACACAGACAGCATGTCAGAAATGATAAGGGGGTTCTCATGGTTTTCTGCCATGACTTTAATCCAGAACACCGGCAGCGCTGACGTCTCAAACTTACCTTCAAGGCCGCCGTCATTTGTGATCTCCAGCAGTTGATCTTGCAGGAGAGCCGGTCGCAGCGTGTTATGCAGAGCAGTCGTGGTGCGTGGGAACAAGCCGTCACAATAAATCCATATTTCAAGTAGGACTCCTGGTGTCTGTTAAATGCAGCTTCCTGTTTCTTTGAAGTCGGAGACTCTTCTGTCTGGCTCTTTTACTCTGCACAGAGAAACGTTCTCAAGACGTTTGTTTTTTGTTTATTTTGCCAGTTTGGGGGTTTAATTTAAGCGGTGCCCCTTTAAGAAGGTAGTCATGTGACCGAGGCAAACATCTTGACCTGCGTCAAGAGTCATGGACAGATGTGGCGGAGAGAATCCAGTAGTTTTCCAAAATAAAACATTGTTCGGAATCGGACTCTAAATAAAACAGAACTAATGTAAGTTATTTATTCTTTCTGTGCGGCCCGGTACCAATTGACCCACGGACCGGTACTGGTCTGCGGCCCGAGGTTGGGACCACTGCTCTTGGGTAAACTTAACATTTGTTGTTTTTGTTCAGTGCATCTTGGTCACAAAGTGTTGAAACGGGTTTAAAAGTGACAACATGAGCCATTGCTCATATAAAACAATATGTAGGAGCACAATATTTACATGAAGTACCTGATGTGAAGTTTTCAGTGATTTGAACAGAAGTTCTTGGATGCTGCTGCCACACATCTGTCTCCTCCTCAGGATCATGCTGAGGCAGTGGGAGGAGACCCAAGCGATAGCGAGCCAGATGCTGGAGTCGGGCGACCACCTGCTCCTGGTGGACTTCGACAGCCACCTGGACGACATCACCAAAGACTGGACCAATCAGAAAGTGAACTCCAAGATAGAGGAGCTCTCCTCGCCCGTCAACGGGAACATTTAACTGAAGCCGCAGCCCGAGCTGCACGTATTTATGTGATTTTTTTATAAACACACAGAATCCAGGAGGAAGTTTTTATTTTAGTTTGGACAAAAACAAACATGTATAAATAATATTTACACCTTGGTAGATCTCTTTAGTCTTCCTCTTTTACGTGCTGTGCCAACCCCTAAAACTGTTCACACAAATAATCCACCATGAGTCCCTCCAACACTACGACTGACCTGCTTGTTGTTTTTCTCAAGGTTTTAGCATTTTTACAAAAAGATCTGCACTAGTCCTGCAGCAGGCGGAGACCCTGAAGACCGATGATGGCGTTTCCTCAGAAAATCCACTTCCAACGTGCAGTAAATTGTTTACCAGCACTGAACACTCAACTGCTGATAAAAACATCATTTACTAGTAAAACTACAGAATTTGTGTACACAGGAAACAATGATTTGATCATGTTTTTGTGAAGAGCTCAAGCTGATTTATTTTAACGGATGCATTAAAAACTATATTTACCCACACGGAGCAGCTGGGATTTATTTACTCCAAAGTTCAAATTGTTTAAATTAAAGTGTTAAATTTGGCTCATGTCTGTTGGCAGGATTTGTGTACTAAAACTTTGTTTATACTAACCTGTTGTACAGGTTTGAGCACAGCTGAAAAAGTTACTTTAATGCTAGATGATTTTTTATAAAAGCTTCCCAAACTAAACAAAAACACTGTTTGTAGTTTTTAACTAATTATAATAAATTCAAGAGAACATTTTTTTAATCTAATAAAACTAAGAACCATTGATTGTAAAATAAGTGCTAAAAAAATAAAATACATTCAACAAAATAAAAGTAACATGTTTACAGAGTTAATAGTTACATGAACAAGAAACATTTTCTACTGAAATACGAGGAAATGACGTGCACGTCCGTG
Organism: Nematolebias whitei; assembly: GCF_014905685.2. NCBI lineage: Eukaryota > Metazoa > Chordata > Actinopteri > Cyprinodontiformes > Rivulidae > Nematolebias > Nematolebias whitei. Next base: position 4,734,097 of record NC_056517.1, on the reverse strand, counting down.
TTTTATGAGTAAGTTTGACGTGATGAAGCAGTTTTAAACACATTTTCATAATTTTTAGTTTGCAACACATAAAAAGTGTCTTCAGTTCAAAGCACCTCCAGAGAAAGAAATGGTCCAACGAGCTCTGCCTCCACCTCCTGTTTAGTGTTTCAGCTCCACCTCACAGGACAACGTCTCTTCAGGCTTATAAACTTTTAACATTTTTATTTAAAGTCTGTTTTTGTGCCCTCACTTTCCTCCGAGGCTTAAAGCACCCGCCTCGCAAACAGCCTATTATTTTGAAACCTTAACGTGATAAACTAACTTGAGGTGGTTTTATTTTGGTGACGGCAGGAAGTAGATGGAACGCAGCTGCTGTGATGGAAATGTTTCCGCTCGGGTTCAGTCGTCTGGATTTTAACTAGTCGGGTTAGAGACGGTGGGGCAGTCGGTGGTGTCGGCGGTCAGCGGCACCGTGACCAGGTTCAGGGTGATTTCTCCCAGTGGAGACTGGGCCGCCAACGTCTGGAAGACGGACATGGTTTCGAACATGGACATGGCGCTCAGCACCTGTTGTTCAGCCCACGGGAGAGAAATCTGTGGAGGAAAAGGTGCATGCGTCTTAAAACTCATGACCGCTCTTCATTGACCAAACACATGTTTTTATTCATACTTTTAAGATGTAACCACTTTTCCATGTTGTGTCTTTGTATGCGGTGTTTAATAAAATCACAGCAAATCAAAAATAACTGAATAAAATGTAACAAACCTTAACAGAAACGCAACAGACAAGTGTTACAGTTTAACATAATCAATTAAAATGTCTACATTTTTGGCTGTAGGTCATTTATAAAATAAAACACTGCTTATTTGTAAAAAAAAATATCATTTTATGAGTGTAAATAGAGTTGTTAATTTTTAAAAATGAAAATACATCCTCACTATATTTTTCAACTCTTATTTTAAACAGTTCAAAGCTCCCACATTGTATCATAATTGTGTTTTTATTTGACTCGCTCAGAGGATCCTAAATATTTTTCTGCTGCTTCTAGATTACTTTTACCTTCATGCAGTGTTGTAGTCAAGACCAGAGTGTACCGAGACAAGACCAAGACTTTTAGGGTCCGAGACCAAGTCAAGACCAGGACCTCAAGACTTGGACCTCAGTATTTTTACAGATTATCTGTCTTGTATTGTCACGACATGGTGACAGTTTTAACAAATATGTAAAAAACATGTATAACTTTTATAAAAATATTTTTTATAATAGTTATATACAAACCGGATTCCAAAAAAGTTGGGAC
>NC_056517.1:4722446-4732714 GCF_014905685.2 Nematolebias whitei | reverse complement strand
GAACACTGGGACGCCATGTCATCCGGACCAGAGAGGACAAGGATAGCACAAGTTGTTATCAACGCTCTGTTCAGAAGCCAGCATCACTGATGGTATGGGGTTGCATGAGCGCTTGTGGCATGGGCAGCTTGCATGTCTGGAAAGGCACCATTAATGCAGAGAACTATGTTCAGGTTCTAGAACAACATATGCTCCCATCTAGACGTCATCTCTTTCAGGGAAGACCCTGCATTTTTCAACACGATAATGCCAGACCACATTCTGCAGCAATCACAACATCATGGCTACGTAGGAGAAGGATCCGGGTACTGAAATGGCCAGCCTGCAGTCCAGATCTTTCACCTATAGAGAACATTTGGTGCATCATAAAGAGGAAGGTGTGACAAAGAAGGCCCAAGACGATTGAACAGTTAGAGGCCTGTATTAGACATGAATGGGAGAGCATTCCTATTTCTAAACTTGAGAAACTGGTCTCCTCTGTCCCCAGACGTCTGTTGAGTGTTGTAAGAAGAAGGGGGGATGCCACACAGTGGTAAAAATGGACTTGTCCCAACTTTTTTGGGATTTGTTGACGCCATGAAATTTGGAAACAACAGATTTTTCCCTTAAAATGATACATTCTCTCAGTTTAAACTTTTGATCTGTGATTTGTGTTCTATTCTGAATAAAATATTAGATGTTGGCACCTCCACATCATTGCATTCAGTTTTTATTCACAATTTGTTTAGTGTCCCAACTTTTTTGGAATCCGGTTTGTACTTTAACTTTAAGTTACTTTTGATTGAATGTATCAGCTTCTATAAAATGTCAAACCTTCAGTGGTTTTGTACAATAATTTTCAAGTCATGTGACCCACTGACACAAAACTTGTGCTAAACTTCTCTACTAGACCTGACAGACGAGGCACCCTCATGTATTTCTCTCTTTAAAGCATTTTACATAATTTATCTGTTCAAAAATCATGTTTTTCACACAATAACTAATTAGAAAATGTTTTAAAATAAGAAATAAATGATGGTGTCTTGTGGGTCAGGTCTATTAGAGAAGTTTAACATTAGTTTTGTGTCAGTGGGTCAAGTGATGTAAAATAAATGAATCTTTGTTTCTGAAGAGTGCTTGGTTCAGTAATTTGTTGACGGTCCCTAATAAGTGAACCTTTACGTCTCGGAGGAGGAGCAGACTGAGCTCAGCTGAAATCTGACTGTCTGCTTCAGATCGAACGAGATGAACGCACCGCTGAAGACACGGAGCTCGAACGTCCAACGTCAAACTAACTTCACCACGGTCGAGAGTCGAGGCTCCAGCACAAACAGTTCAGGAACTATTTGAAAAGAGGAAACTATTTATGAACTGATCAAGTCGAGTTTTAGACTCTGACCCAAAGTGCAAACTGGTTCTGAATGAGGCTTTCCAGCAGACAGCCCCTCTCTTCCAGTACTGAGTACTGGTGCAGAGTCTTTTAGTGGTACACAGTACCAGACTGTACCGGTTTACTTTCACCCCTGGTTGTGACGTAACGTTCTGTTGTCTGTGTTGTTCTGTTGGGACAGAACCACGTGTGAGTGAAAGGGTGTGGGCGTTAGGGTTAGGGTTAGCCCTAACCCTAACCCTACAACACTAACTTCATGCTCAGCTCCAAGTAGCAAAGTTGATCATGTTTGGCTTCTGATTTGTTTTCATGTGAAAGAAATTGTAGAAGTGATGAGTTATGTTCATTAGAGCCCAGCCGACACATTGTAGGGACGATATTTTAGGCCGATATAGGCGTTTGGGAACTTATCCTATCGATGTTAACTGTCCCATTATGTGCTGATATAAACACTGGGAACAACCTTACTGCCAAAAGGTGTAATCGTACAAAGCATCCAGCAGAGGGCGCATGTGGACTACTTTCAAATCATCTTTGTTCACTTTAACTTTCACTTTCAGCACAGCCAAAGCAGCGAGCAATACTGTGTAGAGTATTTAGCTGAACAGATCATGGTAAGTTTATTTTAACCGATCTGTAAAACAAATAAACATTAATAAATTATCTTCAATCCTCCAACCTGCTTGTCATTAGATATGTGCCTCTCAAGTTAGCAAGCTAACATTTAGATAATCTAGCATGTTGCCGATTTATTGTTTATCACCTGTCGCGATAAACAATAAATCAATTAATCGCATGATAAATTAAAACGAGGTTGATCATTTTCATTGATCAGCTTTATTGTTTCTTTGTCTCTCTCTTTCTACTGTTTCGCTTACCCAAAGCGAGGTAGCCACTGGCACAGTGACAAGTCCTCACTTACAGCCTCTCCTCCAAGGGGTTTAGAAACTTAGCGCCGTGGTATTACCTGCAGCTCCCTAAGATAGCCTCATTAAGGCTGTGACGAGATGACTCATCCAGAATATTAACGACCTTCTTTTCCGCGAGCCACACCCAGATCTCACTCCGTACTTCGACCTATCCAAGCAGCAGGGTCGGGCCGATCGGCACGGAGAAACACGCGTTCATGGTCGTTCACCTCTTGATTTAGCGTTGCAATTGTTATCTGTTCTGGTAATCTTTTAGAGTCCAGGGACAGGACTCAGGGGTGTTGTTTTACACTTTCTTGCCAGGAAACCGTTAAAAACCTCCTAATACAAGCTGTTAAAGTAGAACCAAGCTTCACCACGTATTTGCTCAATGAGGATGAAATAATAGTCAAGATTTATACGTTTTGCTTTGCTTTAATTAGTAATTTTGCAGGGGAATACAGCGACAAGCATAATTTCATAACAGGTACTTATTCATGATAACAGAGAAAAACACTTTATAACTAGGCAGACAATAAATCAATTTGTCTCTAAGAGCCCTTGGGGACTTGTATAAACCACCTCCATTCTGTCCGTTCACAGCTCAAGCCAACACATGTTTTCTCTCAAAATACCTCACTATTCTGATACATCTCTGAGCATTAACCCACTAAACCCAGTTTGGTTCTCTCTATTTTATCCTATGTGCTTGTCCTGATTTGACAGATTATTTAGTTTGGAGCAGTCAGACCGGGAAGTCCTCTTACCCTGGTTTTTGGGATAATCCTTATAGAATTTCCGCACAGGTAAAAGGCAAATCTCCTGTTCCCCAGGCGGGGGGGATACAGGCCTCCCTTAAGCAGAGCAGCTATCCCAAATTGGAAGAATTGGGGCTTTGGACATGCCCGGGCCAAGCTTGTAGGAGGATGGAATAATCCCAGTCTCGTCTTAACAAGTGAAGAATTAGGTCCAATCTCATATCAGTGTGACGAGGTAAAATCCAAAACTCGTCTTAGATCGGTGTAATCCAATTCCTTCGGGCGACCCCAACTTCTAGGCTGCTTGCTTGTAATCCTTTCTGCTCTCGACTCATCCTGGCTTAGCTTGTGCCCTTTTCTGTCTGATCAGAGGGTTTTTAAGAACGCTTTTTTCCCCTCCTTTGAGGAGGTTCTAATGTCTCACCATATTTCTCAACCAATCATTTCTTTTATTGGGATATGTGAGATCATGCAAACTCCAGCCTCCACCCAACTGGGTGGGCTTTCACCGTTTCCCTCCAAAATTGTTTTGCTCAGAGTTGCATCACTGTTTCCCTATTCAACATCTTGTTTAGGGTCATACAGGATTATTACAGATTTATTCAAAATAACTGCTGTAAAGCTTTTCAAAGAATTACACATTTACTTAAAACATGATTATTTATCTATTCTCCCTTTATGCATTCATTATTCAGCCTCAAACCTGGCTCTTTCTTTGCCTGAGATTGGATTCAGGCTTTCCTTTGTTCTTCACATCTTATCAGCAATAAGTAGTTATTAAAAGTGAGAGAAAAAAGCATATAATAATGAGACATACAAATTGTTAACAAACTCTTATATGCTATTTGTTAAACATCATTGGTGTGAATATAGTCTGATTTCAACTTATTAAAACTGGCTTCTCTTGGTTTACCACCACCTGGATGCCGGTTTTCCAACACTACTGAACACACTGGATGACAAAAGGCTCAACTCCGGTGCTCTTCACTGACCCCTCTCTTTCTTTTTTCCTTATCGTAATGGGGGGAAGTGAACTATCGCATCTGGTAGCCAGCCAAAGCGCATCATCTTTTACCTCTGCAGCATTAGAGCCCCGTGAGGAGTTAGCAAGCTAAAGAAACGCTGTTTGATATTGGGGAAAAAACTAAATGGAATTTGGTTCCAAAGTTGAATGCAACAACAGCAGCAGTGTGGGAGCGCTTCAGATTCAAACCAAATGACCGAGGTGAACCGCTGAACCTTTGTGAGCCGGTATGTCGCATTTGTCATAAAACGGCAGCAACTAAGAGCCGCAATACAACCAACTAGCTACTATTGTTACTAATGATTATTATGTTTTGCAGGGCAGTTTAGTTTACAGACGTCATAATCCATACTGTTTTGGTTGAATGTAGTTTTAATTTCCATTTAGTTTTTTTGTTGTATTTAGTTTTTATTCAAATGCATTTTTTGTTAACGGAGACTGAGTCCATTTTATTTTTGTTTTTGGTTGTTTTGTTTATTTTCCAGTTCCAGTGTTGTGTTCTTTTGAAATTAAAAGTTTATTGATCGTTGAAAGGATGTACTTGCATTATTATTTAATTATCATTACATTAGTTTGAAAAGGTCTCCAAACAATATTATCGTTTATCGCGATTATTTCTGAGACAATTAATCGCCCAGCAAAATTTGTTATCGTGACAGGCCTATTAGCATAAGATATTTCCTTGTAAAACTTTATCCAGAACAATAAATAAGTAGGGATAAAATATATCAGTGTTAGTAACGTCATCTTTGTTGTCCTCAATGAAATGTATAGTTAGTCTGAAATCTTTCCTGTTGTTTACTTACTATTGTTTTGGTGCATTGTTTTTGTACTATTAGTGCTTAGTGTATTCTTAGTTTAGTGAATGTAGTATATTCTTAGTTCATGACAGATCTTACTAATGTTTTTCTTTACAATTTGTATTTTTGTTGGATGTAACTGGGGCCCTGTGTACAAAGTTTTGTTCCACCTCATGTACCACATGTGATGAAAATGACTATAAAAATCCTTGTATCCTTTACTTCTCTGCAAAGAAAAAAAAAACGCTGCTGCGTTCAGTTCTAATCAGACCTTCACCATACTGACTGACTGTGTAAACAATGAACAGGGAAGTGTTTCTTTGTTTCATTTATATTTATTGTAACACACTTGATAACTTTATGGTGAATAGTGGAGGACAGAAAATGTGAAGGCACGTTAAGAAGACTGTTCAAGACTTCAAAGTATTAAAACAGATTAAAAGTAGCTGTTTTCTTAGATTCTTGGGGGTGGACAGAGCTCAGAAATTTACAGCCAGTATATCGGTTACCAGCATTAGCCGGCCCCTCCCAGTATTAGTATCAGTGGCAGCCAAAATGTCCATATTGGTCTGGCTCCAGAGTTAATGTTTGCTTACTGCACTCTGATATGTCAAACTGTTGCGTCATCACCTGCAGGTTGCAGCAGACCTGCTCTCTGTAGTGGATCATCTCACCGTGGTCAGAAGATTCTTTAGCTTTCCACATTTTATCTCTATTGACTTTCACTCTTTTTCTGCGGAGCATCCGTCTACCTCTCCAGGCTCTCTTTCACCTGCTGCTCACTCAGAACAAATCATTCTTCTAATAACGACAAAATAATATATATTTTTAAATCACCTGCCTCTAATAAGAGCTCTGCGGTTTGACTGGGTTATGGTTGTAGCGTTTAATAAAAAATAAACTGATCTTTTTAATAATTGCTCTTTATAAGACAGGCTGCAGCTTCATGCTGTAGTTATCTCTAAGCTGGCGACTAACTCTACTACAGTAATCAAATACTGAGTGTGACGGGTCTCCATAGTTCAGTACAACAAAGTATGTCCTGTTTGATCCCTCTGTGAGTAACAACGTGAATATTTTTTTTTACCTGAGCGATGATCAGTTTTCCGGTCGGGTCTTCGGTGTTACTGAGCTCCTCGCCGAAACACAGAGTGAAGCTGCACTGAGGAGGCTCGCCGCCGTTCGTACGGAAGTGGTCCAGCTCTGATGAAACACGAGACGCAGCGCTTGTTATTTACATGCAGGTAAAAGAAGAACACTTCCAGAATAAATACACGAAATGGTTGAAGATGACTCAGCTCATGTGTGGCTCTGAGTCTGAACTGCTGGCCGTCTCTTCTACTGCTCATCTGGTTTATGAACAGATTATTAATCTGAATGACTTGTATATTATGAACAGATTATTAATCTGAATGACTTGTATAAAGTCTAACACACCGTGACGTCTTTAGAAATAACACGGTTGAAGCGATCTGTACTAATCTGTAAACGACTGAGGGAAAGCATTTCACCTTTTTACACCAGAGATGGACTAACAGTAACGTGCAGTACTGGGAGACATCACGCTCAGAGTGTGTGTTGTGAATGACTCTCAGCTACTACCACATGACATGTTCAGGGTTTGTAAACTGGACTGTTGTGAAGGCCAACGCTGAGCTTCAAGCTGCAGGTCAGGACGCTGTTGTTGACTCTTTGGTTCTTTATAAAAACTTGTGAAAATTTGCCGTAATCATTTTTTAATCATGGTGACAGTAAAGACTTGAACTACAAATGGAAGCAGCTCTCTGTGGTAAACTGGTTACTGTAGTTTAATTGTCTGAATGTTTATGAAGTATTCATTTTATTTTCTTCTGTACATTTTTCAGCATCTTCCTCGTTCAACAATTTTTGTGATATTTCAACGGATCATCAAAACGTTCAGCTCTTTCAGGACCATCCTGCTATGACTTTTGGTGTTGGTGCAACTTTAGCTGTTTGAAAATTTTTGCCTTTTCTGACATTTTTTTTCTCAAAGAAAATGAATTGAGCTCATTTTACCTCCTTCAAATCTTTAGATCTGTTTACAAACTTTTACTGCTCTGTTCACATTTTGTTCTGCTTCAGCTTCCTCCTGCAAGTTTAACCTTCAGCTATTTTGTGCTCCTTTCTGCTAACTACAACATTTTTGTGCTTCTTCTAACTTATTTCTGCTAATGTCAGCTTGTTATGCACCTTTCAGCTTATTTATGTACGTTTCAGCTTTTTCTGCTATTTTAGCTACTATTGTTAGCTATGTTAATTTAAGCTTTTTCAGCTAATTCCATATTTTTTGCCCTCATTTAAGCTTTTTCAGCCTAATTCAGTGAAAATGTGCTCTCTCCACAAGCTTCTGCTAATTCCAGCTTTTTTCTGCTATTTTAGCTACTTTTCAGTTGTTTTTTTGCTACTTTCAGCTTTTTTCAGACAATTTCCACTTTTTTGTGCTCATTTCTGCTTCTTTCAGTTTAATTGGGCACAACTGTGCTCACTCCACTTCCTTCTGGTAATGTAAGCTTCTTTCTGCCATTTCAGCTACTTTTCAGCCTTTTTTTGTTGCTAATTTCAGCTTTTAGAGCCAATTTACTAATGTCTGTGCTCATTTCTGCTTATTTAAACCAAATTCAGCAAATATTTGTTCTTTCTGCTTTCCTCTCTTAATTTAGGCTTGTTCTTCCATTTCAGCTACAATTCTGCATGATTTGAGTTAATTTTAGCTGTTTTTCAGCAAGTTCATTAGCAATAAGCATTCACATTGCATTTTTTGCAGGAAATGAAGTGTGTCTAGTTTATTCCTGCTGCTGTCCTTGGGTCAGAATGACTCGAGGTTTCATTTAGCCGCAGCAGCAGCAGAGGCAGCAGCAGCAGCAGAGGCAGCAGCAGCAGATGAAGCAGATGCAGCAGCAGCAGTAGCAGCAGATGCAGCAGCAGCAGATGCAGCAGCTGCAGCAGCAGCAGCAGATGCAGCAGCAGCAGATGCAGCAGCAGCAGCAGATGCAGCAGCAGCAGATGCAGCAGCAGCAGATGCAGCAGCAGCAGATGCAGCAGATGCAGCAGCTGCAGCAGCAGCAGCAGCTGCAGCAGCAGCAGCAGCAGATGCAGCAGCAGCAGCAGCAGATGCAGCAGCAGATGCAGCAGCAGCAGATGCAGCAGCAGATGCAGCAGCAGATGCAGCAGCAGATGCAGCAGCAGCAGCAGATGCAGCAGCAGCAGCAGCAGGCTCCTCCATGTGCGCTGAAGGTTATTTGATGGATTTTAACCAGTTTCTTGTGAAATCCAACATTTTCACAGTTTTCCTGTCCTGTCCGACTCACGTTGCTTGAAGACGTCTTTGCTGAAGAGCAGCACCGGCTCGGTGTTCCTCTCCATCCTGTGCAAGCCTGACGTGGTCGTGTGCGGCCCTGTCCAGAAGACCCGGCCCTGGCAGTACCTACTGCCGTACACTCCCTGCGGCATGGAGGTCAGGAGGATCCCTTTCTCCATGAAGGGCAGCAGGGTGAAGAGCGCCTGCCGCTCGGGGCCGGCCGGCAGCGTGGACGGAGGCTCTGGCAGCGGGACGCGTAGAAACCTGCTGTTCAGAGCGACTGGAGTTGGAGGGATGGACGAGGAAGGCAGGTACATTATCCGAACGTCGGCGCTGTTGATCTGACGTTTCAGGACTTCCTGTCCAAGATAATGAACGGTCACACTGAACGAGTCTTGGTCTGTAGAGACAAAACCAAAGTCAAACCTTGCAGGACTTGATTGTTTGTAGAATTCCAGCTGGTGGAGCTGTGAATGTGTTCTACCTGCAGCAGCAGCAGGAAAACTCTCTTCGATCCGCACGTCCAGCCTGATCTCATCCACCGCTGCAGAACAAGAACGGGTCAGAAGAAGAAGTCAATCAGCTGACTGATATGAAAAAGATTATTAAATGACTACATATTAAAGGAACTACAGAGACCAGGATGCTTTTCATCTCCACACAGTTACGAAAGGTCAGAGGGATCGAGTTCTGCTCTGATCCCAAGTTAACAAAGTAAAAGCTTTAAAGTCAAACTGAATGTTTTTATCTGTGTGTATGTGTTAGCAAAATATCACATAAACTACAAGGTTCATTTTAATGAAGATTTTACAGAAGTAATCGGGTGTAAGGATTAAATCCGTTATTGAATCCAGTTACTGCCGAGTGACCTGAGAAAACCCACTGACTGCTACGACTCTGTCAGTTTTACTGATATGAGATTGAGTCTGGGGTGGTTGTGGCTGAGAGTCGTTCACAACGTCGACTCTGAGCATCAGCAGCATGCGACCTGACCGAGAGAGCAACAACTCCATCATTAACTTCATCTAAGTTTAAGAAAAACAATTTAAGATTTAGTTTCCTTCGAGGAATACTGACGCTTTATTCTTTTTGTTTCTCTCTGCTTAAAATGTTTGCATGTTTTAAACATGTTCAAAATAAACCAACCAGCAACAACATATTCAGCTGAAGAAAGGTGACGAGCAGCGTTTCTAAAGCCAGATCTGTGAAGGTTTTAGGGGGTTAACCAGAGCCTCACCGTCTCTTTGGATGGCGGAGCACTGAGAGGGTTCCTCAGACTGGACGGGCTCGTGCTGCAGCAGAGACTCCTCCACACGCTGCAGAGCAGAAGAAGATGTTTTCTGTGAACGAGCGGCTCCATCTGTCTGACGGCAGCTGAGTGTTTCAGCCTTTTTAACCACTGGCTCTGTTTGTCACGTTTGAGACTTTAAATTAATTATTAGTTGAACTTCAGGTCAGAGTTTATTGCACTCAGGGGAAGTCTGACTCTTAATCTGTCCATGTCGGTGTAAACTCACCAGCTGAGAGGTGACCTCTTCTGTTTTAATCTGTTTGACCTGACCGGAGTCACAATCGCTGCTCTTCCTCTTCAGCTTCTTGCTGCCTTTGTCTTTGCTCTTCTTCTCAGGGACCACACCTGAACACACAGAAGGAAAAGGATCCAGTTTTTCATCAAACTCACCAATAACTCATCCAGGACACATTCCTGTAGGATTTCCCTCCAAGGAGCCGGACTTCGTTGTTAAAGTGGTCTCAGTCACGTCCATTTGGGCTGATGGGCGTCACAGGATTGTGTAAATAATTTTTGTCTGGTTGTTTTCGTCAGTCCTTTGAATAATTTTAGCCTTTTCTTATCGTGGCTGATTCTAGACACTCGTCCATCTTCACCCTTGTCCGTCTGCCGGACCCAGTTCTGGAGAGCAGTTGCTGTGGTTATTATCATCATGCTGCTAACAGGACCTGCTAACAAGACCACACCGCTAACAGTATCATGCTGCTAACTGGACCATGCTGCTAACTGGACCATGCTGCTAACTGGACCATGCTGCTAACAGTATCATGCTGCTAACAGTATCATGCTGCTAACTGGA
>NC_056517.1:4721592-4722346 GCF_014905685.2 Nematolebias whitei | reverse complement strand
TGCTGCTGCTGCATCTGCTGTTGTTGCATCTGCTGCTGCATCTGCTGTTGTTGCATCTGCTGCTGCTGCTGCTGCTGCATCTGCTGCTGCTGCATCTGCTGTTGTTGCATCTGCTGCTGCATCTGCTGTTGTTGCATCTGCTGCTGCTGCTGCTGCTGCATCTGCTGCTGCTGCATCTGCTGTTGTTGCATCTGCTGCTGCTGCATCTGCTGCTGCTGCCTCTACTGTTGCTGCATCTGCTGCTGCCTCTGCTGTTGCTGCATCTGCTGCTGCTGCATCTGCTGCTGCTGCATCTGCTGCTACTGCTGCTGCTGCATCTGCTGCTGCTGCCTCTACTGTTGCTGCATCTGCTGCTGCTGCTGCCTCTGCTGTTGCTACATCTGCTGCTGCTGCATCTGCTGTTGCTGCATCTGCTGCTGCTGCATCTGCTGCTGCATCTGCTGCTGCTGCATCTGCTGCTGCATCTGTTGCTGCATCTGCTGCTGCTGCATCTGCTGCTGCTGCATCTGCTGCTGCATCTGCTGCTACTGCTGCTGCTGCATCTGCTGCTGCTGCCTCTACTGTTGCTGCATCTGCTGCTGCTGCTGCCTCTGCTGTTGCTACATCTGCTGCTGCTGCATCTGCTGTTGCTGCCTCTACTGTTGCTACATCTGCTGCTGCTGCATCTGCTGCTGCTGCCTCTACTGTTGCTGCATCTGCTGTTGCTACATCTGCTGCTGCTGCATCTGCTGTTGCTGCATCTGCTGCTGCTGCA
>NC_056517.1:4720883-4721582 GCF_014905685.2 Nematolebias whitei | reverse complement strand
TGCTGCATCTGCTGCTGCTGCATCTGCTGCTGCATCTGCTGCTACTGCATCTGCTGCCTCTGCTGCTGCTGCCTCTGCTGTTGCTGCTGCTGCATCTGCTGCTGCTGCGGCTAAATGAAACCTCAGGAGTCATTCTGACCCAAGGACAGCAGCAGGAATAAACTAGACACACTTCATTTCCTGCAAAAAATGCAATGTGAATGCTTATTGCTAATGAACTTGCTGAAAAACCCACCTGTCCCACCACGTTCTCTCAGATCATCTGACCAGTTGCTCCTCACAGTCCCAGGAACCCGTCTCAAGCGCAGAGGTGACAGGGCCTTCTCTGTAGCAGGCCCAAGACTTTGGAATGAGTTACCTCTGCTCGTTAGACAGGCCCCCTCCCTCATAGTTTTTAAATCTCGCTTAAAAACACACTTCTATTCCCTGGCTTTCAGCACTGTGTGATCTGTGCTGAGTCTGTGTGCATCACACTGTGTTGGTCATGTTGCGGTTGTTGTTGTTATCCATTATTGTCTTTGTTGGTTTCTACTTTTTGGTGTCCTGTTATGTAATCTGTTGCTATGTGCTTGTTCTCTTTGTCCCTGTACAGCACTTTGGTGTGCTTTGTCACTGTTTAAAGTGCTTTATAAATAAATTGGTATGGTATGGTAAAAACAGCTAAAATTAACTCAAATCATGCAGAATTGTAGCTGAAAT
>NC_056517.1:4714490-4720783 GCF_014905685.2 Nematolebias whitei | reverse complement strand
TTCCATAATAAAACCAAAACGAACTCCTGACTGTGAAATCAGAGGCAGCGTGAGTTTTCCAGGGCAGGAGTAAAAATAATACAAAAACAAAACCACCAGAGTCTGACTCAATGTATCGGCTGACACAAGAACAGCTAACTGTGAGGAGATGTTTAAACGTTCTGTTGGAATGTTCTTGCTCAGGAGTCTGCAACCTTCACAACCAAAATACCCATTCCTGCCTCGTTTCTCACGAATCAAATCTGCTTGAAGTTTGAAATAAAGAGATAATTCATATAAAAGTTTGTTTGTTACAGCGTGAAACTAATGGAGTAAAATGTGTGAACTAATACAAACGATGTCTCCAAACCGAGGTTGTTCAAAGAGCTACCTACAACAGTTAAGATACTGACTGTTCATGACCTTCCCACAGAACTCTAAAAGATGAGCAGCCAGACAACAAACGTCATCCGACACGTTAAACGCTGCAAAGTGTCGTATCGCTGCGGGGCGATCACTCTGGTTAACACCCTTTAGAAGTGCGCTGCGTGTGCAGCTGAACAGGTCAAAGGTCAATGATATGATCTGAACACCACTCAGGTCGACGTTATCTGGAACACAAGTTCAACATGGCCAGGATCTTTGTCTCAGCTGACTCGACAGAAGACCACACGCAGTTTAACCAGGATTCTGACCCGTCTTTGTTCCTCCAGGCTCCAGAAACACCAAAACAAACTTCTGCTGAACTCCACCCATCAATCTGATATTTTACTGATCTAAAGAGCAGGCTGCACCACCCACTGTGACAGATGCACTGGTTTTAAATGGGGCCAATTAAAAGCTGCCTGCAGTTCATGCTGCGGCACTTTAGGCTTTAAAACTTTGAACTTGATACTTGAGAAGTGCATTCAGCTCTGACATTCTGCCTTAATGTGCAAATCAACTGAATAATGGACCAAACCAGAGAACTGGATGTTATAATTATATGTTATCTGATATGTAGAACCAGACTAATGATGTGATCTAAGCACTCAAGAAAGGAAAAGTATTTAATATAAAAAACACTTCTACTGTTGTTCAACATCAAGCTCAGTTTCTAACAAATAAATTCAAGATTTACTTTAACAACAAAAGAGCCACTTAAAGGAATAATTCAGCCCTTCTGAGGTGGGGTTTCTGTGTAGATGTTATGACTAATCAGTATCTTACCTGTTGTAGATAGCCTCAGTTTGATAAGCTAATAGCTAGTATGGTATAGTATCCTATGGCTAGGACCAGAGTGGAGGGAGTACTGCCACCTTAAAGGAACTCATATCTTCAAAAATTAATTTGATAAACTTTTACTTCACCACCAGCTTCTGCAAAACACGTCTGTTGACATGAAATTCTATCTAGAGCCCGACTGATATATCGGTAGGGCTGATATTTTAGGCTAGACGTATGGGGACATACTGGTGATAACTGTCCCAATATGCACCGATATAAACACTTTTAATTTTCACCCCTAAAATGCTGTGAACCAGCTGTAATTGTACAATGTATCCAGCAGAGGGGGCATGAAGACTACTTTCAAGTCATGGCCGTTCACTTAAGTTTCACTTGCAGGGCAGCAGAAGCAGGGAACAATAGTGGCATATTTTGCTGAAGAGAGCATGTTAACTGATCTGTAAAACAAATTAACAATAATGTATTATCTTCAATCCTCCAACCTGCTTGTCGTTAGATATGTGCCTCTCAAGTTAGCAAGCTAACCTTTAGACAACGTAGTGCAGGCTTGTAAAACTGTATCCAGAACAACAAATCTAATGCAGAGGTAAAATATATCAGTGTTAAAGATTTAAAACTTTTAACTTGATACTTGAGAAGTGCATTTCAGCTCTGACATTCTGTCTTAATGTACAAATCAACTGAATAATGGACCAAAGCAGAGTACTGGACGTTATAATTATATTATCTTTGTCGTTCTGAAAGAAACACATTGTTTTTCTGAAATCTTTACTTCTCTACAAAGAAAAATAAACTCTGCTGTGGTCAAAACTAATTAGACCTTCACCATACATGACTGACTGTTTAATGAACAGATAAGAGTGTTTCTTTGTTTAATTTATATTTTTGTAACACACTTGTAAACCTAGTATGGGACTACATATAGCATGGATCTGATTAGCTTCATGGTTGCTAACAGCTGTGCTAAATAAACAAGCCCCGCTCCACTCGCTGTTTCCTTAGATTCTTGGGACAAAGCTGAAAAATTTTCAGCCATTATAGCCTGCCCCTCTCAATATGGACGATAGCCAAAATGTCCATATTGGTCAGGCTCTAATTCTGTCATAGTTTACAGGCGTAAATCACACCAGCAACATATGGCACTAAAGGTTTACCTTTAGTGTTTAAGAAACAGAGTAGTGAAAAATGGACAGTGGGCAGTGCTTCCGTCAGGACCCCACTGTGGGTCACAAAACACTGATATCTTGAGATGATTTTTCAGAAACCAACAAGCTACAAAAATAAATACAGCCAATAAAATTTGAGTTATTTTAAAATATTAAATCAATGGTGAAACATAGAAAATAATGGTGTAATATGAGTTTAGGCGGTTGGTTTGGTCGATCTGCTCGCATTTACCTTTTTTAATAGCAAACTTTGTGTTGTTCAACTACGGATATTTGGGGTTGCCGTCGTTATTTTAGAGGTTGGAAGCTAAAAGTTTGTGAACCTCTGGTGTAACGATTGAAATATTACCTTTCATCTGAATCGCTGTGATATTGTGAAGGTTGGAGTTGTTTTAAGACGACAATGATCTGATTTTAGAGGTGGGTCTGTTCAGGCAGTACTGACAAAATTCAAATGACTAGTTTAGATGAAAGGGTCACGTTAAAGCAGCTTCAATACGTAACATTTCACAGCAGTTTATTCTAACTATATTATTCAAACCTTCATAGTGACTGCCGTCATTACTGAATTACACAAACCCTGAACGTTCTTAAACAGAACAACTCAACTTCTTTTCTTGTTTTTAGATGTGTTACTCCTCATCAAAGGTTCCTCAGTTCAAACTGAAAAGTGGGGAGTTCCAGCAGCAGGAAATTCACATTAGATTAAGTAATCTGGCAGAAATGAATCTGGTTAATCTGGCAGAAATCGCATGACGTTGCCTCTACATGTGACGCCTGGATGTCCTGGGAAGTTCTACGTCTTTTGGCTGCTATTTACTCTCAAGTATGTATATATATTTACACTATTTGTTGCTGCAAACAATCCCAGAATTCTTTGTAAACCCCATGAAATGTAAATATGATGGTGACGTTTGTAAGAACCCTTTGAGACTGGAGCCGTTTTAAGACAGCAGCGATTTAAGGTTAGTTTTGTTCGAACTAGCTCTCAGCTTGTCAATCCAGTCAGACAAAAACTTGATTTATCCGAGCTGAGGTAACTCAAAAAGCTATCTGCAACAGGTAAGATATTCATCTTTCATAACCTTTTAAACAGAATCTCAGTTGAATATGTCTGACGTTTTCCTTTGGGCGCCGTTTTTCATCTTAAAATGATTCGTTGTTTTCCTTTTAGTTAAAACCGGTGAGTACCTGGTGTTTCATGGAAGAAAAGATTAATAATAGATTCATATTCAGTCCACGTTATGAAGAGTGAGCCAGCCCGCCGGCTGCAATGTTGTTAGTCCCAACTGTGTGAGGAGCGCAGTGCAGAACGGGCAGAGATCGTTAGTAGTTGTAGTAAATATTCATAGAGTTGTAATTGTACTACCAGTAAGTACTTGAGTTTGGCTCTTTTCTCTCTACTTGTTTCAGATGGTTTGGTTGTTAGAGTCTGTGACATCTACAGCTTTAACCACCATTAGTGTGTTTTTTCTTTCGGCTGCTCCCTTCTTCAGGGGTCGCCACAGTGAACTAACTCTCACAAAGACTTGGAAATCTTTACACCGGATGTTCTTCCTGACTCAACCACAGACACCGAGCGACCACAGCCTCTGTGTGGAGCAGAGAGCTGCATGTAGGACACATGGGGGAGCAGATGGTGGGGGTTAAGGGCCTTGCTCAAGGGCCCAGGGTGGGGCAAAGGAGGGTGGAAGCAGGTGTGAGTGTTTCATCTTCCCCACACACATTTTGATGTTGTCGGTCCAGGGAGTTGAACCAGCGACTTTCTGATCACAGCCCCACCTTCTCTAACCTCTGCACCACCACTCCCTCAACACCAGAAGTACATGACAGGACTGAAATGTTGTTTTGAACATAAAGTGTGATTTAGTAGTTTCAAATGCTTATCTCTGCGACATTTATGTGTTTGTTCTTCTGTGTTTGGATAGAAACAAATGACTCAGCAATTATTGTTCAATGGATTAGACTGAAGATTAAATTACTGCAGGTCAGTTGGATTAGTTTAATCTGGCTACACCTTACTTGTTGTCACATCATAGCCAACATGAATATTTTATTTCTACCAATTCAGAAATGTATACTACGTATGTATTTATTACTGCAGTAATTTAATCTCTGTATTGTTTAATGGTGAGGCTCGTACTAGTCTTGAAATTTACCTGCACACACACACACACAGGTTTGTTTTGCTATCTTTGTGGGGCCTTTGCATTGACTTCCATTCATTTTTCATTCATTTCTATAGCCTAACCATAACCTTTATCCATAACCTAACCATTACCAGTACATACCTAACCCTAAACCTAACACATCCTCAATTCACACCTTAGTCCTAAACCTAGCCCCTAACCCACCAACGGGACTTCTTCTTATGGGGCCCGGGCTTTGGGCCCCATAAGGAGCAGTTGGTCCCCACAATGTAGTATAAGTTGGAAAAATGGGCCTCACAAAGTAGCATAAACAAGGACACACACACACACACACACACACACACACACACACACACACACACATGCATATACTGACTGTTCTGGAAAATAAAGGAGAAGATGGTAGTTGCAGGTCTTAAAACCAGTAAATTAAAGTTATTCCAGCTGCACAACAGTCCAAATTAACTTCAGATTAAAAAAAGATTTACCTAAAACACTTCGGAGAGTTTTGTAAAGATAGGCTCTTAAATATATTTATTGTTTAATCTAAAAATCTCTGGATTCCAGATTCTTTGTCAGCCTTTATTTAAATTGTGAGAGAGAGTGTGTGTGTGTGTGTGTGGGGGGGGGGTGTAATTATTTTAGTCCTAACCATTTTCTGTTTTAGCATTTACTAAATACAGTCATTTTTAAATTAATTCCATTATTTTGCTTTAAAATTTGACAAATCATGCCAAACAACTAAAATAAGCATACTGAATATTTCATGTTTCTGAAAGAGATGTATGTAAATACTTAAAATCTAACATGGACTTTTACAGCTCTGACATCATCATTATTACATTTGATTCACCACCAGAACATCAGTTATTACCTGGAGGTGATAAAAAGGGTCATTCCTCTGCGGTCGCTCAGAAAACAAAGTAAAAGTGTGACTGTGTGTGACGTCTCACCCTGCTCACTGATGGGGACGAGGCGGTACACCTTGTACGGCTCAGAGATGTCCAGCTGGGCTCGGTCCATCACCTCCTTGAACTCGGGACTCTTGTTGAGGGCGCAGCGCAGACGGGTCTTCCAGGCAGCGGGGCTGTCGTCTGACGGCTTGCCTTTGAACTCTGCCCACGCCTGCAGGGAACACAAGACTCTGCTGAGCTTCATCAAAGATGATCTGAACGGATGTGAATGTGCGGTGGTCAGAAAGCATCGACACCTTAAAGAGCGCCGCGTCCTCGTCTTTACGGAAGTCGTGTTTCCCTGCGTGCTTCCAGGGGATGCGGAACATGGTTTTATCATCGTCGTCCCACATCACACCTGGATATTTCCCACTGCTGACCTGAGATCAAACACAGCAGAGATTCACTCAAACATCAGCTGAACACAGTGAGAACCAAGCTGGTTACTAACTGCAGGTTTACTCGTGGTTCCTGGAGTTTCCAAAAGCAGAATGGGATTAAGATCTTCCAGTTCTCAGGCTCCTCTCTTGTGGAACCAACTTCCTGTTTCTGTCCGTGAGGCTGACACATTATCCAGTTTTAAGACTGGGATTAAGACTTTCATCCATCCATCAATCAATCAATCAATCCATCATCCATCCAATCAATCAATCAATCAATCAATCCATCATCCATCCAATCAATAAATCCATCCCTCCATCATCCATCCAATCAATCAATCAATCCATCCCTCCATCATCCATCCAATCAATCAATCAATCCATCCATCCATCATCCATCCAATCAATCAATCAATCCATCCATCCATCATCCATCCA
>NC_056517.1:4709352-4714390 GCF_014905685.2 Nematolebias whitei | reverse complement strand
GGTGTAAAGATTTCCAAGTCTTTGTGAGAGTTAGTTCACTGTGGCGACCCCTGAAGAAGGGAGCAGCCGAAAGAAAAAACACACTAATGGTGGTTAAAGCTGTAGATGTCACAGACTCTAACAACCAAACCATCTGAAACAAGTAGAGAGAAAAGAGCCAAACTCAAGTACTTACTGGTAGTACAATTACAACTCTATGAATATTTACTACAACTACTAACGATCTCTGCCCGTTCTGCACTGCGCTCCTCACACAGTTGGGACTAACAACATTGTAGCCGGCGGGCTGGCTCACTCTTCATAACGTGGACTGAATATGAATCTATTATTAATCTTTTCTTCCATGAAACACCAGGTACTCACCGGTTTTAACTAAAAGGAAAACAACGAATCATTTTAAGATGAAAAACGGCGCCCAAAGGAAAACGTCAGACATATTCAACTGAGATTCTGTTTAAAAGGTTATGAAAGATGAATATCTTACCTGTTGCAGATAGCTTTTTGAGTTACCTCAGCTCGGATAAATCAAGTTTTTGTCTGACTGGATTGACAAGCTGAGAGCTAGTTCGAACAAAACTAACCTTAAATCGCTGCTGTCTTAAAACGGCTCCAGTCTCAAAGGGTTCTTACAAACGTCACCATCATATTTACATTTCATGGGGTTTACAAAGAATTCTGGGATTGTTTGCAGCAACAAATAGTGTAAATATATATACATACTTGAGAGTAAATAGCAGCCAAAAGACGTAGAACTTCCCAGGACATCCAGGTGTCACATGTAGAGGCAACGTCATGAGATTTCTGCCAGATTAACCAGATTCATTTCTGCCAGATTACTTAATCTAATGTGAACTTCCTGCTGCTGGAACTCCCCACTTTTCAGTTTGAACTGAGGAACCTTTGATGAGGAGTAACACATCTAAAAACAAGAAAAGAAGTTGAGTTGTTCTGTTTAAGAACGTTCAGGGTTTGTGTAATTCAGTAATGACGGCAGTCACTATGAAGGTTTGAATAATATAGTTAGAATAAACTGCTGTGAAATGTTACGTATTGAAGCTGCGACCTAACGCGACCCTTTCATCTAAACTAGTCATTTGAATTTTGTCAGTACTGCCTGAACAGACCCACCTCTAATATCAGATCATTGTCATCTTAAAACAACTCCAGCCTTCACAATATCACAGCGATTCAGATGAAAGGTAATATTTCAATCGTTACACCAGAGGTTCACAAACTTTTAGCTTCCAACCTCTAAAATAACGACGGCAACCCCAAATATCCGTAGTTGAACAACACAAAGTTTGCTATTAAAAAAGGTAAATGCGAGCAGATCGACCAAACCAACCGCCTAAACTCATATTACACCATTATTTTCTATGTTTCACCATTGATTTAATATTTTAAAATAACTCAAATTTTATTGGCTGTATTTATTTTTGTAGCTTGTTGGTTTCTGAAAAATCATCTCAAGATATCAGTGTTTTGTGACCCACAGTGGGGTCCTGACGGAAGCACTGCCCACTGTCCATTTTTCACTACTCTGTTTCTTAAACACTAAAGGTAAACCTTTAGTGCCATATGTTGCTGGTGTGATTTACGCCTGTAAACTATGACAGAATTAGAGCCTGACCAATATGGACATTTTGGCTATCGTCCATATTGAGAGGGGCAGGCTATAATGGCTGAAAATTTTTCAGCTTTGTCCCAAGAATCTAAGGAAACAGCGAGTGGAGCGGGGCTTGTTTATTTAGCACAGCTGTTAGCAACCATGAAGCTAATCAGATCCATGCTATATGTAGTCCCATACTAGGTTTACAAGTGTGTTACAAAAATATAAATTAAACAAAGAAACACTCTTCTCTGTTCATTAAACAGTCAGTCATGTATGGTGAAGGTCTAATTAGTTTTGACCACAGCAGAGTTTATTTTTCTTTGTAGAGAAGTAAAGATTTCAGACAAACAATGTGTTTCTTTCAGGACGACAAAGATAATGTAATTATAACGTCCAGTACTCTGCTTTGATCCATTATTCAGTTGATTTGTACATTAAGACAGAATGTCAGAGCTGAAATGCACTTCTCAAGTATCAAGTTAAAAGTTTTAAATCTTTAACACTGATATATTTTACCTCTGCATTAGATTTGTTGTTCTGGATACAGTTTTACAAGCCTGCGCTACGTTGTCTAAAGGTTAGCTTGCTAACTTGAGAGGCACATATCTAACGACAAGCAGGTTGGAGGATTGAAGATAATACATTATTGTTAATTTGTTTTACAGATCAGTTAACATGCTCTCTTCAGCAAGATATGCCACTATTGTTCCCTGCTTCTGCTGCCCTGCAAGTGAAACTTAAGTGAACGGCCATGACTTGAAAGTAGTCTTCATGCCCCCTCTGCTGGATACATTGTACAATTACAGCTGGTTCACAGCATTTTAGGGGTGAAAATTAAAAGTGTTTATATCGGTGCATATTGGGACAGTTATCACCAGTATGTCCCCATACGTCTAGCCTAAAATATCAGCCCTACCGATATATCAGTCGGGCTCTAGATAGAATTTCATGTCAACAGACGTGTTTTGCAGAAGCTGGTGGTGAAGTAAAAGTTTATCAAATTAATTTTTGAAGATATGAGTTCCTTTAAGGTGGCAGTACTCCCTCCACTCTGGTCCTAGCCATAGGATACTATACCATACTAGCTATTAGCTTATCAAACTGAGGCTATCTACAACAGGTAAGATACTGATTAGTCATAACATCTACACAGAAACCCCACCTCAGAAGGGCTGAATTATTCCTTTAAGTGGCTCTTTTGTTGTTAAAGTAAATCTTGAATTTATTTGTTAGAAACTGAGCTTGATGTTGAACAACAGTAGAAGTGTTTTTTATATTAAATACTTTTCCTTTCTTGAGTGCTTAGATCACATCATTAGTCTGGTTCTACATATCAGATAACATATAATTATAACATCCAGTTCTCTGGTTTGGTCCATTATTCAGTTGATTTGCACATTAAGGCAGAATGTCAGAGCTGAATGCACTTCTCAAGTATCAAGTTCAAAGTTTTAAAGCCTAAAGTGCCACAGCATGAACTGCAGGCAGCTTTTAATTGGCCCCATTTAAAACCAGTGCATCTGTCACAGTGGGTGGTGCAGCCTGCTCTTTAGATCAGTAAAATATCAGATTGATGGGTGGAGTTCAGCAGAAGTTTGTTTTGGTGTTTCTGGAGCCTGGAGGAACAAAGACGGGTCAGAATCCTGGTTAAACTGCGTGTGGTCTTCTGTCGAGTCAGCTGAGACAAAGATCCTGGCCATGTTGAACTTGTGTTCCAGATAACGTCGACCTGAGTGGTGTTCAGATCATATCATTGACCTTTGACCTGTTCAGCTGCACACTCAGCGCACTTTTAAAGGGTGTTAACCAGAGTGATCGCCCCGCAGCGATACGACACTTGGCAGCGTTTAACGTGTCGGATGACGTTTGTTGTCTGGCTGCTCATCTTTTAGAGTTCTGTGGGAAGGTCATGAACAGTCAGTATCTTAACTGTTGTAGGTAGCTCTTTGAACAACCTCGGTTTGGAGACATCGTTTGTATTAGTTCACACATTTTACTCCATTAGTTTCACGCTGTAACAAACAAACTTTTATATGAATTATCTCTTTATTTCAAACTTCAAGCAGATTTGATTCGTGAGAAACGAGGCAGGAATGAGTATTTTGGTTGTGAAGGTTGCAGACTCCTGAGCAAGAACATTCCAACAGAACGTTTAAACATCTCCTCACAGTTAGCTGTTCTTGTGTCAGCCGATACATTGAGTCAGACTCTGGTGGTTTTGTTTTTGTATTATTTTTACTCCTGCCCTGGAAAACTCACGCTGCCTCTGATTTCACAGTCAGGAGTTCGTTTTGGTTTTATTATGGAAACCAGTTGTGCACATCTGCATATCAGCTGATGTGCGTGTGAAGTGTTGCCCTGAGCTGCCAGTTTCTAATTCAAGTGTAGTGGACTAGGCCTGATGTCGAAACCTTGACCTTAGGCACCTTATGGGACAGAAACTGTCATTTCATTGATTTGAATCCAGAAATACAGGTTGACCCATCCTGAGACTTTCTTTCTTGAAAATTCAAGTGAAAGAACACTCTCTTTTCTATTATCATTACTGTTTTACAAATGTTTGATAATCAAAGTGTTTTAGTTCAAACATTTTAGATGTTACAGTGAACTAATCAATTTTTATTAACTGTAAAACAGTAACAATGATTATTATTAATCCTCATGCAAAGTTAGAATTCATGTTAAGGTCTGTTACAGAGTAATTATGCATTTTCTGATTTTCTGTCTTTGAATGAGCAGTGTAAGTTTGGTCCAAGGTCGGAGTCTAAGCAGACAAGTGTTGGAACGAGCTGTGTTGTTTTTAAATCCTCTCAGACGTAAACAGAGAAGCTGGCACCTGTTGGCAGCTGTTTTCCGCCAACTCGTCTAAACATTTCTCTCGTCTGTCTGAAAACATTTTCAATCTGTTCCATAACATTCTTGCTGTTTTCTGACTTCTAGTAACCTCTTACGTCACAAAACACACCCCTGTCTGGTCGACATTGACCAATAAGAAAACTCCCAGATGAATCGGAAATAGAGCTCTTTAAAATGTCGGTACTTCCTAGTTTAAACCAGAGTCTCACAGAGTCCCAGTTCCTGTTGGGTCGAAGTTCCAGTTGAGTCGAGCCGAGGTTGCGGTCGAGCTCCCGTGCTGGGAAACAGGAAGATCCTGACATGACCACAGAGCTCTTCCGAGTCTTATGGGATTATAACTTTCTTCCACATCTGGGTGGAACTCTGACGGACTCCACTCATGTGAAGTCCACTCGTGAGGTGAATTTGTGTCGAACGGAATACCGTCACTACTTCGGACGATTCACAACCATCCTACGGAGACGCTGGACAGGTAGCGTTAACTGGAACTCCGTATCCGCTGATTCATCTTCAGAGAGGTAACGAGTCAAGTTTACTACCGAGCGTACCGAGGAAAGCTGGGTTCGAATG
>NC_056517.1:4707734-4709252 GCF_014905685.2 Nematolebias whitei | reverse complement strand
AGATGGAAAATGAAGTTTAGAGGGAGAAAAAGCTGGGTTCGAATGGAGAGTGTCGTTTCTGGTGCCGACATAAACAAACCCCCTCACCCATCTTTTTCTCCCTCTAAACTTCAGTTTCCATCTTTAAAATTCTTCTATCAAGTAGAAATCACTCCAGATATTTTAGAAATGTCTGTGTAAAGTTTCAACCATCGCCGTATGGTTTTCTAATTGTACAGCTTGCTGATTAATTATGTTGTTATTTCCATATTTTGCCAAATTAATGTAAATGTGTGATGTTAAACTTTGATTCTGTAAATAAATGACCACATTCATTTTGATGGGTCAAAGATAAATAACGTCTCACGATACATTTTATTAAATTCAATGCACATGTTATACAGTCCAGAAAAATGAAAGAACCCGTTTAATTTATGAATATATCATGCATATGTTCATCTACACAAGTATGAAGCAAACAACTCTGAAGTTACATAAAACATTATGGTCGTTTCTGTTTTTGTCATTCATGAGTCTGTTTTTAAAATTCTACGGTCATCTTAGGAGATGAGAGTGCAGAGGTTAGAGATGGCAAGCCTGTGATCAGGAAGTCACAGGTTTGAATCCCTTGACTGTTACAACAAGTCTTTGGGTAGAAAAGGATGAAGCACCACATCTGCCCCCAGCCTCATTTGCCCCACTGTGGGCAGCCCTCTGCTCCACGCATGAGCTGCGGTAGCTCAGTTGCAACATCAGGAAGGGAGTTCGGCGTGCCAATTTCCAAATCTTTATGCAAGTTAGTTCAAGTTGAAGAATCTTTATCATCCCCAAGGAGCAATTAGTTTCACACACCAAACATCCACAGTACACAAGACAGAGACATTAATAACCGTACATAAATCATCACTGTTCACTGAGAAGCCTGATCACTACAGGGAGGAATACGTTTTTCAGTTTCATCATCATCACCTTTATTAAATACACAAGTAAGTCCATATAAAAAAAGAAAGAAATTAAACTAAATAATATAAAACAAGATAAAAATCGAAAATGTATGTCAGATTTACAAAAAGGCTGAAACACCAGTGGTTCCACATTCTGGATTTAAACCTGACCGAGCTTTGTGCAATATCCGTTAGTATCAGGATGATGTTATTTGTAGAATCACATAATCTCCACATAAATCTATACATAAGGTTACATAATGCAGCATAAAAAGTGGAGACACCAGCACCAACAAATAACTGACTTGAACTAGTTCATCTCTGCATCCTAAGCAGCATCCTCATTCCATCTTATATGCCACTTTGCGTTTCTGTATACTGTTTCACTTGTATCGTCTCCACAAGTGGGCAGTGCACAAAGGAGTGCAGTGTGCTTGAAAAAGTCTGTTCTACTACATCTGGGATACCTGCGTCCACATGGAAGCAACCTGAACTCACCATGGAGTGGATGATCAGGATCTGCCAGAA
The DNA here is from genome assembly GCF_014905685.2 of Nematolebias whitei. Classification (NCBI taxonomy): domain Eukaryota; kingdom Metazoa; phylum Chordata; class Actinopteri; order Cyprinodontiformes; family Rivulidae; genus Nematolebias; species Nematolebias whitei. Next base: position 4,707,801 of record NC_056517.1, on the reverse strand, counting down.
TCAGCCTGGCCTTGTCCACTGACCTCGCCTTGTGTAGGTCAGTGAGGTTCTGTAGGTCAGTGAGGTT
>NC_056517.1:4706013-4707634 GCF_014905685.2 Nematolebias whitei | reverse complement strand
GTCACCTGTCAGTCTAACATACATGTTGTTGGTCTGTGGAGGCTTCCATGGTTTAATTAAAGGAGTAGTGGAAACTAGTACCAAGTTGTTTAGCTCTGCATCAGCTGGTAGGACACTATTAATTATGTTAACTCCATAACATGATCAGAATCAATAAGTGGACCTGGTCCAATTAAAACATACAGCCTGATAATAAAATGAAATGAGTCAAATTAACAATAGTGTATTCCTTTAATGACAGTAGTCACAGTCTGTTTCTGTCTGAAGACCTCTGCGTTCACACACCGGCTGACTGACGCGCTTAAAGTTGTTAAGTTGTGTCTGCGTCACAGAAAATTAAAGTTTGAAGAAGAATATTTTATTTACAGTCACATCAAATCCCCAGCTGTAATAACGTTCAACTGGACGACCAGAACATTTGATCTTCTAAACGTGTATTTCAGGACGACGGCTGAAGTTTTAGTTTTGTTTGTGTTTGTATAAAATCCACAGCAGCAGGTAGAGCTAGAAAGATGAATCAATCCAGTTCCAGTCACATTTTAACATCATTAAGAAACAAATCAGACGGAGCTTCTTCCTCACAGTTCAAGTTAAACCTGAGTTCAGTCTCTGTTACCATGGCGATCAAATCAGGCTCAAGGAAATCCTCAGAGACTGAAAACGTCCAGCTAAGCTGTTCCTTCACCTTGTACTTACAGAAACCTGAGCTACATAGAATGCATCGTTTCAAAAGGAAGGTGTTGTGAGTTCACTACAAGACTGAGCTGTAGTGAACTCTGCAGCAGGGTTTGTACTTTTAATAGGCTGGTTGTAGTTTGTTTTAACATGTTGTGAATATGTTAGTATGCCATTTCCGCCCCGGTGACAGGAAACTGAGGGCAACATGTTGATCGTGCACGTTGTTTATGACTTTGCACAAACCCACAGAGGAGCATTACAGGATGCCTGCAGGCGTTACTCAGGGCACACAAACCACTCGTGCAGTTTTAATTATAATCTGTATTTAACATCAATTCAAGACCTTAAAAGCTCAGTCCTTTGTCCAAACGCTGACCTGAAGTTTGATGTGACTGTATTTAACACAAGGTCATCAGATCTGATTTAGTATTTCATTGTTTCTGACTGAGTTTATGCTTTTTGTTATTATTTCCTTGACTTTTGACACAATGTGATTTGATTTAGTGTTTCACTGTTTCTAATTATGTTTTCAGTTTTATATTTTTATTCCATGTGCTGTATACATATCTTGCTACTTTTTAATTTGACGTTGTGATACTTTTGTTAAGCACTTTGGTAACAGTTTCTGTTTTAAATGTGCTCTATAAATAAATCTGACTTATTTACAGAATGATTTTAAATGCTGGATGTCCGGACCCTGAGCAGTTTAGATGAATGGTCCTGAACGACACTAAACATTTAACTAATCTAAAGAAAGGAGGCAAATCTTGTACATGTGTTTGTTGGTGCAGCAGATCTGGACCCAAACATTTATTCACACCTTGATGAGTCTCAGAACACTTCCGGTGTCACATTATCAACTGTTTGGGTCTTTCTCTTTCCTTTCTTTATTTTATTTTTTTAAGGTCTTTCTCTTTCCTTTCCTCCCTCCCCACACGCACGC
>NC_056517.1:4701520-4705913 GCF_014905685.2 Nematolebias whitei | reverse complement strand
GAATTACACTAAGAAAAACAAAGTGGATTATCCATGGATGACCAAAGGATTAAGAAATGCATGTAAAAAAAAGAATCATTTGTATTCGTGTTTTTTGAAATCAAGGACCAAGGAGGCTGAAGAGAAATACAAAAAATACAAAAACAAATTAGTTAGTATCATAAGGAAACACAAGAGGGAATACTATAGTAAATCATTGCATGAATGTAAAGGTGATATGCGCACAACATGGAGAGTAATGAATACTGTTTTAAAAAAGCATAAAGAGAGAACGGGACTTTCACAACATTTTGTGGAAAACGATGTGGAAATCTATGAAAATGATGAGATTGTCAATGGATTTAATAATTATTTTGCAAATGTTGGGTCTTGTCTAGCAGCTTCGATTCCTAAAGTGGAAAAAAATTTAAGTTATTTAAGAAATGGTTGTGTTGACAGTATGTTCTTGAGTGGAACAGATAAGGAGGAAATAATGAAAGTTGTCAAAAAATTTGCTGATAAAAGATCAAAGGATTGTGAAAATATGGATATGGTGGTTGTAAAGGAAATAATGAGTTATGTGATTGAGCCATTTACATACATCTGTAATTTATCATTTTCAAAAGGAATTTTCCCAGATAGAATGAAGGTTGCTAAGGTAGTTCCTCTTTTTAAAAATGGTGACAAATGTACATTTAGTAATTATAGGCCTATATCTCTATTACCACAGTTCTCTAAAATTCTTGAAAAATTGTTTATGATTAGATTAGATAAATTTCTTGAGAAAAATAATATTTTAAGTAATAATCAATATGGTTTTAGGTCAAACTGTTCAACATCTTTGGCTCTCATGGAGTTGATAGAACAAATTACTACAGCGGTTGATCAAAAACAACATTGCATAAGTATATTTGTGGACTTAAAAAAAGCATTTGACACAATTGATCACACCATTCTGCTTGATAAATTGAATCATTATGGTATTAGAGGTCCTGCTCTGCAGTGGATAAGCAGTTATTTGAGAGATAGAAAACAGTTTGTTCAAATAGATGAAGTAAAATCTAATTTGTGCAGAACTCCATGTGGTGTACCACAAGGTTCAATACTTGGACCTAAATTGTTTATATTATATGTAAATGACTTAATTGAAGTATCTGATATCTTCAAATGTGTTTTGTTTGCTGATGACACTACTTTTTTCTGTCTGGGTAAAGATATGGAACAATTAATTGAGTTGATAAACAAGGAATTTGTAAAAATACAGGATTGGTTTAAATCAAATAAGTTATCATTGAATATTGATAAAACTAATTTTATGGTATTTAGTAAAAAAAAGATAACTTTGGATTTTTGTTTCAAAATTGATGGCATTAAAATATGTAGAGTAAATGAAGTAAAGTTTCTGGGCGTAATCATTGATGATAAACTATCATGGAAACAACATATAAATTTTGTAAAAACTAAAATATCAAAGTCCAGTGCAGTATTATATAGAGTAAGGGACTTGTTAAATAATGAAGCTTTACATTTACTTTATAATACAATTGTAGTCCCACATTTTACTTATTGTGCCAATGTTTGGGGTACAGCATGTAAATCCACAACAAGGCCTATATTTATTCTGCAAAAAAAGAGCAGTAAGAATTATAACAAGAAAGAGTTATTGTCATCCTTCTAATGTTCTGTTTAGTCAATTGAAATTACTTAAGTTTTATGATTTGGTGGATTATAATATTCTTTTACTTATGTTTAAGGCCCATAATTGTTTGCTGCCATCAAACATTCAAACATATTTTGTAAAAAGGACGAGTGGTTATAATCTAAAGGGATCAGAGATCTTTGTAAAACCTAAGTACAGAACCAGTTTGAAGGGACGCTCTACGACCATACATGGAATAGGTTTATGGAATAATTTGGAGGATGATGCAAAAATGGAGAAGTCAATTTTTACATTTAAGAAAAAGATAAAAACTATTTTGTTGGAAAAATATAAACAACTGTTTGTCTAATTATTTTAAATGTAAAATCTGTTTGAGTTATCTACGTTGTTGCAATATTGTGATTGACTTTTTGTTTGAATTGATAGTTAAATTGATCTGTTAAAGAAGGAGCAGATTTGATAAGAATTTTTTCTTCTTCTGCTTCCTTTCATTTTATGTTTATTTTTTTAAATTATCTAAATTGTATTTGTGTTTTTTTTAATGGAACTGAAATGAATGAAATAAATAAATAAAAATAAAATAAATAAAAATAAAAGAATCAACAGAGACGTTCACACGGAGAGACAGGGGCAGGGCATTCCACAGCCGGGGGGCTATGGCCTGAAAGGACAGGTCACCCCGAGTTTTAAACCGGGTCTTAGGAACCTTAAGAAGGTTCAGCGCTGAAGACCGAAGGGTGCGGGCTGGAGAATAAGGAATCAACATTTCAGTGATGTACTGGGGGGCCTGTCCATTTAAAGCTCTAAAAGTCAAAACTAAGATTTTAAAATTAATTCTAAATTCAACAGGCAGCCAATGAAGAGAAGATAAAACTGGTGTCATGTGAGCCCTTCTGTTCGTTCCTGTTAAAAGCCTCGCAGCAGAGTTCTGGACCAACTGGAGACGAGCGACGGCAGTTTTGTTAAAACAAGTAAAAAGGGAATTACAATAATCTAAACGAGAAGAAATAAAAGCATGAATAATCATCTCCAGGTCAGATCTGGATAACATTGCCCTCAGTTTAGAAATGTTTCTCAGATGATAAAAGCAGCTTTTTACCAGAAGCTTTGAATGTTTGTCCAAAGACATGGACTGGTCGAACAGAACACCGAGGTTTCTGAGGTTCGGCTGAGAAGAGGAGCCCAGAGAACCGAGGTGTTGTTTAATCCAAGGAACTTTCTGTTCAGGGGCAATGATCAGGGTTTCCATCTTGTTAGAATTCAACTGAAGGCAGTTGTTAGCTAACCATGCTTTAATAAGGGAAACACAGTTTACTAATTCAGCTAACTTGTGTAATTCTGAGTCATAAAAGGAACAGTACAGTTGAATATCATCAGCATAGAGATGGTAAGACACATTTCTGAAGCTACTGATAATCTTTCCCAGGGGGGTGATGTACAGAAGGAACAGAATAGGACCCAACACTGAACCCTGAGGAACACCATACAGTAACGGAGTGGTCTTAGACTGTATGTTATTAACAAACATTGAAAAGGTTCTGTTGCTCAGATAAGAGGAAAACCACTTAAGAACAGTTCCAGAAAATCCCATCTCATGTTGCAGTCGATGTATCATAATTTTGTGGTCGACTGTGTCAAAAGCTGATGACAGATCCAATAAAATCAAAACACTGCCCTGACCAGAGTCTGCAGCCATCAATGTGTCATTAGAGACTTTTAATAAGGCAGTTTCAGTGGAGTGCATCTTACGGAAACCAGATTGAAACTTATCAAGAATATTATTATTTTGCAAGAAAGTAGTCATCTGCCCAGCCACTAACTTCTCCAGAATTTTGGTGAGAAAAGGCAGTTTTGATATTGGCCTGTAGTTGCAGAGCTCAGTGGGGTCCAAGTTGGGCTTTTTCAAGATCGGATTTAAAATCGTTTGTTTCAAAAAACTTGGAACTGACCCGGTTGAAAGAGAGATGTTAATTAATTCTGCCACATGGGGGCTGACAATATCAGACACCTTTAAAAACAGTGATGTGGGTACAACATCTAGCACACAGGAAGAAGGTTGTATGGAAACATACAGTGCTGACGTTGTGATGACATTATTATTATTATTATTATTGCTAATTTCAGCCTTTCTTTAGCTAATTTACTAATTTTTCTGATCATGATTTCTCATTTCAAATTCAGAAAACGTGTTCTTTCTGCTTCTACCAACTCATTTCAGCTGTTTTTACCTACTTTCAGCTGTTTTTACCTACTTTCAGCTGTTTTTACCTACTTTCAGCTGTTTTTCAGCAAGTTCTTCAGCAACAAAAAAGTCACACTGCATTTTCGCAGGAAATGCAATTTCTCCAGTTAAAGTTTAAATCCTAAAAATATCCATTTCTCCTTCGAGCTGCTGCAGCTTTGTGAAGGTTAATTTGGTGTCCAGATGCACCGATCGACTTTCGTCTTCCAACTTAAAATTCAAAGTATGTCACATCGTAAAAATCATCATAATCACAAAATATAAAAAGCGTTCAAAGTTATTTTTAATTGTTTTAGAACTTCATGTTCCGTTGTTACAGTGTAATTGTAATTTCTGCTCCATGTTGCATGAAGGGTTAACCCTATGATGTCCTGCTACACTTCTCTTCTCTACAATTTAAATACTTTACTATACTTTAAAATACTTTAAATATTTTAAATAAACAATCCATGCTCCATGGATTGATTATTTAAATTTAAATGGCTTATTTACACAGAAGGAGGGAGACTGGG
>NC_056517.1:4665785-4701420 GCF_014905685.2 Nematolebias whitei | reverse complement strand
GTCGGGGAGCGGAGATTGTTGCCAAGGACCGCTCGCTTCAGGATAAGAGACTTTGACCTAGCATCAGTAACGTAGCGCTCCGCTAAGACAGTCTGTCTGTCCTCCCCAGGTCTCATCTGAGCAGCTTAAATTCATCACGGAGGAGAACATTTTCTCAAAGAAATTATCTGAAGAACTCAAAGTTCATGCTCAGTCATCCAGGTACAAAGTCCAGTAATGCTCAGACTGATGAAGTCCTCTGGATAGAGGGCGAAACGTCTTTCCACAAAAAAGAAACTGTCCAGAAGACCTGACTGAGCATTATTGGATGTTGTACCTGGATGATTGAGCATGAACTTTGATGTCTTGAACATGCATCTATCTATCTATGACAAAACATCAAATAAAAATAAAGATACAAATAGCAGTGGATAATAACTAAATGGCCGACACTGTGGACTACAGACTGGATCAAAACAACCGAGTCAAAGGTTATTGTTGTCTGTCACCAAAATGTGATGGTGAACGATGAGGGTTTTATGTGTAGGTGTGTGTTAGCAAAATATTTCCTGAACCATTTGACCAATTTTATTGAAACATGCAGGAGATCACCAGAGTTAAATATCTTTAGAGTCAACAGGGTTCAATATGGCTGCCACAGACAACCAAGTTTTGCAAACACACAAACGTCTATCAGTCATGTCTGCTGATATTAAGCTCAAAGTTGGTGTGGTACTGCCCCAACACATACTCTGAGCAATACTCGCGGTGGAGGGATGATCTTTGCACAGAATGAGAAGTGATGGAATCAACCTAGTCTGCCTGTTAGCAAAATATTTCATGAACTTTATTGAAACTTTCAGGAAATAATCATGGGATGAACATCTGGCTGGTTACCTTTTGGAGCTCACCCAGTTGAAGTTGGCCACCACAGGCAGCTCATTGCAGGAAACATGAAAATGACAATATTCCAGTCAGTTTTACAGATTTTGAGCTAAACTTTGGATTTTGAGCTAAACTTTGGAGCGCTGGTGCTCAAGTTTTCACATCACATACGTTGAGCATGACATCCTGCAGGACACATAACATCATTAAACTTGACCCAAGCAGCTCTCATCATGATGATCTTAGTTGAAAACTCTGGCATGAGAGGAAACGGTTCATCGCTCTGCGTGGGGTCAGCTCCTGACTGATGACATCATCATTCGGGACTTGGTTCATCTCTCCAGGTGTGATCTTCTACAAAAGCAGCATGGCTCATCATGACCCACCTTCTGTGGTGGTATCTCCTCAACAAACGCTGGGCATGTTGCAAATAATGTCACATTTTCAAAAAGCAACAAGGAGCTAAAATAAAAGTAATTATAACTTAATGGTGTATAAGAGAGTGAATGGTTGTTTGTCTCTGTGTCCCTGTGTTGGACTGGAGACCTGTCCAGGGTGTCCCCCACCTCTCCTACAGTGATGGCTGGATGGACCCTCGTGACCCGAAAAGGAAGAAGCGGGTAAAGATGATGGATGGTGTATATTGAACAGACTATTTACTTTAATTACTGCTAATACAAAACGTTTTTTACGTTACGTAGAGAAATCCAGCTGATAAGAAGGTTTAACCTGTTTTACACTAAATACATTAGAAGTTCAAATAGTAAAGAAAAGTGCTATTTTACATGAAAAGTCCCCAAAACAAACTCTTTAGATTCAGGTACTGATCGGTGAGAGTTAAACCACAACATGCTTCACACATATTCTCCCACGTTGACGCCAGAAAAACACAAAGAGGCCAAGTATTTGTTGCTGCCAGTTTTCTGAGGGAGGCGCTTCATTCCTCAGAGATGTGGGGGCGTCATGGTCACCACTCCGATTAAAAACAGCTTTAATCTACAGATGAAGTAACTCCAGCTACATTAAGCGTCTGAGAATGTTTTCTGCAGTAAAAGTCTGTTGCTAAATAATCAGATTACCACGAACCCCCTAATTTATCAGACAAGCGGATTAGGTTTAATAACTGCTTGAATACAAGGAGCTGAACAGCTGCAATAATGCCGACTCGGCACAGAAGGCTGCTTGAAGGACGCAGCTGCAGGAAGTTCCTCCTCTCAGGCTGAGGGGAACAAGAAAGCAGGGTCCACAGTAGACCCTCGACCTCGGGGTAAGACTCCCTATTTTGACTCAAACTGCTTTTCAAGCACCAACAGAACCAGCAGATTAAAAACGGAGACAAAATTTACCACAGATGCAAGAGTGTGCGCAGGCAAACTTTATTGAAAGGTCACTTTTGCAACATATTTTGACTAAAATTATAACAAGCCAACTACATTTAACAGTAGCTGGTATAAATGCAAGAGTCCTAAAAGTATAATCCACAGCTGAAAGTCCACAGGACCTTACTATGCAGCAGAAGTTTGGGATTTATCTCCTGCTCATTATGCAAACAGATCAAATGTAGGCACCTCCTCATGATGAAGCACAGAAAAGTCTCTCATCTGCTTCAGATCCTTGTCAAGTCTCTGACTCTCATGGTTTGAACTGCCAGACCCCAGGATTTACATCAGGGCTGTTCAGGGCCCGAGGGCCAAACCAGGTCCACGAAGGAGCTCAGTTTGGTTCTCCAATGGGTCCATTTTTAAATAAAATTAACTTTTTTAAACCGTAAAACAAACTTACTGACAACAACTGCTGGACGTGTGGCCCCATGAGTTATTTAGTTGAATAGCAAAAAAAAAAAAAAAAAAAGGGGTTGTGAGCTCAATCATAACAAAAATCTTTTCATCTGGACCAGTTTCTTTGAGAAACGTTTTGTCCCCCATCCAGAGGACTTCCTCAGTCTATGGCTTGCCAACCAGATCTGCCCTATCTGTACTTATGGGACAAATCTGGTTGGCAGGCCACAGACTGAGGAAGTCCTCTGGATGGGGGACGAACCGTTTCTCAAAGAAACTGGTCCAGACGACAAGATTGAACCCTTTTTGTTAGTTGAATAGCTTTGATTTATATCTTCATGCCTCCCAGAAGGAACCCAGCTGGAGGATTCATGGTCTTGGGTCTTGCTGGTCCCTGTTAGTCCAGGGTGGGTTAGAATATGCTCAACATATGCATTTCTAAAAGGTTGGCTTGGGATCAGCCTGATGCTGCACAGGTCCATAAGCAGTCCCAGCAGGTCTGCATGGGGTCAGCTCCTGACTGATGACATCATCAGCTGGGATTTGGTTCATCTCTCCAGCTGTGATCTTCTACAAGAGCAGCGTGGCTCGTCACGACTACCTTCAGCTCTCTACAGTTTTAATGTTCAGTCAGCAGAACACGGACACGAGGCGTGACAAAAACAACACGTTTGTTTATTTAATCGTTTATTGAGCAGATTTCAAGCCGTTCAAACATTTAGAGCCACTTGTTCATTTCTCTGATTTTAACAACATCCACCGCTGGACACACGTTCATCGCTGGACTGCATGACACAATCATCAAGCTGTCACATCCCTGCAGGAGAAAAACTTCACGCCACCAACGACTAAAAGTTTAAAGCTTAGAACTGTGGGAATAACGGTAGAAAAACGTGAAATAAAACGTGGAACACGTTCTTTCACACAAGAACCAGAAAACCCTCCGTTGTGAGGACGTAGAAGGAAAAATCAAACATTTAAACACAAAGCCACCACAGAAACGTGTTTCTTCTTCTGGTCTGAATCATTCGCAGACAATAAAACAGGAAAAGATCATTTTACTGACAAAGTTCAAGCTCTGCTGTCAGGTGATGTTCTTTTGATGAATCTATTTGTTTCTTGGAACCTTTTCTCCAAGAGGTAACTCCATCAGTTTCTGTGAAGGAACACAGCGTTAGCTTTAGCTCGGACATACAAACCGCATGGGAGCACAGCCGGGTCTCACCTTTAGTAAGCGAGCGCTGAAGGCGTTCTCGTCCTCCGGGTCTCCTCTCTGCACGTCCCCCAGGTATCGCTGGCACACTATGATCAGGTCGTTGGGTTCGTAAAGCACGGCCGGGTCCAGAGTGTGAGCGTTTATGAGGCTCACCAGGTACTCCTTGTAGTGCTTACTGCAGACACACGCAGAGGGTTTTTACATCTCACCTGCTAAACGTGACACGTTAGAAACTACAGCTGCACAACAAAAATGACTTGAAGAGCTACGTTCCTTTTACAAACGGTTTATTTTTAGTAAAGTTTCTCAACGCATGTTGAAATATTGGAGCAGGTTTTTTTTCCTGGAAGGAGTGAAGAGAAGCTGTGCCAGATGTTCATGCTTGAAGGACAACAACCAATCATTTCAATTCAATCACTACGGGTGCACCGATAAATCAGCTGGACGATTTATCGGCCCTGATTTCCTTCAATTTGGGAGATCGGCCGATACACGAAAAACTGATTTGACCCATTTTTTGTGGTTTTAACAATTGTCTAAACTTCATTTATATTTCAGAGCTCCGCCTCATGGCCGGTTAAAACAAGTTTGTATCGTTTCTCGGATATTGTTCAAGTAAAATTTGTAACTTGAAGGTGCATCGTGACCTCATAGCACCTGACGGCGTCGCTTAGAAAACAAAATCGGAATCGTCAGTTCAGGCTTTTTATAGATCGTGATCAGTGCAACAGAACTAGAACTGCTGCAGAACGTCAGAGTCTGTGCACAAAAACAAACAGCACAACAAGCAGAGGGACTCGAGCTTTCATTTGATCTGGCAGAAACAGAGGACATATCTGAGGACTATCAGGTGAACCTGCAGCTTTTAATTTCAGTTCTTCATTTACCTCTGGCTCTTCTGTCGTCTTTGGGCTGCACATCACGCTTTGAGTTTAAAACAAATATAAGATTTATACTTTAATCCGTTTTAACAAACAAACAAGACACATTGAACCAAACTCCTGTGATAAAGAGCAAAAACCACAGAACAGAGCTTGATGTTTTTCAGCAGCGTCGTTCTGTGTCAGTGTTCAGCTTTTGTTTGGTTCTACTTCTCCAAGGTACCTGGGAGTAGTAGGAGCTAATAAGTTAAATAACTCGACCCAGTCATGGTACAGGGAGTCGTTTTAGGAAAAACTGCCTCATATGAAGACAGTAGGTGTATTTTTGCATTTTACATTTTTCTTTGCAAATTGGGGTCAGAAGGTCCCAACGATTCTAAAAACAATATTTCAGGTTTCTATGATAAGAGGTTCTCTAAAGAAATCAAAGTCCTCATATGAGGAGCCCAGGTCTCTCATCTTGTTCCATACTTTCTAAAAGGGGTCCTTCGCTACTTAGCGGTTCGAGTTTCGCGGACTCGCTCTTTTGTGGTTTTTCAAAGTAAGATTGTACACAAAAAGATAAATAAATGAATTTACACGACACGATTGTCAACTTTAATATTACTCACATGATTGGGACAATACGTACACAGTAAAAAGTTGACAGAAAAAAAACGTCGGACAGGCACCGCCATTTTGTAGTTTTCTCTAAATAAGCCTACACTGTATCACCACTCAAAAGGACTACATCTCCCAGAAGCCAACAGTGCTTCCAGCCATTGCTTTCTGCTGAAATGGAGGAGAAATCTGAAAAAGTTTGGTCCTTATTCATAGTGACTTTGGCGCTCAGTGGATGCAGAGAGCCGTACGGAACCGACCGGGAATTGGACCAGAAACGGACTTCCAGCCTCATCCGTCAATCTGAGCACTGCTTCCTGGTCCATGAGGCCTCTCGAGCGGGGAGGCGTTGCTTGGAGGTCTGGTGTTTTCTCCGGAGCTCACCGGAACATTTTAATGCAAATCTCGATCAGGACCATTGTGTGTAGGGCTGCACAATATTATCGGCATGGTGTCTGTATCGGTCGATATTAGCAATAAAGTTAAATATCGGACATTCCATCAAAATTACTCACCGATATAAAAGGTGCCGTTTTTTAAATATATGTTATATATTTATATAGTTTTACATCATTTTCAGCCCCTTTTTGGCATCTGCATTTGGTAGCAGGACAAACTGACAAAGACCGTGCAGAATAATGTAATGTTTTAATTCCACAGCAGAGAACAATATGTAGACTCTGTAAGTAGGTCTAGGGAAAAAATATTGGTATCGGTTATTGGCCAAATAAGTTTTAACATATCTGCCCACTGCTCCACCTGGTGTATCTCAGGTGTGATGGATAAATGCAGAGAACTAAAGTCGTCATTGCACTGGAACATACACTGATGACAACACATGCACTTTACTTACTTATGAAGTTCCCTGGTTTTCTTAGATTGCTAACTTTACTGAATGGCATTCTACTGTATATCCAGGTCTCCATTGACTCGTCTTCAGGATCAGGTTTATGTTTTAAGCCTCGTGTTGCTCCTGTGTGATTCACTCACTTGCAGAGTCCGGCCTGTCCCGGCTGCGTCTGGAGGCCACACGGAGAGTCCACCTGCTGACCGCCTTCATCTTTCTGCTCCATCACGCCACATGCATCTGGCACAAAGAGAAAATATTACAGTCTGGGACGATATGTGAAGGCTTATGAAACATCTAATGTCTGTTTGAGGACACTAAAGGAAGCAGATGAATCAGAGTCTGGGTTGTTTCCTGAACGCTGTGAATAATCACCAGCTTGGGCTCCACTGGAAGGGTCTGTGTTGAAGTCCACACCGTTCCTCTGAGGACAGAAACAACAAGCAGGAAATGAGAAGAAACTTCACACTTCTATACATGTGTTGGTCATAAAATAAGAATATCATGAAAAAGTTGATTTATTTCAGTAATTCCATTCAAAAAGTGAAACTCATTCTCTTCCTCCAGGCTCTGGGACCTTGACTTCCAAAGTAAATGTTAAATGTACTTTAATCAGAGAACAGAACTTTGGACCACTCAGCAGCAGTCCCAGGCGAGACGCTTCTGACGCAGTCTCTTGTTCAAGAGTGGCTTGACACAAGGAATGCGACAGCTGAAACCCATGTCTTGCATTCGTCTGTGCGTGGTGGTTCCTGAGACACTGACTCCAGCTGCAGTCCACTCTTTGTGAATCTCCCCCACATTTTGGAATGGGTTCTGTTTCACCATCTTCTCCAGGGTGCAGTTATCCCTGTTGCTTATACACTTTTTTCTACCACATCGTTTCCTTCCCTTCACCTCTCTATTAATGTGCTTGGACACAGAGCTCTATGAACAGCCAGCCCCTTTAGCAATGACCTTTTGTGTCTTGCCCTCCTTGTGCAAAGGTCAATGGTCGTCTTTTGGACAACTGTCCAGTCAGCAGTCTTCCCCATGATTGTGTAGCTACAGAACTAGACTGAGACCAGTTAAAGGTCTTTGCAGGTGTTTTGAGTTAATTAGCTGATTAGAGTGTGGCACCAGGTGTCTTAAATACTGAACCTTTTCACAATTTTCTAATTTTCTGAGATACTGAATTTGGGGTTTTCATTAGTTGTCAGTTATAATCATCAACATTAAAAGAAATAAACATTTGAAATATATCAGTCTGTGTGTAATGAATGAATATAATATACACGTTTTATTTTTTGAATGGAATTATTGAAATAAGTTTTTCCATGATATTCTAATTTTATGACCAGCACCTGTATTCTTGTCAAGACCCAGTGTAAGAAGTTACAGCCTAATGAAAACAAATGCTTTAACATGATCCCAGCTGCTTTACAATCTGATCTTTACGACTTCATTAACCATAAACGAAGAGACGCAAACAAACTTGCTGTTTTACCTGCAGGAGTTGTTGCAGCTTATCTGCGTCCCAGTCTCTGAGGTAGAAGAGACAGTCTCGGGGGTGATGAGCATGCAGGCCGTTGTACTTGCATCGAGGTGTTTTACAACAAGCCTGCAACAAAGTTATTACAAAACCAAGACACGCACGTTGAGGGGATGGCAAAAAGACAAGGTTTTAAGTGAAGTCTGAAAGGAAATGTGTCTCCCTGTGAAACAAACACAGCCTGTCAGTCTCCTTCACAGTATTTGAATAAAGCACCCAAAACATATTTTAATGACGCAGCTTTTCTGAGCCCACTGATAATCTGGGGCTGGGGTCCCACACTGACGATCTCCAAACATAATGTCAGATTTAAAATGTATTCCTATTAGAATATTTCTGTGGTAATTGTTACAAGAGATACAAGTCATCTTAAAGGGATTAAAATAGATAAAGGCTGTTCTCACTATTTGTTTATAATCGATGTTAGTGGTGTTGGTAGAGACAGTCGTGGTTTCAGGTCTCTGTAGTGCTACTTTGTGCATCAGAGGCAGAAAACTTAAATTGTGTTAAACTAAAGTTATTCTAGTGTGGAAGAATTAAGTTCATAGTTCCTAAAATGAAGAATTTGTTGGTTTACTTTGTTCTAAATTTGAGTATTGAGCATGGATGTGGACGGTTTGTTGGATGAATTGTTGATTCACTGGCTTGTTCAGGTTTAGTGTCCCAGTTACAGGCTGGCTGAATCAGGCAGATTCAACATTTGTTAGGTGTGGCCCCAGACTGCATGTACATCGCATCGCACGCATTAACGGATTGTGTCGCAGCTGCCACCTTTCCACATCAAACCCACCTTGTAGTACGGGTTGTTGCAGCCGCTGCAGAACTCGTACCTGCACTGCGAGCAGCTGAAGTGCATGCAGCCGCCTTTCGTCAGAGCGTACTGGAAGTTACACTGAGGGCACGCTGCAAGGGGACAGGAGTGCACACATCAGTCCCAGATGTTTAAGAACGAATCAGCGATGGCTGAACCTCTTTATAAACTCGGATTGCTCTTGCAAATTAAAACATCAGTTAACCTGAAGTAAAGACCCATTAGCCGTCAGCAGGTAAACCCATTTAACAAATTAATTTATACACATTTTCATTTTCAGAATCAGCAACTTCAGCAGCAGTTCCAGTCAAGTGTTTCATCAAAAGAAAAGCTCTTCAGCAACACTGACACGGTTTCACCACGTCTTGTTTCATAACAAACCAGCTTCACTCCTTTCAATCACTTGTGCAGTTTGTTGCACTTCAGTCTGGAACTGCAAAGAGGGAGCCTGAATCTAACGCAACAGATTTTTAATGAACATAGTACCAGGCTAGTTGATCCAAACGTATATTTTGTCGTTTCCCTTTTGGCTGCTCTCTGCCACAACGAGCAAACTAAGATTTGTCAACTGTTTTACGCTGGATGCTCTTCCTGACACAACCTGGGCTCAAACCTGCAGCTTCAGGTGAACAAGACCGTGGCACCGACCACCGAGCACCTGCAGCCGTTTATATACAAACACGTTTATATATATGACTTTATTCAGGAAACTTATGCAAACAATTAAGTTAGTAAAAAAACAAAACAACGAGCAATGAGTTGCATTCAGGACAAACTGAGTCATTTCAGTTTTAAATGGTTTCAAGTTTGTTATATATATATATATATATATATATATATATATATGTATTTATTATTATTATTTTCCCTAATCTGCATCCAGAAATATTCATTTCTTCCTCTTTTGTGATATTTCAGTCTGACGTGTCAATCAGACTTGATGAAAACAAGTACCCGCCCCTTTGACTTGTTGAGACACTGACGCTTTCTGAATCGTACAACAAAAGACTCAACGCTGAGAACACGTGCACAGAAAAATACATTTAAAATGTGAGCCACTTTTAACCAAAGGAGCTGGAAGTCACAAACATCCTCGTCAGGGTTGATTGTGGGGGCGGAGCTTACAATTATGACAAAAGTGAACACGTAACTGGTTCAACCTGTTCCTGTCTGCATTGAGCTTTTTTGAAAGGATCGTTACATTTTAATGTTTGTGTGTCTCAGTTCATGGTGCCGCCAGCTGCTTCATCAGGCTCATGAAAATAGTACAATGCAATACTCGTTCTGAATACGGCAACAGACGTTTCCTCCACGTGTTTGTATGAAAGTCATAAGATGTTGCAAAGGACTGTGGTCTAATTACTCCATTCAGTTTAATTGTTCAGATGGAAAAGAAAACAGAAAGTAGAAAAAGCCACTGAACTGAAAATAAGACCAAAATAAAACTGACGTCAGAGCAGTTTTAAGAGTTCATTTCATGGGCTTGTCTTTGTACCTGTTAACATCCTGCAGAGAAAGTGGCTTACTTTGAACTTAATAAATAAATCTATTAAACTTTGGAGGTGCAGTTTGTGGCTGCTGGATCAACTCGAGCCTCCACCTGCTCGGTGAGGAGTTCAAACACAGAAACCGTTTGAGGAGTGAGGCCGACCGCTCAAGGACAAGAACAGGAAGTGCAACTCGTGGTTGTGTCTTACTGATGCCGTTGTCCCTCAGATAACCTGCCAGGCCTTGTCTCTGGTATTCCGGGTCGTTCTCCCTCTTCCACAGCTGGAACTGTTCACAGGACACGTCCTGGTGCTGAGGCTCCCACTGAGACACAAACAGAGTTAATGAGGGGAGACGTTCCTGCTGTGAGGAGGCGCCCGAGCCCAAGGCCAAGCACCTGATGATAATCTACTGCAGGAGAACTGAGCACCTCCCACACGCCCTGGAAGCTCAGGGATTACACTCACAGGTTTCTTGCACTGAGCGCAGAAACTCTTGCGGCACATAAGGCAGGTGACCTTGAGCTGGTTCCCATCGTTGATAAACCCATTGGTGCACTGAGGAGGAGGAGGACAAACACTTCTCAGCCTTTATGCTGCCATCGCTTTAAATTTTCAGGCAAACACAAATTCATATAGTTTTACTTTACGCAAGATTAACTGTCCGCAGCAGTTACAAACAAAAAAAGGACGTTTAAAAACAAACAATACAGTAGTCCCTCGCCACTTTACGGTTTGACGTTCACAGACACGCTCTTTTGTGGTTTTTCAAAATAAGATTGGATATGACGCACAGCTGGCTGATTGATGGACGAGCCACACGAGCGGCATGGATTGTTTATTTAAAATATACTATTTTAAATGAGTTAGCAGGTGCTAAATCACCGTGTCATGACCTCCGCTCTCTGCCACGCCCACTTCTCCACTGCAACCACACTCACCTCCCAATCTCCCTCCTTTTGTGTAAATAAACAATTTAAATTGAAATACTGTAATATTTTAAACAAACAATCCATACAGCATGGATTACTTGTTTAAAATGGATTTGTTTTAAATAAATTTGAGTAAATTTCAGTTTTTTTTCCAGATAATTTCTACCTTTATCTGCACATTTCTGTCTTTCAGCCTAACTGGGCACAAGTGTGCTCTCTCTCCACCTTATTCTGGTAATTTAAGCTTATTTCTGCTGTTTCAGCCCCTTATTGTGCCCACTGCACCACCTGGTGGTGGATGGGTTAAGTGCAGAGACTAATTTTGCCATTGTATGGAAACATACAGTGCTGACATTGTGATGACATTATTATTATTATTATTATTATTATTGATAATTTCAGCCTTTCTTTAGCTAATTTACTAATTTTTCTGATCAGGATTTCTCATTTCAAATTCAGCAAATATGTGTTCTTTCTGCTTCTACCAACTCATTTCAGCTGTTTTTACCTACTTTCAGCTGTTTTTCAGCAAGTTCTTCAGCAACAAAACCTTCACACTGCATTTTCGCAGGAAATGCAATTTCTCCAGTTAAAGTTTAAATCCTAAAAATATCCATTTCTCCTTGGAGCTGCTGCAGCTTCGTGAAGGTTAATTTGGTGTCCAGATGCACCGATCGACTTTCGTCTTCCAACTTAAAATTCAAAGTATGTCACATCGTAAAAATCATCATAATCACAAAATATAAAAAGCGTTCAAAGTTATTTTTAATTGTTTTAGAACTTCATGTTCCATTGTTACAGTGTAATTGTAATTTCTGCTCCATGTTGCATGAAGGGTTAACCCTATGATGTCCTGCTGCACTTCTCTTCTCTACAATTTAAATACTTTACTATACTTTAAAATACTTTAAATATTTTAAATAAACAATCCATGCTCCATGGATTGTTTATTTAAATTTAAATGGCTTATTTACACAGAAGGAGGGAGACTGGGAGGTGAAGAGTGTGACTGCAGTGGAGGAGAGAGGCTGGCAGGAGGCGCAGAGAGCTGATCATGACATGATGTGCTCTTATATATATATATATATATATATATATATATACACTACTACCCTTACTTGGCAGTTTTTCCACTTATCGCGAGCGGGGCTGGAACCTAACACCCACAATAAATGAGGAACTACTGTATTTGAAAAGAAAATCACACATTTCTTAATAAACTTGAGAAAACGTGCAACTTGCAAACCTAATGTGGGAAGAGGTGGAACAACAACAACAACATAAAACTAAAACAACAACAAAAACTGAACAGCCTAAAGTACATTACAAGTCATACACATAAAAACAGGTCTTCATTCTTAAAACCTGACCTCACGCCTCACTAGTCACTTGGTCACAAAATGTTTATCTATTTAAATATTTGTCTGATTTTGTTGTGATTTAATTAAAAAGGAAGGTTTGATCATCAAAACAAGATTTAGATTTTTTTTTAAAAGAAAGTTTCTCCAAAACAATGACAAAACTATTCTGTCGTGAAATTGAGAAAGTTATACAGTTTTGATTTAACTTAAAAAAAAAGCCAAAACAGGAACATTTTATCAACATTTACAATCTGCAAAAAATACAAAACATTCAGTTTTTGAAGTTTTAAACGACAGAACTCAGGCTTAAAAACAGATTCAAATGATAACAAAGCATCCAAATTAAAGGTGGATGAGGAAATGAAGGATGACGGAGATGCACATTAAAAATAAACTCATTTTGAGACGTTTGTAAAAACTCACATGGTAACACCAAAGGAACTTGGGGTCTTTCATGAGCGTGTGCTCCATCAGCTTCTTGTGAAACAGGTCGTACACGTCCATCTCCAGGCAGTCCCGCAGCTACAAGACAACCAACAGCATCTCACTGCGACAGCTCTCCTGCGTTCACTGCACTTCCACAAACATGAACTTGGTTTTCCTTCTAAAAGTTTATTATTTCAGCTCTTTTCTAAAAGTTCTCTACACGTCGTCCTGTTCATCAGCTTCCTGAAGATCTCTTAATGTTTGCCTTGAAACTTTGGCTGCCTTCTCACTTGTTTTTAGTCCAAGCTATTTTAAAAGCAAACTTTTCTTTTAGTTGAAGATACTTAACTCTGACCTGAGAATTGTTCAAACATAAAAAGGTTCCTAAACTTAATGATGAGACGGAGTTGTTTCAAAACAAAACAGACAACTTCACAAAGTCAGCCTCTCCTAAAAACACTGTTCATCTATGAAAAACACCAAATATGTCACGTAAAATAGTGTTTTAGCTCCAATAAAGTGATTTACAAGGAGCTACTGCTGAATTATTTTAAAAAGTTCAACTTATGCGTCACCAAGAGATGAACCAGATTTTCAGCTCAAAGCTCTTCAAGGAGCAAACAGGCTCTTTCACTTGCGTGTAGATTTGAGTTGTTGCATGGACACGGTTTGAAATTGCAACTTTTAATTAATGTTTAATCAATTTTACAAAGATATTGCGGTAAACGATTCATTCAATCATCTGGTCCGGTTCTTCGTGATGTAAAGAAGCTGCATATAAGCTCCTGTTGTAAACCAAGTTTAGCTGATCCCCCGTTAAAATCGTGCACGTGACAAACTGCGTGTGGTCATGTTTCGGCGCGTGTCCCCGTTCACCTGGATGTCCAGCGTGGAGAAGTAGCTGTCCAGCTGTTCTGGGTCGTTGATGTCGGGCTCGCCGCAGACGGGACACACCATGTCTCTGATGTGTTTGTCTCTGATGGCGATGGTGAAGTGGTCTCTGAAGCAGTCGTGGCAGACCGAGCACTGGCAGGACGTCAGAGACTGCATCTGCAGCGCAGCGAGCGAAACAAACCGCAGCTGCACTTAAAATGTCCAACGACTCTCCTTTACACAAAACACATTTTATACTGGAAATATACTGGTTTACTGCCACCATCGGTCTGAAATCATCTCATTTCCACATTCAAAACAGTTGTAGCACAGACACAAATCTACTTTAACTCTCATTTATTTTACAGTTTATATATATATATATATATATATATATAAAGCATCTGACTTATCTTATGGTTCAACTTTGTGACAAGCTCACTAATAATTCAATTTAAATATTTATCTTAACAAATGCTCCACAAATACAAGAAACATTTACTTCTTATAAAGCTGCATGGTGTTATTTTAAGATGCCAAATCTACCTTTAAACAAACATAAAATCATATTTAATAATCATTTTTAAAAATCCGCCGTAATTTATTTGCAAAGAAAACCAGGAATCTTGTAAAACACGTGAGCTTTTTATGAATTCATGTTTGCTGTAAGAAATGATACGGGATTAAAAAATGAATTAAATTAAACCTGAGCCAGTCTTCAGCTGTTTGTTAAACTTTGCTCACATGGTTTTTATCTGTTCACGTCTTCCTGTTTTCCATTACTTCATCAATCAACAGTTTTAAACATCGTTTCTCATTTAAACAAACATGAACCCACATTTATTTACCTGTTTTGTTTTCATTCATTCTGTCCTTTAGTTCAGACATTTGTGTACTTTATTTTTTAGGTACCACTTTACAATAAGGCTCCCCTTATTAATTCCTCTATAAACACTTTATAAATCATTAATAACCGCTTATTATGCATTAATTAAGCGTGACAGACAAAACTGACCAGTTTGTTGCCAAATAGTGAGACAAATTACTGTTCACTAATCTTATTTAAGCTATTGTGCAGAAATCTGGGGCAATAATTACAAAACTACACTACAGGCATTAACAATACTACAAAAAAGAGCAATAAGAGTAATCCATATGGTGGAATATTTAGAAAGCACTAATACACTATTTGTAAAATCTAAATGATTAAAGTTCATTGACATAGTGAAACTACAGACAGCTCTAATTGTTTTCAAAGCAAAAAATAGACAATTACCAGAAAACATTCAAAACCTGTTTAAAATTAAGGAGCAAATTTATACTTTAAGGGAATCACAGTTTAAAATATGCAAAATTAGAACTACTAGAAAAAACTTTTGTGTATCAGTAAGGTACCATTTAAATAGTGCGCCCAGAGTTGAACTAGCATGAAATAGAGCGCCCAGAGTTAAATAGAGGCCCAGAGTTGTAACAGCTTTGTATCAGTATCATTTATTTAATTTCCCTCTGGGATTAATAAAGTTTTTTTTTTTTGAAGTGGAGTCAAACTGTGGAATAATTTGAATACTGAACTTAAACAATGTCCAAACATAAAACTGTTCAAATTATCATATAAACATGTGATTATTGCTGGATATAATATACAATAATATTATTCATTAGTTGTTGTAGTTACATTATGCTTTATGCTATATATATTTGTTTTTTCTTTTTACATATTCAAAAAATAATAAACTAAACTAAACATATATATTTCATAGAGTTGTTAAATTAAACATTTCAGACTAAGTTACTACCTTGTGAGCACAATAAACATTTGTAAACCTATTTCTTTAGCATATAAAATTACACTTTATCACTGCATTATAAATATCTACAACTAATATTTATATCCTAAAAAATAGGTTTACAAATTCTTATTGTGTTTACAAGGTAGTAACTTATAACTTATGTTTAATATAACAACTCTAGATGAAATACATAGGTGAACAGATTTGTAAACAAACTGGTCAGTTTTGTCTCTGTCACCCTTAATTAATGTGTAATAAGCAGTTATTAATGATTTATAACATGTTTATAGAGGAATTAATAACATATCTATTAGTATCTATAAGGGGAGCCATATTGTAAAGTGGTACTATTTTAATTTTATCCTCAGTTGATTACATCCCAGCTCAAAATTACTTTCTTTCTTATAAAATAATATAAAACGGCAGCTGTAAATGTTTTCAGTGTTTCAAGGTGTCCAGTTAGAGTCCAGGACTAGAAGATGTGTTTGGCGTTCGAGTCGTCTCCGCCTCACCTTGCTGCGAGGGAAAATGCTCAGACAGCAGGGACACTCGTTGTTCAGGAGACGTCTGATGAAGTCCTTGTCATGAGACTCCTTCACGGCCTGCACCACGTCCTCCAGAGAGCAGGAGACATCTGGCTCCTGGAGCAGAGACAGGACGAGCTCACAGCGCCCCCAGCTGGGCAGGCTGTACAACGCCAGCAGTCGTCTGCACGTCCTCTGAAACGAGCACAAACACCAGTTTACGCTGCGCTCGCGACAGAACTCTAAACCTGTGGATGTGCAGCGCCGTCTGACCTGTTTGTCCACGTGTTTGGGATCGATCGGTGGCTCGGGCTGATCTATCCAGATGTGCTGGTGGAACGGCTCCATGAGAGGGCGCTGGAGCAGAGACAGAGCTCCTTTCACCTCCCCCCCGCTCTGGTGCAGAGCTTCATCACACTGAAAGAGGTCCTGGAAGCCCAGAGAGCGGAGCTCCTTCATCTGAACACAACACGAGGAGAAAACGGCTCGTAGTGATTGTGCAAGAAATGATCTCTAAAAACACAGAGTTTCAAGGAAACACCCTGAATGAAGTTGTAAAACCTTTAACGCGAGGATGATCTGTCAGAGCTCGTGGTCCACTGAGGGTTAAAGAACTTAGTGCAAGATTTAAACGTGAACAAACGTGAAGCCGAACCAGAGAAGTTCGAGTTCATGTGATGTCGTGCTCCAGAGAACATTTATCAGAGAAACACTAGGAGTGAACTCTGCTGGGGAAAATTTAAAATACAGAACTCCTGCCCCCAAATGTAAGGTCTTTACTGTGACATTTTACAATCTGTATATCTTTGTTTTGTGATTGTTTTATTCTGAAACTGAACGTGAGAGCAGGATGGAGATTTTACAGAACTCAACGTTTCAACGTGACGCTTCGGTGTCTAATTAGGAAATTAAAAATTTATAACGTTCATGTACTTACATGCAACTCCCCCAACAGTCCCTGTAATATACTGTGTTGAAGATTTTCCAGTACAACTGAATTTCCTGCCTTCAGATTAAAATGTCCTTTCTTTAGATAAGGTGAGTTTTTACCAGGTCAAAGGTTTGTACAGCCCTGCCACTCAGAAACACACGTTTGTTCTTGGACTGCTGGAGGACGAACTGACCACGGTTCCTCACTCTGCTCAACATGTCTGTATTTGTAACTATTTATATCTTGACGTGTGTTTTTGGTCTTTCTTCCAATAGAAAGTTCACCTGGACGTGTCATTCTGTGTCTCTTCCTCCTTCCCGTCCTCTCAACCAGCCGGTCAAAGCAGACGGCCGCTCGTCCTGAGCCTGGTTCTGCTGGAGGCTTCTTCCTGTTAAAAGGGAGTTTTTCTTTCCACTGTTGCCGTTGAGCTTGTTCAGGATGGGAGACTGTGACGAAGTGAAGATTCAGCACATCTCCTGGCTTCCTCACATACAGAACTTTACTACTTGGCTTTTGTGAGTACAGTATGTAGCCAGTTTCTTCCAGCTGAGGACCCTTTCAAAGATGAAACCTCATCTTCCTCGGCCTGATCGTGAGAGGGCTAGCCACACATTTATTACATCACATTTAATTATTGTAATCTTTGTATTTAAGGTTGGACCAGAGCTCCCTGCAGCTCGTCTGTTGATGAAAACACGGAGGACAAACCTATGAGCCTGTTTCACACTCCCTTCACTGGCTCCCTGTTGCTTTTCAGGAGAAATTTAAAGTTTATTGATTGTTTTTAAGTGTTTAAACTCCATGGGCCCATCTTACGTAAGCGAGCTGCCGCAGCCCTTCACCCCGTCCAGAGCCTGCAGGTCAGATGACCGTCCCTAAAGCGAGGGTGAAGACCAGAGGAGATGGAGTCTTCTCGGTGGCAGCAGCCAGCCTGTGGACCAGCCTCCCTCCGTCTGTTCAGATCTCCGTCACTAGATCAGTCCAGACTGAAAACACATCTGTTCTCCACATCTGTTCTCCCTGGACTTCAACTTCACTTCAACTGAAATAAAGTACGTCTTGGTTTTATTAGTACTATTATTTTATTGGTATTTTACTGCAAATTTTAAATCATACTTTTATTTTTATTAACTCAGTTTTATTTCTTTGATCATATTTGTGTCTATGATGTAATTCTTGTGAAGCACTGTGGTCGATGTAAACGTGTAAATATAAATAAACTTTGACTTGACACGACTTCTCTTGTGATTTGGTGCTTTATAAATAAACTGAACTGAACATTGAGACCCCAAAAGGTCAGTTCACCCTCCAAACTGTTAGTTTGTGGGTCTACTGGAAGGACTGGTGATCTGCTCTCCCAATAGAAGGTCGGAGGGTGACCCGTTAACTGGTTTCATGTTCTTACCTTGGCCTGTCTGTCCCTCAGCAGCTGTCTCACGGCTTTTTCTGTGTCTCCTCCTGCGGCCAGCCAGGCCAGTTTGGCCTCGGCTCTGGACAGCTTCACTCCTCCTCCTGCAGCGTTCTGCTCTGGGTTTGCTCCATCTCCGTGGACGACGGTCGGTGTCAGCTGGACGGAGGCAGCCATGGCGCAGATCTCGTCCAGCAGGTGAGGCAGCTCTGACGTCAGCCAGTCGCAGGGGTTGCTCCCACCACACATGCAGATGGCTGCGTACACCTCCTCCGGACTGATGCCTCGCTTCTCTGCCTCCTGCCAACAAGACACGGTGCACGCTCAGTGTTCAGCCTTCAAATGAGTGCCTTCACCCACAAACACAGAAGGGATTAGTTCAAAGTAAACATTTAAAATGTTGCCCTAAGTTACTTTCTGGACAAAAGAAACAAACATTTCTCGTTTTTGTTCAGTCCCACAAAATGTTTGTACTTGTTTTACACATTATTTTAGCTGGTGTTACTGTGTAAAAGTGTGGTTCCATTTGGACATTGAAGGTATTATTTTTTTCTTTGTAAATAAAGTTCATTTCTAATGACCACGATTTGATTTCAGGCAGCAATAAAAGCAGAAAACATCCCGGGGGTGAATAATTTGATGCTGAGTGTTATTTATAGCGGTGTGACCAAAACCGCTACAGCTCCACCCGTTCCCTGCTAAAGATGATTTTAGTTGACGATGCGTCTTCCTTCAAAGGTTGTTAGTCCTTTACTGAAATATGGACGGCTGTCTTTGAGGGTTCATGGTTACTTTTAATCATTTCTGAGTTTATTAAGAAACAAGTCTGTAGATTAATCCTCAATAATTTATCATTAATCAAAGCAACCTTACAGCACATTTAGAAGTTGTGACTGTAACTTAACCAACAAACGTGATTAATCAGAACCACTGAACCAAAAGTCTTACTGGACGTTAACTAGTTTATTACATTTAGCTTAAAGTTATGCTGCGACTTAACTTCTCATAATGTCACCGTAAGACAAAAAAATATATAGAATAATAAAATAATGATTAGTTTCAAGCGGTTAGGGGATTTCTGGTCAAGGTTTCATGGATGTTTTTAACCATCAGAGAGCTGGAGCTGATCTGAGGCTGCAGATGTTGCTTCAAGGACGCCTGCGAGCCCGTGAGCTCGGCTGAGCTGATAAAGGTATAAAAACAAGCTTCAGGCGCAGCGGGGCAGGTCCTCCTGACTGGTCTTCATGTGTAAACTAAAATCTGTGCAACCCCATGTGAAAATATGACGTATACCAATTAAAAATCTTCTGTCGTTGAGTGTGTATTCCAACACGAGCACCTCTAGACATCGTTCTACAACCAGAACAGTCACTGAAGGTTCAGCTGACTCAGCTCAGCACATTTTCCTTCAGATGATCTCAAGCTCTTTTAGTCTGTTGTGCTTCTGAAGTGTCACTGCAGGTGTGGCTCTGAGAAGTTCTCACTCTTATCTGGTGGATGAGCTTGAGCCCGTCGTCCCTCATCGTCTTCTGCCTCTTCAGCTCCACGTTGATTTGGGGCTTCGCTTGAGGCTGATCCTTAGCAGCAAACGACACCTGCTGGAGGGACTGAGGCAAAGAACCTGCGGACGAGTCTTTACAGGACAGGCTGCACACCTCACACACCAGAGAGGGCTGAGTGTTGACGTAGGTGCAGAACTGGCAGGTCCACTGTCACAAAAAGAAAACGTACGAGATGAGAATGATCAAAGTACGAAAGAAATGGCTTCAGAGTTTTACTGACGTATCTGAAAACGAGGGAGAGAGGTGGTAGGAATGCTGGAACAGTTTGAAAACGATAAAGGAGCTTTAATGCTCCACGTGATCAGTAAACTGTCTCTGAGGAAGGATCATTCAGATAACGATCACGTCTACTGTCAACTGGATAATGTTCTGTTGACACGAACCAGAAGCTGGAGTTGTGAGTTCCTTGCTTCATATGAGCTTTACAGACACGTTCCGTTAAAAAGGACTCGGCAGAAAACAGGACCTTTGTGAAAGGCCCTGGAGGTTGTGGAGAAGTCATTTTATAAAAACAAAAACAGATGTTTTAGTTTTAAATCACACTCTTGTCCAGATGAGTGACTCAATCAAGAGACGAACGCTCTGAAAAGTTGAGCTCTTCAAATTTTAGTGACATTTCCAGATTAAACCATGAACTCCTTTAACAACACAATCTGGACTTTAGGTTTGTCCTTGCTGAGGACACAGTGGGACAAAAGTATTTAGTCAGACACTGATTGTCTAAGTTCTCCTACTTAGAAAGATGAGAGACGTGTGTAATTTTCATCATGGGTAAACTTCAGCTATGAGACAAAATGAGGAAAAATAATCCAGGAAATCACATCGTAGGATTTTTAAAAGAATTTATTTGTAAATTATGGAGGAAAATAAATATTTGGTCAATAACAAAAGTTTAACTAAATACTTTGTAACATAACCTTTGTTGGCAATGACAGAGGTCGAACGTTTCCTGTGTCTTCTCCACTGTAGCTGATGTTCTGGTCCATTCCTTGGTGCAGATCTCCTCCAGAGCAGTGACGTTTGGAAGCTGTCGCTGAGCAACACGGACTTTCAACTCCCTCCACAAATTGTCTATGGGGTTGAGGTCTGGAGGAGACTGGCTAGGCCACTCCAGGACCTTGAAATGCTTTTTATGGAGCCACTCCTTCGTTGCCCGAGCCGTGTGTTTGGATCGTCGTCATGCTGGAAGACCCAGCCACGTTCCATCTTCAATGCTCTCACTGATGGAAAGAGGTTTTGGCTGAAAATCTCATGATGCACGGCCCTGTTCATTCTTCCCTTAACACGGATCAGTCGTCCTGTCCCCTTTGAACAAAAACAGCCCCACAGCATGATGTTTCCACCCCCGTGCTTCACAGTAGGTATGGTGTTCTTGGATGCAACACGACAAGTTGTGTTTTTACCAAAAAGTTGTACTTTGGTTTCATCTGACCACATGATATTCTCCCAGTCCTCCTCTGGATCATCCTCTGCTCTCTGGCAAGCTTCAGACGGGCCTGGACATGTACCGGCTGAAGCAGGGGGACACGCCTGGCACTGCAGGATTTGAGTCCCTCTCTGCGTAGTGTGTAGCCTTTGTTACTTTGGTCCCAGCGCTGCAGGTCATTCGTCAGGTCCCTCCGTGTAGTTCTGGGATTTGTGCGCACCGTTCTCATTTTCACCCCATGGGATGAAAGCATGCGTGGGGCCCCAGATTGAGGGAGATTATCAATGGTCTTGTACGTCTTCCATTTTCTTACAGCTGCTCCCACAGTTGATTTATTCACACCAACCTGCTTCTCTATCGCAGATTCACTCCTCCCAGCCTGTGCAGGTCTACAATCTCCTTCCTGGTGTCTTTCCACAGCTCTTTGGTCTTGGCCATGGTTGAGTTTGGAGTCTGACTGTTTGAGGCTGTGGACAAGTGTCTTTTATACAGATAAGAAGGTCAAACATTAATACAGGTGACGAGTGGAGGACAGAAGAGCTTCTTGAAGAAGAAGTTACAGATCTGTGAGGACCAGAAACCTTGTTTGATCGTTATTGACCAAATACTCATTTTCCACCATAATTTACAAATAAATTCTTTAAAAATCCTACAATGTCATTTCCTGGATTATTTTTCCTCATTTTGTCTCATAGTTGAAGTTTACCTGTGATGAAAATTACACACCTCTCATCTTTCTAAGTAGGAAAACGTGCACAATCAATAGCTGACTAAATACTTTTTTGCCACACTGTATGTATTCAGCATAGTATAGTATTCAGTATAGCATAGTATTTAGTTTAGTAAAGCATTAAGTACAGTATATGTGAGTACAGTATAGTATTTAGTATATTCAGTATCCTTTAATTGTGTACATTTGTTTTGCATCGTTATGAAAAACCAACTTCTAAACAGCACTTTGAACATTTTTAATCACTTAAGGTTGATTTATAGATTTTTTTCTAGTAGGTGATATTTTGCTGTTACAAACACGCAAACTAAGAATTACACTTCGATATGAATTATCTCCACACTGAACACTGACATTAAAAACAAATGCCGTCTCATTTTCAGTTCAGTCTTTCATGAAACAAGAACATCTGTGAGACGAATCAGTCAGCAGGTAAACACTGAGAAGATCAAAAATCTGTATTAGCAGCAGTGACGGACCTTTTCTGCAGAGTCGGACCCAGATCCTGGACTTGCGACGACAGGTGGGCGAGTGGCCAGGCGAGGGCGCTCACAGACCTCACAGAGGATGCTGCTGCCCTGATTCACCACCGTGCAGCTCTTGCACTGCCAATCTGAGGGGTTAAAGGTCACAACCCAGTAAAAACTCTAGAGCCCGACCAATGTGTCAGTAGGGCCGATACTTTAGACCGATATAGGCGTGTGGGGACACCTCTGTGATGACTGGCCCATTATGCACCGATATAAACTTCTAATTTCACCTCTGAAATGCTGGACCCAGACATAAATGTACAACGTATCCAGCAGAGGGAGCTTGAAGACTGAAGTCATGCCCCTGCTGCACATTTGACTCTCAGAACAAACTAAAAGCAGTGAGCAATACTGTGCAGTGCATGTTACTGAACAGAGCATGGCAAGTTTAAAACAAATCAACAACAACAATAATAAAGTATCTTCAATCCTCCAACCTGCCTGTCATTAGCCACGTGCCTCTCAAGTTAGCAAGCTTAATATTTGCAGGGGTTCTCAAAGTTTTTGGGTTCAGGTCCAGGGGAGAAGAAGTTTCAGGGACCCCCTCATAACCCTCGTGTTTATTAAATAATGTTCTTCAGTTTGTCTCTTTACTGTGATGGAAACATGTGTGGAACAGAAACACTTAAGACCTGTTCTTTAATAGTGTTAATACTTTTAAACATGGGGTATTTATCTTTCAAGACAATTAATTAAGAACATTTTTAAATTCAACTTGCAAAAATTACAGTTTTTTTTTTAAATTAACGGCATCAAAAAACACTTTAAAACTTTACCTGTTCACTTATTGAACAAAATGTATTGTTACGTCTTTAAATGATCACAGAAAACTCTTTACATCAAACTGAACGGCAGAAGTCAGAACAAGTAACAGAGCTAAACCTGTAAACAGATCGATGACGGAACATAAATGGGGGAGTCTGGGAAGGCCTGTCACGATAACAAATTCTGCTGGGCGATTAAAAGTCTCAGAAATTATTGCGATAAACGATAATATCGCTTGAAATTTGACAATAATTAGTCATTATTGTCAAATTTAAGAATAAATGTTTAATTTGTTTTGCATGTAGTACCGTGTTTGACCACCAGATGGCAGTAAAACACTGTTTGAACCGAAGGAT
Organism: Nematolebias whitei; assembly: GCF_014905685.2. NCBI lineage: Eukaryota > Metazoa > Chordata > Actinopteri > Cyprinodontiformes > Rivulidae > Nematolebias > Nematolebias whitei. The sequence goes on along the minus strand of NC_056517.1, from coordinate 4,677,791 downwards.
GGATAGTGAGGGAGCGAGCAGCGAGTCTCTTGAAGGAAAATGGGAGGGAGGCCCCTTGACGTGGCATGGGCTGTCTCTCTTTGGTTCTCAAAATGACGGACGCTCGGTGTGTTTTGAGCTCTTTAGCATAGCATTTTTCACACAAAGCTTTTAATAATAATAATAAAAAAATCAGTAAACAAGTTCTCAGCTTATATTTGCAGAAAAAAAAAACATTTTACACAAAGGCACGGATTTCAACTGTGAATTTTGGAGCTTGAACAAGACGGAGGGTTTTTCCCCCGAGGTCGGCCTGTTAGCTTAGCTCGTAGCTTAGCTTCTCAGCTTAGCTGCTGTTAACGATCCAAAAACACAATTTTAGACGGTTAAAATTGATTTTAAAGAGAAAAGAGAAAGGGAGGGGTCAGTGAAGAGCACCGGAGTTGAACCTTTTGTCATCCAGTGTCTTCAGTAGAAAGAGAGAGACACGAAGAAACGATAAAGCCGATAAATGATAATAAGGTGGATAATTTTCAGTTATCATGCGATTAATTGATTTATTGTTTATCGCGACAGGCCTAGGTCTGGGTGTCCTCGCCCAGAAAATTTTGAATAAAGCAGATGTGATTTCCTGCATTTTGGTGTATTTTAACAGGTTGTTAAACATCTACGTGCTTGGATTTTTTTTTTTAAAGCACTGGCTCACGGACCCCTGGGGGTCCAGGGACCCCAGTTTGAAAGAACCACAGGTGTAAATAACCTAGCATAAGCTATTGCCTTGCCTTGTGTAAAACTTTACCCAGAACAATAAATGTAACGTAGAGGTAAATATCAATCAGAGTTAGTAACATTATCTTTGTCCTCACTGAAATGCATCGTTTGTCTGAAATCTTTATTTATCTACCAAAAGAGAATGTTTCAAGACTTCGTGTTGAAACAGGTTGAAAAGTATCTTAAGATTCTTGTGGGTGGACAAAACTCAAAAATTTACAGCCAGTACATCAGTTATCAGAATAACCCTTTCTCTCCCAGTATTGATATTGGTGATAGCCAAAATTTCCATATCGGTCGGGCTCTAAAATAATCAACACAAAACCGTTTTTCCAATACACAAAACACATTTAAAGATGTCTTCACATCTACTGTACGTAGTTTGTTCTCCTTCTCCACGAGTTAGTTTTTAGACTGCCGTTTATGAAACTGACCTGAATTTGGTGACATGGGAACCGACACGGAGCTGTCTGGAGCTGCAGATGTGGCGAGTCGAGGACGTTCACAGGTTGTGCAGAGAACGGCTCGCATCTCGTTCACTGTAGTGCAGTGAGAGCACTCCCACGACGTCTGACACACACTGGAAGAACAGGAAAAACAAGTGGAAACTTGCAGCCTTTACAACTCGGACAGACGCGAAGCTGTGGATGAGGTTTGTTCTCCTCACCTGGGTGTTTTAGTTCCTGCTGGTGTGATAATGGTCCTGTTGTGTCCTTTACGGTCAGGGTGAGAGTGGAAGAGCCGGTCGCAGTTCAAGCACAACTTCTGGATGCAGGTGGGGCACTGAGAGTGGACGGCAGAAATGCCACAGATGGTGCAGGTCTCTGCAAACGGTGCAGAAGATTCAGAGAGGACAGGTTAAGAACCAAAATACAACATAAAATAAACAACACGATACAACTTTATTTATAAAGCACTTTAAAACAACACCGTTGGCCAAAGTGCTGTACACTAACACATACAAGCATAAAAACTATGAACTCAACAAATACCATAAAAGTAATGAACTACCAAATCATAAAGCAGCAAACAGTAACAACAATAAAACAAATAACATAAAACAGTAAAACCAACATTTCAAGCTGCGTTAAAAGCCAAAGAGAAAAAATGAGTCTTCAGAGCAGATTTAAAAGCAGGAAGTGAGTCAGCTTGTCTGACGTGCAGAGGCAGCTCGTTCCACAGTTCAGGGGCAGCGACTGAGAACGCTCGGTCACCTCTCAGCTCCTGATGGACTTTGGGACGGCCAACAGCAGCTGATCAGCTGATCTGAGAGAGCGTGAGGGAATGTACAGCTGGAGAAGGTCGGACAGGTACTGTGGGGCGAGACCATGAAGACATTTGAATACAAACGAAAGAACCTTAAAATTAATTCGGAAACGAACTGGGAGCCAGTGTAGTGATTTTAAGACGGGGGTGATGTGCTCTCGTTTTCTGGTGCCAGTTAAAAGATGAGCAGCGGCGTTCTGAACCAGCTGAAGTCGAGTCAGTAACGACTGGCTCAGACCCACATAAAGTGAATTTCAATAATCCAGGCGAGTTGTGATGAAAGCATGGATTAAAATCTCAAAATGATGTTGTGACAGGAATGGTTTCACCTTGGCCAGTTGTCTCAGGTGATAACAGCTGGACTTGACCACAGATTTAATCTGAGCATCCAGTTTAAAATCATTGTCCAGCCTCACACCCAGGTTGGTTGCTGTCTCAGTCAGATGTTTGGTTAAAGGACCCAGATCAACATGGACTTTGGAACCATCACTAGGCTTAAACAAAAAGACCTCAGTCTTTTTCTCATTAAAATATAAAAAGTTCTGTGACATCCATGCTCTGACTTCTGTCATACAATCCAGAAGTTGGTTCAAGGAGTATTGTTTATCTTGTTTCAAAGGAACATAGATTTGGCGGTCATCGGCGCAAAAAATGAAAAGAAATACCATGTTTCCGGAGAATATATCCCAGAGTTAGTAAATACAGGGAAAACAGAAGGGGCCCAAGTATAGATCCCTGAGGTACTCCACATGTGAGAGGTGCTACAGAGGACTCCACAGAACCAAAACGCACACAAAAGCTTCTCTCTGTTAAATAGGATCTAAACCACTGTAGAGCAGGACCCTGAATGCCCACCCAGGTCTCCAGACGAGACAGGAGGATCTGACGGTCCACTGTGTCGAAGGCATCAGTTAGGTCCAGCAGCATCAAAACTACACAGTGACCAGAGTCTGTGGCTAAGAGAATGTCGTTAAAAACTTTCAACAGTGCCGACTCAGTACCGTGGTGAGTTTTAAAACCGGATTGAAACAGCTCAAGAAGGTTGTGGTTGTTTAAGTAAGATGTTAACTGACTGTAAACTATTTTCTCCAAGATCTTTGACACAAAGGGCAGTTTAGAAATAGGCCTAACATTGGACATGTCTGTAGTCAAGTCCGGGTTTTTTAATCAGTCGTGTCACAACTGCATGTTTAAAACTCGCAGGTACCTGCCCACTTGCCAAGCTACCATTTATGATCTGGGACAGAAAAGGAGCCACCGTGTGAAAAACCTCTTTAAAAAGACGAGGTGGGATGGGATCGTTTGGAGATCCAGCAGATTTCATACGACCAGTGATGTCTTTTAAAAAAGGCAGGGTGACGAGCTCAAACTGACTGAAAACAGCAGAGCGAGTGACAGAGATGGAGGAGTCACAAGAAGGAGGGCTTATGAGAGATCTAATGTTTGCAACCTTGTTGGTGAAAAATCTCAGGAAGTTCTCACACACTCCAGTGGAGTTCTCCGGGCTGGCTCATTGTGGGGCATTAAGAACAGAGACGATGGTTTTAAAAAGCACACGTGGATTGTTAGAGTTGGTGGAAATGATGTCAGAGAAATATTTGTTTTTTGCAGCTCTAACAGTGGACTGAGAAACGCCAGCTGTCCTTCTGTGCTTGGAAAGACACCTGTCACTTGTCCTTCCATTTTCACTCTGCTCTCCTGCACTGGTGTCTGGCAGCACGTGTGACATCATCAGTCCAGGGGTCAGGCTTCGGTCTGGAGGTTCTTATCTTTAATGGAGCCACAGCATCTAAAACAGTCTGACAAGTTGAGTTAAAATGAGGAGAGAGCCTCAACATCTGAACTAGGACCCACATGATCCCTGGATCTGATGGCAGAACTAAAAGCTGCAGAGAACTGAGCAGCAGTGGAGGAGTTAATGACCCGACAGGGCTGCACGAGGTTTGACTGAGTGACAGACGAGCGGCGTGTCAAACACAACAGGCCTGTGGTCTGAGAAAGCAGCATCACACACTTCCAGATCAGAAACAGTAAAACCATGAGCTAAAACACTTGTTCGGTTTGTTTGTTGTACCCTGTTTGGGTTGGTGCATTTTGTCTCTCTTGTGATTGGCTCTGGACGGATGGCGATGAAAGAGGTCATCACATGCGTCGCAGAAATGCTGACTGTCACAAGATGGACAGACAAAAGACGAAGCGCCACCACACAGGTTACACACACTCACTGGTGGGGGTACTGAAGACAGAAGAAAACAGTCCAAGTTATCATGTACGGTCAACCAAATTTATTCTAAATGTGAATTTACAGAAGATACAAGAAGTTTGTCAACTCATAAAAACAGTCATCAAGAGATAAATCATAAACCAGAGTGTGAATGCTTATTGCTGTAGAACATGCTGAAAAACAGCTGAAATTAGCTGCTGAAATGTAGCTGAAATGGAAGAACAAGCCTAAAATAGCAGGAAAAAGCAGAAAGAGCAAATATTTGCTGAATTGGGTTTAAAAAAGCTGAAATTAGCAAAAAAAAATAACTGAAAATTAGATGAAAAGGCAGAAAGAAGCTTATTTTACCAGAAGAAAGTGGAAAGAGCTTAAATGAGCTCTAAAAAGGATGAATTACTGCAGCTGAAAAAGCTAAAATTAGCATAAAGCAGCTAAATAGTAGCTGAAACATCAGATAAAGCTGAAACTAGCCGAAAAAATCTGAAAGGAACATAAGGTTAATTTTTGTCTGTCTAAACAGATCTCACTTGTAAAAATCTTGGAGGCTCAATGTGATTTATCTGTCTAAATAAAGTTTGAATTGAAGATTCCCATAAAGAAGTTAACTGGCTGAAAGAAGAAAAATTACCACGAAAAACTTGAATGCATCTGAAAACAGCTGAAATTAGCTAAAAATGTTCAAAACTTAGTTGAAAGGGTAGAACTAGCAGAAAAAGCTGAAACTTGCAGAAGTAATCTGAAAGAAGCGTAACAAGCTGAAATTAACAGAAAGAAGTTAGAAGACGTACAAAAACATTGTAGTTAGCTGAAAGAATCTGAAGGGAGCACAAAACAGCTGAAAAAAACAACTGGAATTAGCCGAAAGTAGCTGAATTTTTTTTTTATTGCACAAGGAAGCTGGAAGAAGCTGAACCAGAATAAAATGTGAAAGGAGCAGTAAAAGGTTGTGAACAGATCTAAAGATTTAAAAGATGTAAAATGAGCTCAGTTCATTGTTCTATGAGAAATAAAAGGCTAAATATTCCACAAAGCGAAAGCTGCACCAAAACCAAACAAGAAAAGATGCAGAAACCGTACGGAAGAAAAATGGATCGCAGTAGAGAATTCTTCACAAACATTCAGACAAGCTGGTTTGAAAAGCCAAACCTGGCGCCATCGATGGAGGAGACGCACAAATGAAACGGTTTGGATTCCAAAGAAAGAGGAAACTCCAGTCGAGCTGTTCTGCAGAAACTGGTTTGAGTGACGCGTCAAACTGTTCATGCCAGTAACTTGTGATGTCGTTGGTGTTCAGGAGAATTATTGTTTTAATTCATTCATTTATTATTTACTTGGTTTACTTTTCCACACCTTTTCTGTTATTTGTACCAAAGGGGAGCAGTTGTGATTAAAAACATTTACCGAGGCAGAGAGGACGTGCGCGCTGGTTTTTCAGTGCGAGCTGGTCTTTTTACAGACGACACCAGTTTCTTACAGTGCAGATTCCTGCGCCTACATGAACTTTTCAGCCCGTCTCTGAAAGTTGCATTTTGTGCAACCAGCTGTGTCTTTCAAGCATTTCTAAGCAGCAGCTGAAACAGAACTGCAGTGGTCAGCAGCTCACCTGCTGAAGGTTTTGGAAGTTTTGTTCTTGGCATCGGAGAAGGTTTAGTCGGAGGAGGAGGAGGGATGTGAGCTTTTTCTCCCTGACCCTTGTCTGCAGGCACATTTACCACAGAGTCTGCCTCGTTCTGGAAAAAAGAAAAGATAATAACTAAACTTTCCAGATGGAACGATACGAGCTCAGTCACAACGAGCACAGTCTACATAAAGCACATGCTTCAGGTTCGGCTTTTAATGTGAAAATCAGTTTTAATGTTTAAATAACAACACATCATGACGTGTAACCTGTGACACAGTCAGTGTTACATCATTTAGGACTTTACTGGCAATTTACAAAAATCCAAAAACAAATAAAACCTTCCCCCTATTTATTTATTTCTTTAACAACAGTTTTGTTTTGCTGACACGGTTTTATATGAATACACACCTGGATGGGAAATGGGATGATGTCTTTAAAGGATTCGGGGTGAGGATGGATGCCCTGAACGTAAACAAGTATAAAAAAAATGGAATCTGCTGAAATGCTCACAGAAACATCTGCACACAGATGTGAATCGGCTAAATCAAACCTTTAGCAGCATGTCCACCTCTAAGCGCAGCGTCATCACCTCCAGCGTCACCGCAGCCACGTTTTTAGCATCCGGCTCGGTGACGTCATCGGGAAAGCTGAGGCCGTCGATCTGCTGGTTGGTGTAACCGTACAGATACAAAACTGTGCGACCTCCCTGGGAGGGAAATATTTAACGTTTTAGCTTTAACTCAAACTCAACCAAAGCTGCTGGAAAACGTACATCTTGCCGTTTTGCTCTCACCTTGATGGCGTCCACGGTGGTTCTGAAGACGGGGTTGTTGTGCTTGACGCTCCTCCAGTATCTGGGCCTGGTGGGACTGGTCAGGTTGCAGCCGTACTTCTCCAAGATACTCAAGGCTTTCACCAGTTTACTTAAAGAATCCAGAGCCTGAAGCAGAGAACACGACTACATGGTGCTGGTTTACAAACAAATCCAGGATTTATTAATGTTTCAACGCATTAATAGTTTACAGTAACACTTTATCATTAGTCCGCTGAGCAACCAGCACGAATTAAAAACAAGTCGACTTGTTTTTTATTAGCAGCTGGGTTCATCCAGCACTGGAGGAATTGTAATGGTTCCCAACAACAATCCACACAAACCCGTTTATTAAAAGTCAAAGTGAAAGAAAAAGTGACGCAAAAATGTAAAAGGGAGAAAAGCAAAGTGAAATCACTCACACGGTGCAGACGCTGAGATTACAATACGTCTGGTGCATTTCATTATTTTACTTTTATTACTTTTGTGCCATATTTACAACACGTGCCATTAAAATACACGTGATCCTCGACTTTTACCTGTAAAGTTTGTTCATTATCACTTGGTGTTGCACAATTTAGAAGAAAAACCTTCTTTGAAGATTGACCTCAAGTCTTTCATGCCAGTTTTAGACCCAAATGTTTTTATGCTGAGATGTCTTTTTGGAGTTTATGAGACACTCCAGTAATTCCCGGCTGCAGTGAGGAAGGTGCAGAGCGGTGTTAAGGAAGCCCGTACGAAGCAGGATCACTCCACTGAGACAGAAAAGTACCTCTTGTCTGCTGCGACCCGCTGTGTTCTCCTTCAGCATGGCCTCTGCGGTCAGGTGACGATATTTCTCTGAAAAGGGCAGCGCTATGGAGGCCATGGTCTGAACATCAGCCTTCACATCCTGAGCTGAGCCCGACGACGTGAGCAGCAGCTGGGCTCTCTGCCTGACCTCGTCCATCTGGACAGATGCAGGACTGCTGCTCATCGCTGTCAGAAAAACAGAGGTTAAATACAAACCACCCACAGCTCCAGCTTCTCACAAGTGAGAACGACTTTGAGTTCCGCTCTGAGCACAAACACACTTTGAGATATCTCACAACATCGTGAAGGCCTAACAACATTTAGAAGGTTTGACCAAAACGGCTCAAACTTTAAAAAACTTAGAGATAATTACACATGCTGGTGATTGTTGGGGTCACAGTCTCTTCGACTGGGATCTTAAGGACTGACGTTTGGGGTAGTCAACAAAAATTAAATGAATCCAGGTAAAAAAATAACAGTTTCCCAAAATTACAACTGGAAATAGTTTATATTTAATTCATAGCATCACCCCCCCCCCCCCCCATCTCAGTTTTTCTATTCACGAGTCAGAATTAAATATTGAGCATTATTTAAAGCCTCGTTTCTTTTATGCAGTTAATTTGTAATTTTTCTTTTATGTATAAAATAATTTAAATGTTTATATTTTTGCATGTTTTCAGAAACACGGTAGTTTAGCGGTCTGTGCCGCAGTCTTGTGAACCTAAGGTTGCAGGTTAGAGTCCAGCTGTTTCAGGAGGGGCACCCATCATAAAACAATTGCCAGATCGTCCGTGCGAGTTGCGGCGGCAACTTCTGCAGAAAGGACAAGCTGAAGGAAGGACAGAAGCAACATGCACGGTTCACTGCAGACCCGGAGTTGGTTATGTGTGCATGAAGCCCACCTCTCCACCACCGTGGGCAAGACCAAAGAACACCAAAGCATGTACGGGACAAGATGGCAGCTCTGTATAAGGCTGGAATGGGCTCCAAGACGATCAGCAAGAAGTTTGGTGAGAATGTGACAACTGTGATTATCCAGAAATGAAAACAACAGAATTTATCTGGAGCTACGTGCAAAATCACGGGGTGAGGCTCATCATGGACAAGAGAGAAGTGAAACCACAGCTACACTGGAACAGCTAAAGAAGAACTAAAGCGGTCTAGCCAGTCTCCAGAACTTAATCACAAAGAACATCTGTAAAAGACGTTTTACTTTAAGATCAAATACTTATTTCACTTGATGATTAACAATCAATGTGCAACTTGTATGTTGTGTAATTTGAACGTTTTTCTCTCTATTAAAATGAGACTACCATGGAAAGATGCAGACTGTTTTTGTGCACAGCCCAGTATAACCAGCAGGGATGAAGTTAATATTTCCAGTGCACAGGAGCATTAAGGACATCATGATTAATTGTGACCTCTGTAATGAGGAAACAGGGTGAGGCCTTCTTATCTGGTCGGGTTCAAGTTTTAATTGTTTGGTGAGCAGTACACGTGACAAATATTTAAACCCAAAGGTTTCTTGACTTGTTATAAATCTGATGTTTCACATCAAAAGGTAAAATGAAAGCTCTACTTTCACTGGGTTTTATCTGAAGTGCTGGCACACCACTTCAAAAGATTAACTTTAAATATCAAATTAGTAAACATCATAAGCTCAACGGGCATGTTTGTGTGCGGACAACAGGAAGTGACTTTTCAACATTTAGGTCGTAAACAGGCGAAAGTCCAGATTAGTTTTAGCTTCAGATGTGAACAGATGAGTTTTAATCCGTGACAGAGCTGCTCGTGTAAAGTTTAAAAACACACTATAATGATATAGTCATGTCATTTGTTAGGTAAAGTGTGTTAAAGACAAAATAAAGAGTCAAAGATCGCACACGTCACGGCGGCTGAAACCGAAACTTTGAAATAGTTTAAACCAGCTCCTTCTTGCTAACAGCTTTTATTTGTTCATTTCCTGTTTCTGTGTCCCGCGAATATTAAGATCATCATTAGGTTAATAACTGTGTAAATACTGATTAAAACCCGTAACACCTGCGGTCCACTACTCACTTCTTTTATTCTGGTTCCGTCCGAACTGCAGCTAGCTTCGAGCCTTAAACAGAAACAGCAAGTTGACGGAGACACTTCCGGTTGCACATCCGGTCCTTTTAGATTTTCAAAACAAAAGCGGAGTGACGTCACACTCCGGCAGTAGTTTGTAATGAAGCTCATTTTTTATGCAGATGGAAAACAAAGACATTATTTTGGAAGCCCGTTTCCGCCAATGGAAAGAAATAAAACGACAAATGTGCCACAGGAATTCATTCAAAGCTATAATTATGAAATACAAAGTCAAAACTTCGACTTTCAAAGTTATTATTATTAGGAGATACAAAATCGTAACTTTGACTTTAAAAGTCAAAATTTTGAGATATAAAGTTCTAATATTGCAGCACAGTTGGTAGAGCTGTAGCCTCTCAGCAAGAAGGTCATGGGTTCAAATCCCAGCCCGAGACCTTCCTGGGTGGAGTTTGTATGTTCTTTCTATGCATGCATGGGTACAGTGCTCCAGTTTCCTCCCACAGACCAAACAAATGCACGTTAGGCTGATTGGTAACTCTAAATGGTCTCTAGGTGTGAGTGAGAGAGTGAATGGTTGTTTGTCTCTGTGTCCCGGTGATGGACTGGATTGTCCAGGGTGTCCCCCGCCTCTCACAGAGTGATGGCTGGACATGCACCTCTAACCCCCGTGACCCGAAAAGGAAGAAGCGGGTAAAGATGATGGATGGATGGATGAATGGAAAGTCATAATTTCAACTTTCAAAGTCCTAATTATTAGATAAATTCACATGTTGTAAGCTGTTGGGGAAGAATCAGTTTTGTTATGTGTTTCCTTGACTGATGAAGCCTTCTGGATCGAAGGCGAAACGTTTCAGCACAAAAAAAAGAACCTGCCCAGATGACCTGACTGAAAAATGTTGGATAACTTCATATGTTTTGACTTCCTAATGTCGACATGCTTTCACATTTAAGGATAAGGCACAGACGTTAGCTCTATTTAACATTTTGTAGAAGGTTTTTCGGATCACTTGGAATGGATTGTCAGCACATTGAGGAGTATTTCAGAGTGACTAATGATGAAATCCTTGTTTTACTGGCTGAAGTACATGGACTTGTTCTAAGCAAAAGAACATTGGAAAGGATTTTAAGTAAGAAAAAACTTTGGCGTCGAAAGAACAAAACAGATTTAGCAGACGTGTCAACTTTTATCCTGACGCATGCTCAATAATCCAGGTAGAAAAATCGAACAAGGTTAAGTCTTCTGCAGCAGAAGAATCTGTCCAGATGACCTGACTTAATTAGATATAAACTTTTATCCAGCAGCAACTTGAAACCTTCGGACAATGTCATGGGTATAGAAGGATGCACCAAAAAGTTGGATAAACGTCATTGTGACAGACAGCTCGACTTCTTTTACGGCTACTAGATCATGAAGGAGTAGACCTGACATCAAGAAATCGACTGAGGAGAAGGATTTATCACGGTCGTTTGTGTTCCCAACTACATTTGGCATATTGATGGATATGATAAGCTGAAGCCTTTTGGAATTGGAATAAGATGATGACTTTTCCAGAAGCCTCACATGGCTTGAAGCCTACAAAACAAATCCTGATCCTGGAGTCATTGCTGCACTTCGTGGATTCAGTGATCAAAGTTGATGGTTGCCCTGAAAGACTGAGAATGGATTTTGGGACTGAAAACCACAGGATATGTCCGGTGCACAGCTCCAGAAGTCGTCATGGCCGTCCATCCATCGTGCACGCAGTGCCTCACCTGTACGGAGCGAGGGACCACCTGCACCACGGTGACTGAAATAAAGCGGAAGCCTGCCTGGAAAACTGAGTGTTCAAAGAGTTTCCATGTCTTCAGTATTTGTGTGGACCTTATTTCAGAGCACAGTCTGGAGGTAACAGATGAGATGTTTGCAACTGTAGATTGATACATAAAACTTGGACAACTTTTCAGCAGTGAGACGGAGAATTACAAGAAAAGGAGCCGTTGCACTTTCATACAGCCGTAATTACAGCTTGTTGGCCTTTTTCTTCAAAGGGACTAAATTAACTAGAATTGACACAATCGATACGAACACTTGTCAAACCAGTCTACAAACAATATGTATATTTGTAAAAAAAAAATAATAATTGTGCACAATGTGTCTCTTTTGTCTTTACAAAGGACATTTCAATCAGCACCAAGTTGATGTTTGAGGCAAGAATTAAAAAAAATGCCGTTGTAATTTCAATATTTGTCATGTAATGTTGATTTAATGTCTTGTGAAACAAAATGTGTTGAACAAGTAATTTATGATGTCCTTCAAAATAAAGCTTCAGTGCATTGTTTATGAAAAATACTTTTTAAACAAGTACAAAATAAAAAGTGCCTTGATGCAAAAATGATACGCAACATAAATTATCACACGACAAAAGGACTCGTTAACTGCAAGTCCAGTTGATTTGTTTTAATTTTTGTTTCTTTAACAGAAAAACTTGTTTT
>NC_056517.1:4662923-4665685 GCF_014905685.2 Nematolebias whitei | reverse complement strand
ATGTTTTTGGTATAAAACTTGCAATAGGAATGAAAAAAGCATAGGGTATCCTTTTGCCATCATATATTTTGAATTAAGAAAATTCCACTACTAGGTCCAGAGAGTTTTTAAATAATAAACAAATCAAGTATTAGGCTTCTTTCTTGTAGTGCAAAACAGTGCAAAATATATCAAATGTAGTTTTAGTCATATGTTTTAAACAAAAGAATATGTTGTTAACTCAAAAAAGTAACGATTAAATCTGACAGCTCTGATTTTACACTTGAAAGCCACTTGCGCACAGTTTTCAACTAAAAAAAGTAACAATTAAATCTGACAACTCTGATTTTACATCAGACACAGCATTACTGCGGTTAGCCGGTAGAAGACAGATCTCTATCGTAGGCTAAATTTCTATCGTTTCTACCGTGTACCATTTATATCGCGCATTCCTATTACAGAATGGTAAATTGATAAGGATGGATAACGTTACCACAGCTATCTAACACGTAAATACTGTTTTTATTAACGTTAATATAGAAAGTAAACCTTTAAAAGTTAGAGCACAGACAGCCAGTGTTGTATATTTTAGCTACTGTGGCTAAAGTTGCTGCAACGATGGATAATGTTACCACGGCTAACAAACATGTAAATACAGTTTTTATTAATCTTACCTTGCGCTATATCAATCAATCACCTTTATTTTACCAGGTAGAGCCTTGTAATTTAACCTCTATAAATAAAGGTTGAATGAATGAAATTCCGTGAAGTTTCCAGACAGGTCTCCCGAGAGAGAATAGACCCGGAAGTACTGATCCACTGCGGCGAGTCAGAACGGAAGTTGTTTGACGTAATTGTGAAAAGGGCCTATAGGAAATTCCACAACTGTGTGTGTTTATGTGTGTGTAAATAACATTGTCCTTAATGTACATGTGTTTCAGTGGTTCCTACCTACGTTTGGTACTGATTAAAAGAAGACGCTCCTGAAGATTGAAGGCCTGAGACCAGCACAACATGGAGCCTTTCATCATAAGTGGAAGAGAAGACCCGGGAGACCAACTCAATATGGAGGTGACCGATATCAGAGTTTTGGTCACTACAGTTCCTTTAAAGATTAAGGATGAATCAAAACTTACCAGGAACCCAGATTTAAAGACTCACAAAGACAGTTCCAGCTTTTCAAAGACTGACGTTAATGAGGACGATGAAGAGGATGGTGAAATGACCAATGTTTACTTTCCACTAAATAACTCATCAGACTCTGAGTCAGAATGTGAAGACGGTATCAAAGACTGGCAGGAGAGCAGGGCTCCTGAATCAGAGGTAAAAACTGTCAAGTCTTTGAGCTGTTCAGTGTGTGGTAAGCAGTATGTCAGTCAACAAACTCTTCAAAGACACATGACAAGTCATTCAGGAGTGAAGTCTTCAAGTTGTCAGGTTAATGAGAAATGTGTTGGAGAGAAGAAAAATGTAGAGTTAGGCAAGAAAGTCCAGGCAAGGCCAAAGTCAGTTACCTGTGATATCTGTGGTAAAGGATTCATTTGGAAAGCACTATTAAACAGACACATGAAAGTGCACACAGGAGAAAAACCATTTCCTTGTGAACTTTGTGGAATAAGATTTGGTCATAAGACAACTTTAAGCAGACATATGAACATCCACACAGGAGACAAACCTTTTCGTTGTGAAATTTGTGGGCAAAGATTTAGTCAAATGTACACGTTAAACACACACCGAAGAGTCCACACGGGAGAAAAGCCGTTTCCTTGTGAACATTGTGAACAAAGATTTAGTCATAAGACAGCTTTAAACAAACACATCAGAGTACACACAGGGGACAAACCGTTTTCATGTGAACTTTGTGGACAAAGATTTAGTCAGAAGACATCTTTAAACACACACATGAGAGGCCACGCTGGAGACAAACCATTTCCTTGTGATTTTTGTGGACAAAGGTTTAGTCTTAAGACACATTTAAACATACACAGGAGAGTCCACACAGGAGACAAACCATTTACTTGTGATTTTTGTGGACAAAGATTTAGCCAGAAGTCAAATTTAAACAGACACGTAAGAGTCCACACAGGAGACAAACCGTTTCCTTGTGATCTTTGTGGACAAAGATTTAGTCATAAGATACATTTAAACACACACATGAGAGTCCACACGGGAGACAAACCATTTCCTTGTGATCTTTGTGGACGAAGATTTAGTCAAAAGACAACATTAAAAAGACACGTAAGGGTCCACACAAGAGTGAAAACCATCATACTGTAAATATTAACATAACTATATTATAGTCCATAAAATGCAACTGGTAACATCACCCAATTAAAATTTGTTTTGATTTTGTAAAATATCATTCTGTGACAATTTTCAACAAGTTCCCAAACTATAATTTTCTTGTCGTTTCTTAAGAAAAGTTTAAAAATAAACAAATTAAATCTTAGATCCTAATTTGGTCTATAGATGTTGATTCTAAAATTTGGATTATTTGGCTGTGTAATATGTGTTGAGAATCAACCAACCAATCAGATTACTTGTATTTTTAAATGGTCAGACCCCATGAAATGTGATTCATGTATCCTGATGCATGCTCAATAATCCAGGTAAAAAAAATCTAAAAATGTTAAATCTGGTGTAATTCCTGGGGGAAATGTGATTTAATCAATTTGTTAATTGGTTAATTAACAGCTCTCTCAAGCAAATGAACCAGTTGTGTTTTAATGAGACTAACATATGTATATATATATATATATATATATATATATATATATATATAT
>NC_056517.1:4655668-4662823 GCF_014905685.2 Nematolebias whitei | reverse complement strand
TGTGGAGGTTTGTGGTCCGTTACCACGGTTACTGTCCACATCTGTAGGTTGTGTATTCTGAATGCTGTTTATGCTTTTGTCAGGGGAATTATGTGTGAGCCATCTTATCTTATTCTGTGTCATTTGATCTAATAGTATTTTATTATAATGCTTTGGTATCACTGTTTGTGGAATGATGGTGCCAGTAACAGCTGGCTAGACGCTTTTCATGCCCCTCCACCTCCATTGTAAGGAACCTTGAGTATCTTTTTTTTTTTTTTCATTCAACCTTTATTTAGGCAGGTTAATCCCATTGAGCCTCGGGGACTCATTTACAAGAGAGACCTGATTATCTGAGCCTTTGCAATAACAGGCGGCGGATGGTGATTTCCAGCTCTGCCTACTCTGACTGATGATTTTATTTTCAGAGTAATCGACACGCCGGCGCACATGACCAATTTCAGTCGCTCTAGCGTGACAGACACAGCCTGTCAGAAACGTTTAATTTGTGTCAGAAGTACAGACTTTAAACTACACAATTGTGTTGATTGATCAAGTAAAACCAGAGTTATGATAAATAATCCATGCCACTTCTTTTTCTGAAAATCATCGTCATATCTGAAGTGTATTATAAGAGGCAAAGACAAGCAGCCTCAGGGACAAAACTCACCCTCCGCTTTCACCTCCCACCCCTGCCAAACAGATGAACAACCTCCCCCGTCTTTTCTGACAGAGGATAAAAGATATTTGTTAAGCTTGAAAAAATCAACAGGATGAAGAAGATAAAGACACGGAACTTGAATGGAGTTCAGCGTGATAAAGTCACAGCAAGAGTGGGGAGTGAGTCATGAGATTTGAGAGATTTGTAATATTTAGCATGTTTGGATTTTATAGTTAGGGTGTAGTTTAGTGTTTAGTAAGTTTTATTGTGTTTGAGTCAAAACAATAAGACGATTTTTGAACGTGAGGTTTGCAGAGATGAGGACACAGAGGAGGACGGTAGTTAGAACACCAAGTTAGAACCTCTTAGACATTGGAGTGGATCATGAATGAGAAAAACAGTCCGTTAGTAAGAGAGGATTTTGATGATGAAGAGGGTGATCATGGTTTGTTTTAGAAAGGGAAAGAGGAAGAATGGACCGTGCCCCACTTGGAGGCCCGACTCTGTGAAGAGGAGGGGGTCCAGAATCCCTTTGACTGGGCCAATAGAACATTGTTACATACTGTAACCCCAGATTCTGAGTATAGGTGCAGCCCATTAAGGCTATCGCTAGTGGGTTTACCCTTCGTGTGCAGTGCAGCACTGAAAACTTTAGTCCACACCCACCTGCTGTGTGGGCCCTGCCCTGGTCTGTATAAATTGCCCTGAGACCAGGGATTAGCTCCCAATTAGCGTTTTTCTTAAGCGATTTAGAACCAATGAGGCCCAGATCTTAAAGGGCTGCACCTTTACTCATAGAATCTGGGGTTACAGTATGTAACCAACAATCTATTTCGTACAGGCTTTGCCCTATAAGGCTATCGCTATTGGGTTAAAGGCGAAGCAGGATGTAGTCTATGCCTCACTGGGTACGTACCAAACCACAGTCACACAGACATCTGTTTACACTCTTGAAACAATTAATCTTTGATTCGATTCTTCGATTATTATTTTTTTTGATTCTTTGATCTTTGATTCATACGTAATTACGTGTCACTATATCTGTTCGCCTGAGGTGTGCTGAGCAGCAGAGAGAGAAATAATTTCAGTGTCAGACCAAAGGCTGAAATGTCAAACCCTGCTGCTGTCAGGACAGCAAGGATGAAGAGCTCACTGAAATATCTGCGTCATCCCTGCAACAAAACTCTAAGGACAGAGTGAATCAGGGAGAAGCTCACGCAAAGAAAATCGAAGAGCTCGGAAATGCAGCCGCAGTGCAAGTGTCCTGCACTGACACTCCTTCGTGCAGAGCCACAAAATATAAAATTCCTCTACTGGAATGAGCTCTGAGCCCCTCTGGAGGCTGAAATTCAGAGGAAATATATGCCTGTGACAGCCTCACACAGCCAGTGTGACAGACGCTGGGCAGACAGAGGGAAACCTTGAGACTGATCTCTGAAGTGCACAACAGGCACCGAGAGTGGTGTAATGCGGCTGTGCACGCAGCGTAGCAGGAGAGCACATGCACAGGGTAGAGGAGATGAGAGGTGACTTCCTCCTCAGAGTTATATGGAGGGCAAAAAGCCCCTCTAACTTTATAGCTCTGGATCTGTAGGAACTCGTGATACTGTCAATAGTGAAAAACTGGGTTTTGGCACAGCTGATCTGCCATCTCCTTGTATTCTGAGGCATGACGGTGCACAGGGCTGATAAGTCACTCACTTTCTTTGCTGACATCAGTGCTAACAGCATGGCTGTTTAAGCGACAAAGCTTAAGGGGCCGAGATGGTGTTGGGGCAGGGCAGCTGACTCGGGACCCGATGTTCCTGGGCTCGATCCCTGGTCATTGCACATCTCGTGGTGTCTCTGAGCAGGACACCCAATCCCGAATTGCTCCCCGGACGCTTACATAGCTGCCTACTGCTCCACCTGGGTGTATCCCAGGTGCGGTGGGTTAAATGCAGAGAGCCAATTTCATCTTTGTATAGGAAAATACAGTGATGACAACACATAGCAATTTATTTGTTTTTTGTTTATTTAAGTGAAACAATCTAAAGGTTCAAATTGTAGCAGCTGAGGGGACACAAGATGGGGTCCACGTCCTCTACACAGCGTTGAAACACTGCCCATTTTGACATGTAACATGGTGGAGGCTGCTCCTGTGCTCTGAATTGTGTTCACCACATCCTGAGGAAGACCCAGTCTCTCTTAAGCGCTCCCGTTCAGTGGCCAGGGCCAGAGGCACGGGCTTATCACTGGGAAGTTCCTGATCCTTCCTCCCACCTGTGAGAAGAATCCTTCTACCACGGCAGTTGCCACAGGTGGCCTGATAGCAGCTGCTGCAGGCACGGGAACCATGATGCACCCATGGAGCAGCTACAATTATTCTCAGCTGTTCCTCCCACACCCGGTCCAAGAGGCTCGGGATCAGCGGGACAAGAGGGAATGTGTAAAGCTGTCTGTTCGGCCACGGGCGGCGCGCAAACGTGTCCACTCCCAACGTGAGTTTGTCCTACAGATTTAGTGAGAACTAGAACTCACACTGAGCATTTTGACTGACATGACTGACAGAGCTGTCACTGAGCTGTGAAGCTGCACTTTCCATAGTGGCTGAGTTCAGCTTGACACCAGATAAACAATGAGCTGGGATGGAATAGGTGAGCTCTCTCTCTGCCCAGGTTGGACAGAAGTGTCGCTAACGTCCTCGTTGGCACTTTCACCTCCTTTCTGGATCGAGCCATCGGGAGCAGATCATCCACATAAAACATGACTCACATCAGTAATGGCAATCACCACGCTTTTGGAGAATGTGCGGGGGCGAGCAAGTACCCGAATGTCAGGAGGTTGTGGTATTGGACTCACTGGTCAGCGAGTCTGGCTGTGAACTGGTCATTGGGGGACGGGGGCACAAGCTGTCGTCCGACATGCCGACCCGCTCTGACCTCGAAAGCAGCAGTCAGGCTTGGTTCTAGTGGACGGGTAGGAGGGAACCTCTTGTTAGTGAGCCCCTCTACCTTTGTGATGGGCACAGTGGTGAACACGAGCGCTCTCAGCTTCAGCGGATCAGCTGTTGCTCCAAACATGTACGTCGTCACGGCTGGAATGAGGCAAGACTGAGTCTCGTGTGCGGGGAAGCAGACTTCCCCTCCAAGTCGTCTGGAGGCAGCAGAGCTAGTGGCTCTGGCACAGTCATGTCTTTAGCATTTGTCGCTCTCTGAATTACTTCAGGCAGAGCATGCACGAGCGCGCTGGAAGTCCACCTACCGAAGGCCGCTCTGTCTCCAGCTCTTCCGTCTGGGAGGAGGGGAGCAAAGCTGATAGCTGACTCCTCGTCAGAGGCAGACACGTTTGAATCCTTCTCCATTGAAAAAATTAAGGGCCTTGTCCAGTGGGTAGCTTTCTGGAAACTGGAATGGGTCTTCGCATGAAGCAAAATGTCCGCCTGGCGTTGTTTCTCGTCGCGTGGTAGAAGCTTGCAACACGGGCAGGAAGCCTGTGGTGTCATGGCTCAACCTGCGTGTTCTGCTCAGTGACAGCCTTCCCAGATGGAGTGCAGGTCGAAGCGGAGGCTGAACCCCATCCTGCAGACTGGACACAGGCGAATGTCTCCGCTGGACATCTTCTGCTCTTTAATTTTCGTATGTGCTTGCTGGCTGAAGATAAAAGGGTAGCTGGTCCCCGGTCTCGAGGCAATTTATACAGACCAGGGCTTGGCCCGCACAGCAGGTGGGCGTGGACTCAAACTTTCAGTGCTGCGCACGAGGGGTAAACCCTCTGGCGACAGCCTTAAAGGGCGAAGCCTCATCAAAATAGAATCAAGTCAGTTCTTAGCTCTGGAGAACAGAGGAGGAAGTGGATGTTGACCTAGAAGGCGTACTAATGGAGGAAATGTCACTTTTTTAAATACTGTAAAATAAATATTCTGTCAATTAAAAACATAACTGTAGTGTAGAGTTTTTAAACAAAAATCCTTAAAATGTTAAAATAAAATAAAAAATAGATATTTTTATTTCAGGCTGAGGCAACTTTAAAAGACTAGTTTTTTGCGGAACAATATTTTAGCTAGTATTTTTAAACAGTTAAATAGGTTGATGTTTCACCCTGAGGAGCATGAATAGTCATAAATTAAAGGGTTAAAACTGTCTTATTCATATGTACACAATACCTTTAGCTTTTGATGTTGAGCAGATTTCATGATCTTGTCTGTAGTTGGAGAAAACAGTGAGGTTTTTGAGCTGCTTGCATTCAGCTGTGACTGCTGCGAAATAAAATAAAACTGAAGACGAGTTCATTGTGGAATGATTATTTATTACTCCTGTTATCTTGTTCTACAAAATTGATTGACCACTGCTGCTACTTATGACTTCATAACTCTTTCCATGCCTGTGATGCAGGTAAGACATTTTCATCAGTGTTTAAACAGTCTGTTCACCGCACAGAACATCTATGTGCTGATGTTGGAAAATGACTCCAGCCTCCTGCTCAAAATGACTGAGAAGGCTGTGAGAGACTGTTCTTTTAGTAGCTGCCTGGGTTTGGTTCTGTAAACACTAGGACAAGACTCGGATCAGAACCAAGGCAGAGCAAGCATTGGGAGTTTAGTGTACTTGTAATGCGTTGACTTTCTGTATTCTGACTGCTCCTCCAAAGCTTTGTGTTATTAGATTTAATGAAATCTACACCTGATCGTTTGAGAATCAGTTTTTTTGATGACAGCTTAGGTTTTTTTTTTTTTTTTTACCTATTCCCTGTATACCCAATTAACCTTCAAAGGTAAAAGTTTAGTTTATCTTAACCAGTGAATTTTACTTTATGTGTGTACACATTCCTTATTTAGTTATTTTTTGTGGCATCTTTAGCATTAGAATGTAAAAAAAGCATGACTCAAAAATCCACGACAGACCTCGTCAGTTGTAAAGCGTTTTATCTGAACGACAACAAATTGAAAGGGAAACTGCTGCTGCAGCCAAATAACTGTTGAAAATCATAAATGGTAAATGGACTGTGCTTATAGAGCACCTTTCTGTCGATACTCAAAGTGCTTTACTCTACAATCTGTGCCCTCATTTACCCATTCATACAACACTACTATATTGCAACAAAGCTAATGTGAATCTAAAGATTAGTCAGTGCTTTAGATCACATTCATACACCGATGGGACACGCAGTGTGTCTTGCCCAGGGACACTTCAACAAGTATCTGCTGGTGGAATCGAACCACCAGTTCTCCCACTGGAAGACGACTGCTCTAAACACTCAGCCGCCCGTGTAATCAAAGTGTCGCCCTGATACAGTTCATTTTCTGACAATAGCCCGATGTCTTAATTACGTTTTTTTTTTTTTCCCATTTGTTAGTGTGATTAAAACGTTATGTTTTTCAATAGTGACAAGTTATTTCACATTTTTCTAGTTGGTGTAAAACAATAAAAATAAAGGCAGATTGTTGTTTTTTTGAATGAAATGGTTAGCCGTTATTGTTTAGGCTATAAAGTAACCTCTTTCTCAATAATGTCACATCAGTCTGAAAATTTGCTATATTGGCTAATATTAAATGTTTACACTTTTGCACAACTGTTTAGTTTGTCGCCATTTTTTAAACTGAACGTGTTCCTGCATAAAATCGGTAAACTAAACTAGTGGTGTCGTGCAAATGTGTGGATTTATTAGTAGCTCATGTAGCGTTCTTTCACAGCAGAATGTTGTTGACGCGTTGTTTTATTAACAATCACATTGACTGACTTGCAACAAATGTTGGTAGAGAATGAGATGCCATCCCACAGCAGTGTGTGACCAAGCTGGTGAGCAGCATGAAGAGGTGCCAGGCTGTTGTGGCTGTGTATGGTTCTTCCACATGCTGCTGAGGCTCCAGTTTGTTCAATGAGTAAATTAAGTTGTCATTATGTTTTGTTTCTTGATACTTATTTGTTAAATGCAATAAACAACACAGAACCAGAGTCAACAGCAGGATAAGATGTTTGGTTTTGTCAGAGAAGTTTTGACAAGTTTTACACGAGCATCATCCTCATTTAGTTCATCTCCTAAAATGACATTCATCCAAAAGTTCTACTGTTAATAATATTTCTGTGATAATTCAGTCATGTTTCCAATCATTTTACAACAAGCTGTTTGGTTTAATATCACTGTATCAATACTGAAAATTTAGTATCAAATTTCATACTTACCAGTAATGATGTATAACCTATTGTTTTATTTTGCTGTATTTCTTTATTTTATTTTACTTTTGTTTGCAATAAAGCTTATGGTTGTGGAATAGTTTGCATCCTGGTGATAATTTGAGTGGAACGCACTGATTTATTTTCAATAAAACAGAACAAAAGGTTAAATCATGTCATCTGGACAAGTTTCTTAACGGGAGAAACGTTTCATTGGAAAGACTTTATCAGTCTGTGGCCTGCCCACCCAGATCTGTTTTCAATAGAACAATACTTCTTTATTTTAATTTGAGACCTAGTTTTGAGAATCTTTCATAGATTTACATCAAATTGCAGGTGCCCTGCCACAAGTCCAAATAAGTT
>NC_056517.1:4654462-4655568 GCF_014905685.2 Nematolebias whitei | reverse complement strand
AGATTTACATCAAATTGCAGGTGCCCTGCCACAAGTCCAAATAAGTTTACATACGAAAAAGTGATGAGCGTAGAACGCAGAAAAAAAATTCAGTCAAAAGCTTTTTTCTGCCTTAATTCCTGCATTAAATACGCTGCCAGTGTTTCTCTTACAAAGTCTGAGGAGGAGGAAGAAGTTCCACTCCAGCAGCTCCTGAAAGTCATCCACTCAGTAGCTTGGACGTT
The DNA here is from genome assembly GCF_014905685.2 of Nematolebias whitei. Lineage (NCBI taxonomy): Eukaryota > Metazoa > Chordata > Actinopteri > Cyprinodontiformes > Rivulidae > Nematolebias > Nematolebias whitei. The sequence continues at coordinate 4,655,344 of NC_056517.1, read as the reverse complement.
CCAAGCAGTCCACAAGATGGCCGACTGGGAGAATCTGTATGTAGTAAACTGTATTTTGTGCAGTATATTTAATGACTGACAGTAGTCCCTCACTGCTTCGCGGTTCGACTCACAGACTCTATCGCAGTTTATGATGTACAGTCCATACTGTACAGTACTGTACAAGTTGTTTTTTATACGATTGTGGACTGTACAGAAATATCACTGTACTGTACTTGTGTGGTTGTAAAAACGTTGATGACAAAATAAATAAATTCAGACAGGCGCTGCCATTTTGTAGTTTTCTTTCATTCAGCCTCCAACTTTACTGTAATCACCACTCAGACTACATTTCCAAGAAAATTCAACTTTACAAACGTAAGATTCAAAATAAATTGTAAATCATGTGAGGACTTGTCTCTTTATAAAGCAGAGGCGTTGTGCTACGTGACCCGGGTGCTGACTGGCTGTTACCATACCACTTTATTTATGGAGAACTTAAAACAGCTACAAGGCCAACCAAAGTGCTGTACAGACAGAACAACAGGTAACACACAAAGCAAAATACAAAATGAAGTAAATCAGAATATAGACATAAAAACGATGCAGATAATGACGACAAACCAGTGTGGAGCGTACAGGTTCAAAACACAGATCCTCTGGTGTTGAAAGCTACTGAATAGTAGTGAGTTTTTAAACAGGACTTGAAAACCGAGAGGGAGGGGGCCTGTCTGACAAACAGAGGTAACTCATTCCAGAGTCTTGGTCCTGCTACAGAGAAGGCCCTGTCACCTCTGCGCTTAAGACGAGATCCTGGAACTGTGAGGAGCAACTGGTCCGCTGACCTCAGGGAACGTGGTGGGACATACGGTTGTAGCAAATCAGAGAGATGGGGGGGGGGGG
>NC_056517.1:4652906-4654362 GCF_014905685.2 Nematolebias whitei | reverse complement strand
GGAGACTGACTCCAACATCTTCTGTGCAGCCTTCACCACTCTCTGCAGAGCTTTTCTTTCTGCAGCTGTGCAGCCTCCATGCCACACGTTGATGCTGGAGCACAGGATGCTCTCCACTGAACACACTAATGCTCATTAATGTGATTGTTTTGTTTTGCTAAAGTAATTCAGATAAAAATAAAACCAAGCGTGTTCATTAACTCTCTTTTAGCAACATTTACCACATTATGGTATGGAGTATTATGGAGGTGGTGGAGAGCACCAGGTTCCTGGCGGTGCACATAACCAATCAGCTGTCTCGGTCAAGAAACATTGGATCCCTAGTGAAGAAAGTCCAGCAGCATCTGCACTTCCTCCTTAGGCTGAAGAGAGCACACATCCCACCCCGTGTCCTCACCACATTCTACAGAGGAACCGAGATGGTGTAGGGGCAGGGCAACCGACTTGGGACCTGAAGGTCCTGGGTTCGATCCCCGGTCAATGCATGTCATGGTGTCTCTGAGCAGGACACCCAATCCCGAATTGCTCCCCAGGTGCTTATACAGCTGCCCACTGCTCCACCTGGGTGTATCCCAGGTGCGATGGGTTAAATGCAGAGAGCCAATTTCATCTTTGTATGGTAACATACAATGATGACAACATATTGGCCAGCTACATCCCAGCTTGGGAAGGAAGATGCCCGGCTGCAGACTGGAAAGATTTGAGGATGAGATTGAGAACGGCAGAGAAGATCATTAGGACACCCCTCCCATCCATCCAGGACATTGGTCTAAGACTCTGTCTGACCAGAGCAAATAAAATCAAAAAAGACAACTCACATCCACAACATGGACTGTTTACTCTGTTGACCTCTGGCAGGAGGTACCACAGCCTGAGGACCAGAACCACCAGGTTCTGAAACAATTTCATCCCACGAGCCATTAGACTGCTGAACTCAGGTCACAGCCACAGACATCCCTAAACACCAAAGTGTATAAAATTCATGTAAATTATGTACTTCTACACTGCTGTGGAGAAATTAAACCAAACTTTGTTCTACCTAAAAAAAATTAAAAAAAACTAGTCCATGCATTTATTACAACCCGGCTGGCCTACTGTAACTCACTTTATGCTGGGGTCAGTCAGGTCTCTCTCTCTCACGTCTCCAGCTCGTCCAAAATGCTGCAGCTCGGCTACTAACAGGAACTCACAGGTTTGAGCACATTACTCCGGTTCTGTCCTCTCTTCTCTGGCTTCCTGTGCGTCAGAGTTGATTTTAAGATTCTTCTGCTGACATTTAAGTGTGTTAATGGCCTTGCACCCTCATACCTCTCCGACTTTCTTCATCCTTATGATCCTTCTCGGGCCTTGAGATCATCAGACCAGCTGCTTTTAGCCGTACCAAAAACCAGCTGAAGCTCAGAGGAGATCGGGTGTTTTCAGTCGTGGGCCCTAAACTCTGGAACAATCTGCCCAT
>NC_056517.1:4650053-4652806 GCF_014905685.2 Nematolebias whitei | reverse complement strand
ATGAGGGTGCAAGGCCATTAATGCACTTAAATGTCAGCAGAAGAATCTTAAAATCAACTCTGACGCACAGGAAGCCAGAGAAGAGAGGACAGAACCGGAGTAATGTGCTCAAACCTGCGAGTTCCTGTTAGTAGCCGAGCTGCAGCATTTTGGACGAGCTGGAGACGTGAGAGAGAGACCTGACTGACCCCAGCATAAAGCGAGTTACAGTAGACCAGCCGGGTTGTAATAAATGCATGGACTAGTTTTTTTTATTTTTTTTTAGGTAGAACAAAGTTTGGTTTAATTTCTCCACAGCAGTGTAGGAGTACATAATTTACATGAATTTTATACACTTTGGTGTTTAGGGATGTCTGTGGCTGTGACCTGAGTTCAGCAGTCTAATGGCTCGTGGGATGAAATTGTTTCAGAACCTGGTGGTTCTGGTCCTCAGGCTGTGGTACCTCCTGCCAGAGGTCAACAGTGTAAACAGTCCATGTTGTGGATGTGAGTTGTCTTTTTTGATTTTATTTGCTCTGGTCAGACAGAGTCTTAGACCAATGTCCTGGATGGATGGGAGGGGTGTCCTACTGATCTTCTCTGCCGTTCTCAATCTCATCCTCAAATCTTTCCAGTCTGCAGCCGGGCATCTTCCTTCCCAAGCTGGGATGTAGCTGGCCATGATAATAATAATAAAGTGCTATGTGTTGTCATCATTGTATGTTACCATACAAAGATGAAATTGGCTCTCTGCATTTAACCCATCGCACCTGGGATACACCCAGGTGGAGCAGTGGGCAGCTGTATAAGCACCTGGGGAGCAATTCGGGATTGGGTGTCCTGCTCAGAGACACCATGACATGCATTGACCGGGGATCGAACCCAGGACCTTCAGGTCCCAAGTCGGTTGCCCTGCCCCAACACCATCTCGGTTCCTCTGTAGAATGTGGTGAGGACACGGGGTGGGATGTGTGCTCTCTTCAGCCTAAGGAGGAAGTGCAGATGCTGCTGGACTTTCTTCACTAGGGATCCAGTGTTTCTTGACCAAGACAGCTGATTGGTTATGTGCACTGCCAGGAACCTGGTGCTCTCCACCACCTCCATAATACTCCATACCATAATGTGGTAAATGTTGCTAAAAGAGAGTTAATGAACATGCTTGGTTTTATTTTATCTGAATTACTTTAGCAAAACAAAACAATCACATTAATGAGCATTAGTGTGTTCAGTGGAGAGCATCCTGTGCTCCAGCATCAACGTGTGGCATGGAGGCTGCACAGCTGCAGAAAGAAAAGCTCTGCAGAGAGTGGTGAAGGCTGCACAGAAGATGTTGGAGTCAGTCTCCCCACCATCACAGACATCTACACCTCCAGATGCAGGAAGAGGGCCACCTGCATCATGAAGGACCCCACTCACCCAGCACACACACTTTTTGGCCCGCTCCCCTCAGGAAGGAGGTTGAGGAGCATTAAGTGTAGAACCACTAGACTGAGGAACAGCTTTTACCCTGAGGCTGTTAGACTCATGAATCTCTAACCAGAATAATCACTCTAATGCCACTTTAATTGGAGATTTGACACTTTGTGCTGCTGATTATCCTTGCTGCTGATTTCTTACCCATAAGCTGCTATATTCACACCCATTTGCTCACACCAGCCTCATGCTCAGGCTGTTTAATAAACCGTATTTTATTACAATATTATTGTTTATCTTGGATCCTTGTATACTGTTTCTTGAAAATGTGTTCTAGAATTGCGCCGCTCCAGTTGGCTGCATGTTGGAGCAGCTCTGTTACTTTCATGCTGAGATTTTGCTTTTGGAAACTTTAATTCCTCTTTTTCTGGATGATTGTTTTACCTGGATGATTGTTTCCTCTGGTATCAGATGCTGTGCAGCTGCAAGGATTTTTACTGAAACTTTTTTAGTTTTGGACATTTGTTATGATGAGTAACCATGGCAACAAGGGATTTACAAGAGATCCTTCCTGCCTACAGTCATCAGTATCTATAGCATCTCTTAATGAAATGAGGATAACGAGTTACAACAACAAATAATTTCCCTTTGGGATTAATAAAGTATTTTTGAATTGAATTGAATATTATTACTATATTTGGGTGTAACTGGGACCTTGAGTACACAATTTCGTTCCACTTCATGCACCACATGTGATGCGAATGACAATAAAGTCATTTTGAACCTTGAGTATCAAGCTGTGAGTACCTGTCCTATTTTCTACTACGGTCAAGCCTCCACTTCAAAGTCAGCCCTCACGCAGTTGGTTTTGCACGCAAACAACATGAATTACGGTAGTTACACTTGCGAAGTGCATTCAAAATAAAAGCAGTCATCTGACTCCTGTTGGGTACAAACACTGTACAGTCCCTCGGATTATCACGGGGGTTATGTTCCAGAAACCGCGCAATAGGTGAAAAACTGAAGTAGGAACTCTATATTTATTTTAGTATTTATATATATATATATATATATATATATATATATATATATATATATAGGGGCGGCTTTGGCTGAGTGGTTAGAGCAGTCTTCCTCCAATGCAAGGTTGGGGGTTCGAATCCACCAGCAGTCGCATGCTGAAGTGTCACTGGGCAAGACACTGAACTCCTCAAAGCCTCTGATGTGTGTCCCATCAGTGTATGAATGTGATAAAAGCCCCAATTAGTCCCTTTAGAATGATTTGTTCAATTGTCTTTGTAGAGATCTAGTAGAGATGTATGAATGGGTAAATGAGGCACAGATTGTAGTGTAAAGAGCTT
>NC_056517.1:4648766-4649953 GCF_014905685.2 Nematolebias whitei | reverse complement strand
GATTAGTCACTTTAGAATGATTTGTTCAATTATCTTTGTAGAGATCTAGTAGAGCTGTATGAATGGGTAAATGAGGCACAGATTGTAGTGTTAAGCGCTTTGAGTATCTTGAAATAAGATAGAAAGGCGCTATATAAGTACAGTCCATTTACCATATATATTTTAAGGCTTTATAAACTCTTCCCACAATCTTGCAAAGTTCTAAACTCTTAAACCTACGTTATTTTAACAACACATGTATATGTACTGAACAGTTCTGCAAAATCTTAGATGGGTGCTCACCAGATCTGCGGACCAGCAGCTCAATTCCAGTTCTGCAGACCTCCCCTGCAGCATGAAGCCCACCGCCCCGTCCAGGTTGATGTGCATGTGGATAATTGAGCTTCGGAAAGCTTCAGGATTATTTGTGACTTTGTTGCCAGTTCTGTGAGCTTCATAGATAGATCCCTACTTCTGACTTTGTGTTGCAAAACTTTCCCTCCAGTTTGGCAGAACGCAGTGGCCGTAAGCTCTGTTGGCTTCTGGGTAGTTTAGTTCTTTTGACTTGTGTTACAGTGTAGGCTTATTGAAGGTAAACTACAAAATGGCGGCGCCTGTGTCTAAAGTATTTTTTCATTAATTTTTTTATCCCGTACCGTCCCAATCATGTGAGTAATATTAAAGTTGACAATCGTTTGTCGTGTACAATTTAACTACTACTCTCCACTCTTGATGGAGAGTGAAGATGTCTCTAAACAAAACTCTGTATGCCATGGAACAAACTCTTCCTACCATCACATCTTTAAGATACACATACGTATTATATATTCAAATCTAGGCATTTTTCTCATCTAAAATTTAAAATGTCTGCCACGTGGCAGTCTCCATCAAAGTTTCTCCAGGAACTTTCTACAAACTGGATTCCAAAAAAGTTGGGACACTAAACAAATTGTGAATAAAAACTGAATGCAACGATGTGGAGGTACCAACATCTAATATTTTATTCAGAATAGAACACAAATCACAGATCAAAAGTTTAAACTGAGAGAATGTATCATTTTAAGGGAAAAATCTGTTGTTTGCCAATTTCATGGCGTCAACAAATCCCAAAAAAGTTGGGACAAGTCTATTTTTACCACTGTGTGGCATCCCCCCTTCTTCTTACAACACTCAACAGACGTCTGGGGACAGAGGAGACCAGTTTCTCC
>NC_056517.1:4646950-4648666 GCF_014905685.2 Nematolebias whitei | reverse complement strand
GTTGGGGGTTCGAATCCACCAGCAGTCGCATGCTGAAGTGTCACTGGGCAAGACACTGAACTCCTCAAAGCCTCTGATGTGTGTCCCATCAGTGTATGAATGTGATAAAAGCCCCAATTAGTCCCTTTAGAATGATTTGTTCAATTGTCTTTGTAGAGATCTAGTAGAGATGTATGAATGGGTAAATGAGGCACAGATTGTAGTGTAAAGAGCTTTGAGTATCTTGAAATAAGATAGAAAGGCGCTATATAAGTACAGTCCATTTACCATATATGTTTTAAGGCTTTATAAACTCTTCCCACAATCTTGCAATGTTCTAAACTCTTAAACCTACGTTATTTTAACAACACATGTATATGTACTGAACAGTTCTGCAAAATCTTAGATGGGTGCTCACCAGATCTGCAGACCAGCAGCTCAATTCCAGTTCTGCAGACCTCCCCTGCAGCATGAAGCCCACCGCCCCGTCCAGGTTGATGTGCATGTGGATAATTGAGCTTCGGAAAGCTTCAGGATTATTTGTGACTTTGTTGCCAGTTCTGTGAGCTTCATAGATAGATCCCTACTTCTGACTTTGTGTTGCATAACTTTCCCTCCAGTTTGGCAGAACGCAGTGGCCATAAGCACTGTTGGCTTCTGGGTAGTTTAGTTCTTTTGACTTGCGTTACAGTGTAGGCTTATTGAAAGTAAACTACAAAATGGTGGCGCCTGTCTAAAGTATTTTTCCGTTAATTTTTTATCCCGTACCGTCCCAATCATGTGAGTAATATTAAAGTTGACAATCGTTTGTCCTGTACAATTTAACTACTACTCTCCACTCTTGATGGAGAGTGAAGATGTCTCTAAACAAAACTGTATGCCATCGAACAAACTCTTCCTACCATCACATCTTTAAGATACACATACGTATTATATATTCAAATGTAGGTATTTTTCTCATCTAAAATTTAAAATGTCTGCCACGTGGCAGTCTCCATCAAAGTTTCTCCAGGAACTTTCTACAAACCGGATTCCAAAAAAGTTGGGACACTAAACAAATTGTGAATAAAAACAATGCAATGATGTGGAGGTGCCAACATCTAATATTTTATTCAGAATAGAACACAAATCACAGATCAAAAGTTTAAACTGAGAGAATGTATCATTTTAAGGGGAAAATCTGTTTCCAAATTTCATGGCGTCAACAAATCCCAAAAGTCCATTTTTTACCACTGTGTGGCATCCCCCCTTCTTCTTACAACACTCAACAGACGTCTGGGGACAGAGGAGACCAGTTTCTCAAGTTTAGAAATAGGAATGCTCTCCCATTCATGTCTAATACAGGCCTCTAACTGTTCAATCGTCTTGGGCCTTCTTTGTCGCACCTTCCTCTTTATGATGCGCCAAATGTTCTCTATAGGTGAAAGATCTGGACTGCAGGCTGGCCATTTCAGTACCCGGATCCTTCTCCTACGTAGCCATGATGTTGTGATTGCTGCAGAATGTGGTCTGGCATTATCGTGTTGAAAAATGCAGGGTCTTCCCTGAAAGAGATGACGTCTAGATGGGAGCATATGTTGTTCTAGAACCTGAACATAGTTCTCTGCATTAATGGTGCCTTTCCAGACATGCAAGCTGCCCATGCCACAAGCGCTCATGCAACCCCATACCATCAGTGATGCAGGCTTCTGAACGGAGCGTTGATAACAACTTGGGCTATCCTTGTCCTCTCTGGTC
>NC_056517.1:4644150-4646850 GCF_014905685.2 Nematolebias whitei | reverse complement strand
TTTGTAATGGATTAACGCGTTAATCTTTTTAGATTAATTGCATGTGTTAACGTTGACAACCTTTATTTATATATATATATATAAACTACTACTTGTACTATCCCTACTTCCTGGTTTTTCACTTATCGTGGGGCTTCAGGGTACAGAGCCCTCGTGATAAACAAGGGACTACTGAATTTCTGTAAATGACATGCCATTAAGGCATTCATAACTGTATGCAGATGATACAACTATATCTGTCTCTTCTGATAGTTTGGATCAGGTAAATAACTGTAGTCTGTTTCAGAGTGACAGAGAACAGATAAAAGGATCTTGCTGGGTGGAGTTTGCATGTTCTCTCCGTGCATGCGTGTGTTTTCTCCAGGTACTCCAGTTTCCTCCCACAGACCAACAACATGCATGTTAGGCTGACTGGTAACTCTAAATTGTCTCTAGGCGTGAGTGAGTGAGTGAATGGTTTGTTGTCTCATTTGTCTCCATGTGTCCCTGTGATGGACTGGAGACATGTCCAGGGTGTCCCCCTGCCTCTCACACAGTGACCCCCGTGACCCGAAAAGAAAGAAGCAGGTAAAGATGATGGATGGTGTTGGGCTCTGAACGTTCTGTCAGACCAACTCAAACGTATATTTCTTTAAATGAGACAATCAACAGAACGAATTATAAGAGATCAAAAACTAACAATGTCCACACATGAACATGACTGTGACTAAAATGAGTAGAAACATCGCAATAATTCAACATAATGTCCATTTTATGTCTCCACAAATAATAACATTTGTCTTACAGTCCTGTGTCACCGGGACTACAGTCCAGCTGTTTAGTCTCCTGCTTCAAAAACATCTGGATAAACTGCAGATAGTTCAAAATAAGGATTAGAACTTGTCTGTTTTTGGAGCAAATGTTAATGGATGAAGGTCAGAGGAAGACCAGTCTGCAGCTTCTCTTTACATAAAGTGTGGACTTTACATGAAGTTCTAGAACTGTGCCGCTCCAGGTGGCTGCATGTTGGAGCAGCTCTGTTACTTTCATTCTGAGATTTTGCTTTTGGAAACTTTAATTCCTCTTTTTCTGGATGTAAATCACATTTTTTTGGATGATTGTTTCCTCTGGTATCAGATGCTGTGCAGCTGGAAGGATTTGTACTGAAACTTTTTTAGTTTTGGACATTTGTTATGATGCGTAACCATGGCAACAAGGCAGTTTTCTACAACCAACAGCAGCTGATTAAAATCGCAAAAGCTCAAATAATATCTCAACTACAGCCCTAAATTTCAAATGAGTTGAAAAGGATGTTCTGTGGACGCATTCTCATCTACCTGCCAGCTGTGCTCGAGTGCCTGACCACAGATCCTGGAACTAGCAGGAAACACGGCTCATGACAGCAGAAGGACAGGATCGTCCCTCAGCACCTACAGCTGGCTGTCCGCAGCGACGAGGAGCTCAACAAGCTGCTGGGAGGAGTGGCCATTGCACTGGGAGGATTTCTGCCCAACATTCAGGTGATCCTGAAGCCCAGGAGGCCAACCAAGTGCAAGTAAACGGATCAACATCTGTGGCCAGTTTTTTCAGATCTGCTATAAGACGGACCATCACAAGAGATCCTTCCCGCCCACAACCATCAACATCTAGAACAACTCTTTTATGAAACAAGGAAAATGAGCTACAACAACATTTAATTTCCCTCTGGGATTAATAAAGTATTTTTGAATTGAATTGAATGAACCTTTGGGCCTGTCCTCACTGTGTCTGTTTCTCCTTCCTGTCCTCAACCCCAGCCGGTTGAAGCAGGCGGAGGTGAGCCTGGTTCTGCTGGAGGTTTCTTCCTGTTCTTTCCACCGTTGCCTTTGTACTAACTCAGGATGGGAGACTGCAACGAAATAAAGACTCAGTGCATCTGCTGGCTTCCTTCCTACCTTAGATAAATAACTTTATAATGAATGTTTCTGTTCAGTGCCCTGAGACGACTTCTGTTATGACTTGTCACTATAGAAATAAACTGAAATGAACTGAATCCCCACTGCAACACGAATATGGAAACTCATTCTGACAAGTGTTTCCTTTAAAAATCACAATAAACGACATGTTACTGTTAACCACATGTTAGAAATCACATGAATAAACTGCACAAAATAAAGTGTAGGTGCTTTACTTTCTATTGCTGCAGGAGTTCCGTGCTGACTCGGGTAAAGTTAGTAAAAGTTTTGACTTGCAAAGCAGGGAGGGGGTTGTGTGCATGAAGCCTAATGAAGCTGTTTTAACTACGTGGAACTGTCATTCAGTCAACCTTTATTTAGACAGGTTAATCTCAATGAGCCTCGGGGACTCATTTACAAGAGACCTGATTTTAATAAAGAATGATGACAACAGTGGACAACAGAGACAACAACTGACAATCATAAAGGATGCGTACAATTATTTTTAAACAAGTGAAAATAAAATTAAAAGGAAAAGTAGCAACAACAACAAAAAACCAGCTTGGTTTTAAGACGGTGTAGAAAACTAAAAACAGGAACATGTCTGCATTAGTTTTTCCCAGGAACTTAACAATATGAAAGCTTCATGAGACTGTTTCTGGTAAACTAGTGTTTACCTGTGAAGTGACAGGTGAGACATGTCCTGATGTGAGCAGCAACATCGAGACAACAAAACTGAACGTCTCCGATGTGATCCTATTCATTTCTGCCTCCCGATTCATCATGA
>NC_056517.1:4638830-4644050 GCF_014905685.2 Nematolebias whitei | reverse complement strand
TCCATCTGCTGAAAAGCTTTATGGAGATGAAGATTTCATTTTCAGCATGACCTGGCACCTGCTCACAGTGCCAAAACCACTGGTAAATGGTTTACTGACCATGGTATTACTGTGCTCAATTGGCCTGCCAACTCTCCTGACCTGAACCCCATAGAGAACCTGTGGGATATTGTGAAGAGAAAGTTGAGAGACACAAGACCCAACACTCTGGATGAGCTTAAGGCCGCTATCGAAGCATCCTGGGCCTCCATAACACCTCAGCAGTGCCACAGGCTGATTGCCTCCATGCCACGCCGCCTTGAAGCAGTCATTCATGCAAAAGGATTCCCGACAAAGTATTGAGTGCATAACTGAACATGATTATTTGAAGGTTGGCGTTTTTTGTATTAAAAACACTTGTCTTTCATTGGTGGGATGAAATATGCTAATTTTTTGGGACAGGCATTTTGGGTTTTCATGAGCTGTATGCCATAATCATCAGTATTAAAACAATTAAAGACCTGAAATATTTCAGTTGGTGTGCAATGAATCTGAAATATATGAAAGTTTCATTTTTATCATTACATTATGGAAAATAATGACCTTTATCACAATATGCTAATTTTTTAGAAGGACCTGTATTTGGACCTATAAGGCCTCTATCCTGTGGAGGGTTACCTGGATATTCTCCAGATCCACTTTCCAGTCTAGTGAGGGCAGTAATGCTCTTAAATTAGTTTGCCAACCACCAATTAAAATCAAAAGAAGAAGAAGGGTTACATGTTTTGATCACATAGTGGCACTTAAGAGACATTTGACATTTATAAATTAATGTTTGAAACAAAATTACTTCTGTAAACCTTGCCGAGTATGAAAATTTGGAAAACTGGTTTGAGGCAACAAAATATTTTCTTCAACAAACCTGCATATTTACATTTCAAGCTTACAAAGTTAAACATTGTGATTAATCATGATTAATCTGATTAAATTTTTAATCGATTGACAGCACTAATATATATATATATATACATATAAAGGTATTTTAAGCCCTTCCCACACTTTTGCAATATTCTAAACAACGTTTCTAAACTCTAAACGCTCTAAAAGACACAGAATGCCATGATTTCAGCTTCCTGCCTCCTCTGCTCTTTGCCAGTGCTCTCGGCCACGCCCACTTCTCCGCTCTGTATGGAGATCAGCTGATCAGCTGCAGGAGGAAGCTTATAATGTAGACAGAGGTGCAGGAGGTGCTAAATAATTTAAAATAATTTATCTTAAATAAAAATTTCCTGCCGATCATGCAGCTCATCCATCAATCAGCCAGTTGTGTGTCACGTCCAATCTTACTTTGAAAAACCGCGATAGAGCGAGTTTACGATAAACGAACCACGAAGCAGCGAGGGACTACTGTACTATAAAGCAGAAGACCTAGGCAGGTGCCTTGTGGGACTCCACGTGGAAGGGTGTCAAAGTTTGAACAGATACCTTTAAACACAATAGTTTCCTGCTACTGATGTATCTACTCACAAAGTCCAAGGCTGAGCTTATAAACTATAAGCTTCATAAGTAAAAGCTCATAATGAACAATATCAAAGACTGCGCAGAAATCAAGAAACGCTTTCTGGTCACTGTGATGACATGAAATGAGATTATACTTTAATATCACTGAAACGTAAAGAACTGACTCACGTGTCCTCTTCACGTTCAGGAGCTTTGGATTTATTCACCTTCGTGTGTCAGAGTACCAGCTATCCAGCAGCGTACCCACTGAGCAACCCGACGGCCAAGTCAGCGATACGAGCACTTTCTGTTGAAGCGCACGGCAATCGTTCTTAATAATTAATTATACTGTAAAACTTCAGATACTAAATGGCCCCCAGAGACAGTCAGCAAGATCCATGTAGGCAGTAGGACATGGACTCAGTGATAAGAGCGTCTTTTATTTAGCAGCTCTGTGATAAAATTCCCAGTGTTCCCTGTCATTTCCCCAGTTCTTCCTGATTTCCTGAGTCTCTGGGAACCCTGACGCAGCACATGCTCAGACCTGAACACCTACCGTGAACGTAGTCCTAGACAAGAGTCCAAAATGGAAGTCTCCAAGTAAGAAGATGGAGGTGGAGTAAAAGCTAACCAGCAGCGGTACAAATATTACTAATAAGTCAAGTGAACAAGGCCAAACATCAGGGTTCTACAGAAGGGTGAGAACAAGAACACTTTGAGAACAAAAAGAACTTCTTCCACACAAACGAGCGTGCAGCTGGTGTGTAACAGTTCATCTCAGGTCCGTGCTGAGGATCCAGACCAACGATGTTCTGTTCCTCCAGCAGAGCAGAGCTTCATTTCTCCGTCAGGAAGAGAAACTCGTTCGGTCCAGTTCTCTTCTCTGAGCTCTCCGTCAGCAGAACCAAACCCAGATGATCTGCAGGAGGTTCAGGCCACAGCGGGGATGAAATACTGCAGAGACACGTCTTCATGCAGCAGGACCAGGTGGACCACGGTCTGATGGACCAGGTCTGAGGAGACAGGAGGGACACATCGGATCAGAACAGAACCAACCCAGCTCAGAGAAGAACTCAGAACACTGAAATGTCTTTAACCTGCAGGTTGGACGGAAATCATCCAGTTTTTTAGGCACTGTTATGTTGAAAATGTTTTTTGAAGAATTATTGCGTATGAAGGTTAATTAACTCCTCCCTTTATGGTGCATTCACTGACAAATGGAAAAACATAATTTTCAGCCTCAAATTGAGAACAAAATGAAAGATAAACATAATGAGTTGTGTTTTCTGGTTGACAAAGAGCTGGTAAAACTTATGAAATCATTTCTTCATGACTTTAAGTCAAATTTATCATTTCTAGTGTTAATCTGAAAGATAAAACATCAAACTTTACTTTTTGTGAGGTTCAGTGAATGCAGCATTGATTGAAGTCAAAGTTGGGTGAAAATATAAAAACAACTAAATTGATTCTTTTGTTCCTACGAGGAGTTCAAAACATTCATAAACGACTGAAGATGATTTTTCTGAATTAAAGTAGAAAAACAAAGAGACAGACAACTTTTTAGTTTGTTCATAAATATAAAAAACAAACAAAAGAAGGTTAAATCATTTCATCTGGACCAGTTTCTTTAAGGGACAAATGTTTCGTCTTCCATGCACAAGACTTCATCAGTCCAACAAACCTTTTTCTGAATGTCCTCAGGCTGTTTCTGTGAGTAGCAAGTCGATCATCTGGCCTAAACATTTGATTGTTATACACGATGACTGATTGTTTTGGACAGACGGGCACGAGTTAAAAGCTGCTGAGATTCTAACAGGAGGTTAGAAGGCTACTTATGGGACAGATCTGGTTGGCAGGACACAGACTGATGAAGTCTTCCAGATGGAAGAAGAAACATTTCTCCCTTAAAGAGCCTGGTCCAGATTCTTTTGTTGTCTACCTGGATGACTGAGCCTACAAACCTTTTGTTTTTTATATAAAAAAAAATTTCATTTGGACTCCTTTAAATTTAGATAAAAGAGAAGCATTAACTTTAAAACTCAGTTTTGTGAACATCTGGACTTTGTGGCTGAACTTACTGCACATGGCCTTGCTGGGGTTGACCTGCTGTCCCATGAGGAACTGCTGCAGCTTCCTGATGTCCACCCGGGCCTCCGCCATGTCCTCTGGGTCCCTTCTCTGTGACAAACATCCGTCCTGGGAGGAGTCCTCACCTGCAGAGAGAGAGTGAAGGAGACCTGAAACCCAGGTTCAGGTAAGAAAAGGCCTCCAGCTGGGAGCTCGTCTGAAAGGTGGAGATGTTCCCAGATGTTTTTACCCCACGGAGGGTTTCCCAGGTCTTTGAAGTGGGTGGTGACAGAAACCAGATCCGTCTGAATCTTCAGGTTCATCTCTCCGTTCATGTTGGCCTCGATCACCTGAAAAAAACAGAAACACATTTTAAATCAAACTGGTTGTGGTCCAGCAGCACCACCTCGAGGCGGTTTGAGTGACCAGTAGAGGAAGAAAAGGAGAGTTTGACGGAAAGTTTTCTTTCTGAAGAAGTGAGAAGAATCTGATCCTACCAGGAAGTTGGAGAGGTTCTTCATCCTGTCCACAACGTTCTTCATGGTCTTCAGAGGAGGCAGGTAGATGCTGACCTGCAAACACAAGACGGGTCACGGGTCTGAAGGAACCGTCTGAGGACTCAGTTCTCTGGACAGGAGCGGTGCTCACATCGAAGTCCGGGACGCTCGGTTCTTTGAACTCGTGCCACAGACTCTTGGGGATGACATCGACGGGGACGTCATGAGTGACGACTCGGCTGATGCTGGACATGGTGGGCTGAACGGGGACACATGGAGGTCGGGTTTCATCAGATCAAAACTTACAGTTCAACACTTCAACCTGCAGCTACAGTAAACCTTAAAACATGTCATGAAGTGGACCGAGCGGAGACAAAGCGTCCCGTTTCTTGTGTCTTCTGTCTCACCAGCTCAGCAGCGATGGTCAGACAGGGGCAGTGCTTCTTGGTCAGCTTGATTTTAACAGATTTGGCGTTTTGGATCGTCTTCAGGGCTCTGGACAAGTTTTCTGGAGTCACCTCCAGACAGATCTCGTTAAACTCAGAGGAGACGCCTTCCATCTGGTACTCATCAAAGAAGTTGGCCTGCCGGGAGGAAGGACACATGGACAGGACAGTTGTCCTACACTTGTTGAGTATTCTCTTTTTTAAGGACAAACTTATTGTGTGAAGATACACCAAGCTTTTATCCAACAGCACCTTGCTAGTGTTAAAAATACAGTTTCTTATATGTCCAAGTGTGATTTGTTTAGTATTTGTGGGTACTGACAGAACGTTTCATCCTGTGGTGTCAGAACCAAACGCCCGATGTACCTGAGCTCACCTGTAGGAGCTCACACCACATGCTGACTCCTCCGTTGGCCACTTTACCAGACAGAACGAAGAACAGGTTGTCTGGAGTCAGACGCAGGACGCACATCTTCGTCAGCTTTGAGATGGTGGTGATCACTCCTGGAGACAGAAACAACAAACCTGATTTCTCCTCCTGGTTCTAGATTTAAATTCTGCCACAAAGTCAGAGTTAACAGATGTGACTTGTGTGAAGATTGTTTGAATTATTCTGAAGGTAATAATGGTTTGTAGCTCCTGCTTTCATTTTGGTTTATACTTTTGTTTTTGACTCAAACTATGGGATGGCAAGTTGCGTGGCCTCTGCTACTTGATAAAAGATACCAACT
>NC_056517.1:4637689-4638730 GCF_014905685.2 Nematolebias whitei | reverse complement strand
TATTGATCTGATCTATTTTGAGTTCTGTTGTTTTCTTATTCACAGTCAAACCAAAACTTCTGATATCTTTACTTATTTTTCCCAGCAAGCTTTAACTGTCTCTTGTGTTGGATGATCCTGTCCATGACCTCTCAGATTAGCCCAGTAATTTAGAGTTAGTTGTTCTCTTCTAATTTTGAGTGGTATTTCTCCCAGTAGTGATGATGTTGGGGTAGATCTCATTGCGCCTGTACACAGTCTCAATGCTCGATATTGAATACGGTCTAATTTTTGTAACGTTGTATCTGCTGCTGAATTATAAACAATGCTTCCATAATCTAGTACTGATCGAATTAATCCTGTGCATACAGCCTTAAGTGCTTTCCTATCTGCCCCCCAGTCACTTCCAGTTAAACACCTCATGATATTTAACACCTTCTTGCATTTATCTAAAACTTTCTGTACGTGTATATTCCATGTAATCCTCTCATCAAACCAGACCCCAAGAAATTTAAACTGCTTCACTTTTTCGTCTTCTTCTTTTTCTTAAATGCTGGTAAAAATTATATTCCCACATGATCTTTGCAACAATTCCTTTATGTCTAATTTACCTTTATTTTTATTTAAATGTCTAATTAACATCTCTCTTTTATGTGTATATTTATTGCATTCCAAGAACATATGTTCTACTGTTTCTAATTGTACACAACGATCACAACAACCTGTATCATGCTTGTTGATTATTTTAAGTGTGCAGTTTAATCCCATGTGATCAAATCTCATCCTTGGTAGAACATCGTCTTCTTTCTTTATTCTACTACATTTGCTAAATTCTCAAACTTATTTTTTGATACTATAATAAAATCTAGCATTGTCTCCTCTGTCCCATTGCTCTTGCCATTTCTTCTTAATATTTAGTTTTATTATACCCTTAACCTCATTTTTACTTATTTTAAAACGTTTAAATCCCCAATGTTATTTTTTTTGCATCTATATCTATCTAATCTATACTAGTTTAACCTCTGACCCATAACTTGTAATCCTGAAAATGAAGTGAGTTAT
>NC_056517.1:4635843-4637589 GCF_014905685.2 Nematolebias whitei | reverse complement strand
TTAACCTCTGACCCATAACTTGTAATCCTGAAAATGAAGTGAGTTATATCCAATATAATATCTTGAGTCTACCTCCTGAATACTTATTAATGCGCTGCTTGAATCTGAGCATATTATAACCTTTTTTCTTTAATTTCTTTGACCCATTCTAAAGCCATAAAGATTGTCATTAATTCTCCTGTACTCAGTTTATCAGTTACTATTTTATTTTTCATATTTAAATCTGGACTTACAAAAGATCGATCAACTCTGTTATTTAACATTTTAGATGCATCAGTATAAATCTTTATATAATTTGAATATTCCCTTCCAATGCATCTTTCCACCTCATTACTTTCTAATTCTTTCCCTCGGTTTAGTAAATTTAAATCAACTTTGATTTGTACAAGGACCCACGGTGGGACAACAGGGATAGCAACAGCAGGACTAAATTGAAAATTATTTATTCCTACATCTTTAGTTTTATCCAGGATTATCCATCCAAAACTATTAAATTGTTTCTTTTCTTTTTCTTGACAAGATTAAAGAGTATTTTGTAGAGGATTAATTTCACTATGTCCTTTAATATTGGACAAGTAAGTTACATCTATTTGTGTTCTCCTAAGCTCTAGTGGCATTTCCCCCATCTCAACTTCGCTTTCTTTACCTCTCAAACATCACATTAAAGTATGATGGCTATAAAATGAACGAGTTGTGACGTCATGTCAACATATTTACCACCACTAGGTGGCACCATCACTACACAAACAAAAGGAACATGAATAACAGGATCTAAAAAGTTAAAAACATTTCTAATGTTTAAAACCCCTTAAATAAATCAAAGTGGAAAGCTTCCAAGGTGCTCCTGTAACCTGGAACACCTTGCAACAAGATCTGAATGGATGTTATCGATAAAAATGCATATTAACTCTAAAGAAAGCAGAGTTGTGACAGAAGTTTGGAACAAAAACTAATTTCAGATAAGAGTTTCTGTAGAAGGTTTCAGAGTTTATCAAACTTTTCCAGTTTGGGTTCAAACTGTGACGGACGAGAGCATTAACCAGAGAACGTTGATCCGTAAACCTCCAGATTATTTGGACAACTTTTATCTAATGTCAAATCCAGATTTGTTTAGCGGATACAATTATTAAACGACTGAAGCTGCTGTTTCCGTCGGATCATTTTGGACGACGGACCAAACAAACTCCGCTCCCTGAGATTAAACCCGCGAAATTTAGCTTCACAGTAAATTTAAATAAAACTTTTCAGATGTAAAATGAAGTTTCGGGGGAAGATCGTCGATATCGCCTGCTTGAACCATTTCAGCCGTGAGTTTTTTAAACCGCTAATTTAGAGACAGAAGAAGCTAACATGCTAGCATGTTAGCTTCTTGCTCTTTTTTTCCTTTTTTTCATTCAACCTTTATTTATAAAGGTTAGTAGCGTTGAGTCTCGAGGACTCATTTACAAGAGAGACGTGGTTTTAACAAAGAGTGATGACAACAGTAGACAATCATAAAAGAAAGCATATAAGTTGAGAAAAATAAATGAAAGAAAATTATGTAGAAACAAAAACAAATTGTAAAGCGATATAAAATACTAAAAACAGGAACATGTCTGTATTTATTTTTGCCATGAACTTAGCAGATGTTTTAGAAGGCACTTAGAGAGGTCAAGTAGGAGAAGGTCCTTTTCCCTAGTTCAGTCCTCACTGAGGGAACACTGCAGGTAATAATGTCCTGAGAGCGCACGCTGTAGCTGCACTCAC
>NC_056517.1:4634425-4635743 GCF_014905685.2 Nematolebias whitei | reverse complement strand
AGCTGCTCTGATAAAAACAGATTTCAAATTAAATTTCTCATCCAGGTTCATGTTGGCAGTTTTTAAATTGGCTCTTGTTTATTAGTTTATTTACAGGATGACGTTTGACCAAAACACCAGTTTTATAGTTTAATGACAAGTTTTAAAAAAACAAAGTCAGATTCAACAATTTTCAGTCAGGTCATCTGGACAGTTTCTTTTTTTGCTGAAACGTTTCACCTTCCATCCGGAAGGCTTCATCAGTCAAGGAAACACAGGTTTCATGACTGGACATGACTGCAGACGAGAAAGAGGGCCGGCATCGGAGGAGGGGGCGTGCCAAAGACACCATCTTAGCACCAACACAACTGGTTTGTTCCACTTTGGAGTAAGCTGTTTGGGGGAAGAATCAGTTTTGTGTTGTGTGCTTCCTTGACTGATGAAGCCTTCTGGATGGAAGGTGAAACGTTTCAGCAAAAAAAGAAACTGTCCAGATGACCTGACTCAAAATTGTTGGATTGTATACCTGGATTATTAAGCATGGACTTTTTTATTTATTTATATATAACGTCAGATTGTTGCCAACAAACTTCACTTCAGTCTCATTCTGCAGCTTCTAAACATCTGGAATCATTTTCAGGAGGTTTTTCTATGAAATATGAAAACTAGTTTATTAAATCTGACCAAAACAACTGTTTTCATTCTTTTACTTTTTAAAATTATTTATATGAAAACATTTTCATCATCAGACTTCACGTTAGTCGTGTCTGCAGCTTCTAAAGCACACAGGTTTTAACTCTGAGTCTTTTTTACTGTTAATATTCACTGGTAACAATGTTTATTATTTGTTGTAGTATAAAAGTATTAAGAACTAGTTTCTGGTTAATATCTGATTAATGTACTTTTGTTTTTTTATTCACCTTGTTCGTTTGACCCATGATGCTTTGCATGAATTGTGTTTTCCACTCCCAGACTCTTTTTCCCTCTGAGAACAAATGGTCTTTTTCACAAAACCTGTTCTTCCTCAGACCGCATAGTTCAGTCAGTCCTGTTTGTCTTGGGATTACTGTCTAAAAAAATTAATTCTAAATGATCCAACAACGGGCAGTCAGGTCATCTGGATGGTTTCTTTTTTGTGCTGAGATGTTTCACCCTCCATTCGAAGGGCTTCATCAGTCTGAGGAGACGCCAAACAAAACTGATTCTCAACAGCCTACTCCAAAGTAAAAAAAAACAACAGTTATGTTGGTGCTAAGATGGCCTAACTTTTTTTTTCTCACACTTTGGAGTAAGCTGTTGGGAATCAGTTTTGTTTGGTGTCTCCTCAGACTGATGAAGC
>NC_056517.1:4628648-4634325 GCF_014905685.2 Nematolebias whitei | reverse complement strand
TCTCAGCACAAAAAAGAAACTGTCCAGATGAACTGACTGAACATTGTTGAATTTTATACCTGGATTATTCAGCATTAACTTTGGTGTTTCTAAATGATTTTCTATTTTTTCTGTAGTTCTTGAACTGGATTTCCAGGTCCAAGTTGTGCTGTAGGACCATCACTGAAAAACTGGATCTGGGGAAAGAGATTTAAAATAAAAGGCAAATTTTTTTTGATGAGTTCTCAAAATATTTTGGAATAATTGCTGTGACTTTTTCCCAGCCTCATTATTCTCGTGTTACCTTGTGAAAGCTAGATTTAAACAAGAAGTGACTGTGAGCAGCAGTATGGTTTCATGCCAAGAAAGAGCACCACAGATGCCATCTTTGCTTTGAAGATGCTGATGAAGTACAGAGAAGGCCAGAAAGAACTTCATTGTGTCTTTGTGGATTTAGAAAAGGCATATGACAGGAGGACAGCAGGACACGTTAGACTAGTACAGGACACATACCTGTATAAGGACAGCAGGACACGTTAGACTGGTACAGGACATGTATAAGGACAGCAGGACAGTGGTGAGATGTGCTGTAGGAGTGACAGATAGCTTCAAGGTGGAGGTGGGAGTGCATCAAGGATTGGTTCTGAGCCCCTTCTTGTTTGCTCTGGTGATGGACCGACTAACAGAAGAGGTCAGGCAAGAATCCCCATGGACTATGATGTTTGCAGATGACATTGTGATCTGTGGTGAGAACAGGGAACAGATGGAAGAAAATGTGGAGAGGTGGAGGTATGCACTTGAAAGAAGAGGAATGAAAGTCAGCGTAGTAAGACAGAGTACATGTGTGTGAATGAGAGGGAGGAGGTGGAAAAGTGAGGCTACAAGGAGCAGAAGTCACAAAGGTGCAGGACTTCAAGGACTTGGGGTCCACCGTCCAGGAAAATAGGGAATGTGGTAAAGAGGTGAAAAAGAGAATCCAGACAGGATGGAGTTGATGGAGAAAAGGTTCAGGAATGATTTGTGATAAAAGGTGTCAGCAAAGGTTAAAGGAAAAGTTTACAAGACAGTGGTGAGACCAGCTATGTTGTATGGTCTGGAGACAGAGACATGGACAAAAAGACAGGAGACAGAACTGGAAGTGGCAGAAATGAAGATGTTGAGGTTCTCCTTAGGAGAGACAAGGATGGATAAAATTAGGAATGAGATCATCAGAGGTACAGCACAGGTTGAACAACTGGGAGATAAAGTTAGGGCGACCAGACTGAGATGGAAAGAGGAAGGCCAAAGAGGAGATCTATGGATGATGTTAGAGAGGACATGGAGGTAGTCGGAATGAGGACAGAGGATGCAGAGGACAGAGTGAGATGGAAGAGGATGACTCGTTGTGGAGGCCCCTGAAGAGGGAAAAGCCGAAAGAAGAAGAAGAAGCTTGTTCTCATGTTACCTGCTGAAATGAGCTTTTTTCTGATCTTGACCCACACGATGAGACAGAGCTTTCTGATTCACAAACAGTTCAGAGCAGAGACTGCTGAAAACTGACAGGACCAACACCACATGAAAACTGAGTCTGGTTTCTCTCTCAGAATGACTGAAGACCAGAAGATGGATGTTGGTGTGAAGGAGGTGGAGGGCAGAGCAGAGTCTCCAGGATCCAGTTCTCTGTCCATGAAGAGTGACTGCTCCAAAGAAAGACCTTCGGACCACAAAGAAGAACCTGGATGCTCAGACACAAAGTGAGAAAACTATTTCTCAATTTAAAAAATGCTTGAGGTTCACACATTCTTCTTCTTCTTCTCCTTTCGGATTTTCCCTCTTCAGGGGTCTCCACAGCGAGTCATCCTCCTCCATCTCACTCTGTCCTCTGCATCCTTTGTCCTCACTCCAACTAACTCCATGTCTTCTCTAACTGCATCCATATATCTTCTTTGTTATTTTTTCCTGGCAGCTGCATTTCTAACATCCTTCTACCAAAATACCCACTGTCCCTCCTCTGGACATGTCCAAACCATCTCAGTCTGGTCTCTCCAACTTTATCTCCCAGTTGTTCAACCTGTGCTGTACCTCTGATGATCTCATTCCTAATCTTATCCATCCTTGTCTCTCCTAAGGAGAACCTCAACATCTTCATTTCTGCCACTTCCAGTTCTGTCTTCTGTCTTTTTGTCCATGTCTCTGTCTCCAGACCATACAACATAGCTGGTCTCACCACTGTCTTGTAAACGTTTCCTTTGACCTTTACTGACACCTTTTGTCACAAATCACTCCTGAAACTTTTCTCCATCCACTCCATCCTGCCTGGACTCTCTTTTTCACCTCTTTCCCACAAATGTTTAAATAAGCTTAATCTGGTTTGATTAAACCATCGGTCCTGCCCTGATGTTAAGGATCATCTCTGCTGTCCAACACAAGAAGCTGAATCTGATCTGAGGACTGTTCCAGACATGGAACCTTCTCAGTCTCTGCAGTAGTTTGTTCAGTGCTACTTCAATGGTTTTCTTCAGTGATTCATGTGTTGTGAAGAACAACAGGTTTGTGTTTCAGAGGTTAGAACGTCAGACAGAGAGCAGAACCTCCAGGACCCAGCTGTCTGTCCATGAAGAGTGACTTCTCCAAAGATAGACCTCCAGACCTCAGTAATGAACTTGGATAGCGATGGGTCTGGCAGCACCGATGCGTCGGCACATGCGTTGAACTCATAGAGCAAAACCCGTGTTGGTGCACGTGTCGCTATTAGAAAGTCCCGTGACCGATACAGGAGCTGTATCGAACTGACACTGACGCTCCAAACTGTTTATAAGGAAGTGGCTCTGTAAACAGGATGCATCTGCCACAAGAATCTTTCATCTTTTGCTGGTCTTCATTAAATTAATCAAGAATTATGAAGCATACTCAAACCAAAAGAAAGATTTGTATTGTGTGGGACCATTTTGATCTCATATCAGAACATTTCCTTGTTTCATCCTGTTCTTAGAGTTTCCACTTGATCTATCTGAATTCAAATTCATTTCAAAGTGACTCTTAGTTTACTATTCATATTATTTTCTGCAGGTTAAATGTCACATTTGTTCAACAGAGCTTTCATATTTAAATAAATCCACCCCCTCAATGCTGAGGCATTATAGGGCCAGGCCTGAGAATGAAGTCCCAGATACATCCAGGGTAAAAGGTATACAGCCATTCTACAACTTACTCACAGTTGCTTTATTGATAATTAATTCCTATTAATTTATTCTTTCTCATTTTTAATCATCAAGCTTCCAGGAAGCAGATGCTGGATGAGGCTCTGCTGAATTTCATCCTGAAGGACTGCCAGCCCCTCAGCTTATTTATAAATTATTTTTTTAATAAAAATAGAAAACAAAACAATCCCGGTCCACAAGCATCCTCATTCACAACACGTTCGCTTGTATTTTTGGGTTATGATACATGTTCACATTATTTATTGACTGTATCTAAAAATATCAAAGATATTTTAAATTTAAATGAAGATATGAAATAATACAATATAAAATAAGATGACAAATTATTTTATTGTATATACTAGGTCATCAAATCAGTGTCAGTTGGGTCTGTCAACTAGGTTGCCTGTAGGGATCTTTAGGTTCCAGCAGGTGTCAGTATTCAGTGACACAGTATCGACATAGTATCAATGCAGTTTGGCAATGTGTTGAAACGCTTCATGATGCCTCATCGGCCCATCACTAAACCTGGACCGTCAGACATGTAGCAAGAAAACTGGTGCTTTTTTTTAGATAATCTGATTTAAATTCATCGGACAGGGAAGAGATTGAAACTGTGGCTGTGGAGGCAACAGGTTAAAGAGAGAAACCCAGACCTCCCTCTCACCAGTGCCACTTTCCAGCTCATTCTGGGGGAACCCAAGGCGTTGCCAGGTCAGAGAAGATACACAATCCCTCCAGCAACTTTTGGGTCTTACCTGGGGCCTTCTACCAGAGGGATGTACCCAGAAAACCCCTAAGGGGAGGCGTCCAGGAGGCATCCTAATCACATGCCCGAACCACCTCAACTGACTCCTCTTGATGCAGAGAAGCAGTGGCTCTATTTTGAACTCCCATGAATCATGGTGCTCCTTGCCCCATCTCTATGGATGAAGCCCCTCACCCTGTGAAGGAAGCCCATTTTGGCCACTTGTATCCAGGATCTGGTTCTTTCGGTCATGAGAGCCAAACCTCATGACCACAGGTGAGGGTTGGGACATAGATAGAGTCACAAGAATTTACCACGGTGTGTGTGAGTTTGTTTTTATATGCTTATCTGCTCCCACCTCACAGGCAGATCCGTGTCCTTGGACCACCACCTGTGCATGCAGTATCAAATCAGTTCCTCGTTCAGCTCTCTCTGAGAGAGAAGAGAACCCTCTGCTAACTCAAACGCATGATTCATGCGCAACTAACATTCTCAGCCATAGTAGTTAAAAACATCCATAAACCTTGACAAAAAATTTCCTGACAGACTGAGCGAACAAAATGAAAGAACTTTATAAACAAAACAAACAAACAAAAACAGCTGATATGGCAGTAAACAAATTTAAAGTAAAACTAAACAACAAGGAGCTCACAGTAAACAAGCAGACAATCAAACAGCATAACCAAGTGATGACAAGGTGACAATCAGGAGTGTAAGCACTGGGGGGTGGGGGAAGATGAGAAACAGGTGAGTGCAGCTGGGCTGATTGGTTAATGAGAGACAGGTGAGTAATGAGGAGCAGGATTGACCGAGGACATACACAAGCCTCTTTACCATTGTTTTTTTCTCAGGTGGAGGTGATTTGGCACTGTGACTTGTTTCCCTGCTCTGTGGGTGGGATCGTAACAGGTTATTGAGTCTGAGCCACTCAGTCCGTTGTGGTCCTTAATCATCCTATAACTGGACTTCAGTTTCGTTAGCCTATCCCGGCACTGCTCATAAGTTCAGGTTTAGCCATGCTGTGCCATCATCTCAGAAATCTCTCAATAAAGTTAAATGCCCTAATTTCTTGTGGCACCATACATCAAAACCATGAGGAAGTGACAGTTCAGATGTAGTTTGCAGTTTTGCTGGGAGGGTCATCTAGTGACGTAGCTCCGGTCAATCAGCGGCTGCTGTCTGCTTACATCAAGATCGGCATCTGAAAGCACGTCGCTTGGAACCATGAATAAGGTGGTCCTATAAACTGGGCTGAGTGGGGGTGGGTACTGGCAGTGGGCAGGCCCAAAACCAGCAAGGTCAACAAAACTCACTGGGTTTCTATTCTGAAGCTGAAGATGTTTCTCTTCCCATCCAGGAGGCTTTATCAGTTCTAAAATGTCTGGAGTGTATGTATGTTTACCTAACAGTCCAGGAAAGGCAGCTGGTTGTTAGTGGCTCCTCTCTGGTAAACTTGATCCACAGAGCTGATGTGTCTGGTGAACACTTCTACTTCTTTCACATGGACTTTGACCCAAGTATTGTCTACATATCAGAACAGTGGCTCAGTGTTGTTACCTTGAAGGAGTTCAGGGCTCTGTTCCATTTCCTGTATGTAGAGATTGGCCACATTCAGTGATCCTGGAGCTCCTATGGCACAACCAGGCTGCTGTCTGTAGAAACTGTTAAAGAAGGGTCGGTCAAGGATTATGAATGTTTTTTATTGTGTTTTATGGGGGCCGAGATGGTGTAGAGGCAGGGCAGCCGGCTTGGGACCCGAAAGTCCCAGGTT
>NC_056517.1:4625604-4628548 GCF_014905685.2 Nematolebias whitei | reverse complement strand
GGGGGGGGGGGGGGGATCTGGGAGTCCTCCCCCAGAAAATTGTGAATAAAGTAGATGCCATTTCCTGCATTCTGATGTATTTTAACAGATTGCTAAACATCTATGTTTACCTACAGAAGTAAACACTTGATTCTATACCTATTTTAGAGATCAACAACAACAACTCTGTCCTTGTGCGTGAACAGAGCGGCTCTGCTTCTGTCAAGCATCCTACCCCCCTCTTCATGGTTCTGAACCCGACTCTTCTCTGCTGAATTCAGTCCTGTGCATTGTTGTCTGACTCCACATGTGAAACTTCCAGGCGACTCCTCTGTCTGTTCATGACGGCTGCCTGTGGGCTCCAGCCTGCATACGACTGCCTGGTTAGCTCGGCCCTCGCCCCCACATCACTCACTCACTTCTGGTCCAATCTTCATTGCCACTGCCTTCAGGTGCTTCAATTCTCAATTGTCCAACTAAGGACAATCAGAAGCCTTTTTTAATGAAAGTAAATTGGACTGTCTTTTTGACATTTTGATTGCTGTTATTTTGACAAATTAGCGGCGTTGTTTTGATACGTGACGTGAATAATACACATCAAACATTTCTCTTGTATTTTTAATAAATAATCACAATTTTATTAATAAACCCACTTAAACTGTAAAACTGTTTTGCAATGTAGTTGTGCTGTTTAATTATATTTTTGAGTTTTTTAAATAAAAATGAGCGGTGACTGGACTTTAAGAGGCAGAGATTTTTTAAGGGTATATGCAGTGGAAATGCTTCATTTGAAGGGTCAGATGATTGTATGTGATATTTAGAAGCAGCTTGTAAGTGGCTGTTGTGTTTAAAATGAGTGTTTATGTAATTATTTTCAGTTTACATAAACAGTATAAGTTTTATTCTTTTTCAAGCAGTCAAATTTGTTCACAACTGTATTATTAGCAGGCCTGACAGTGACCGGATCCAAGAAAACAGTTGCTGGAACGCACCCTGTTAAAATAAGAGCATTCCTGGATCCTGTTCAGGCAGGATTCGGCTCAAATTAAGCCCTGCCACAAACCATACCTGTGTGCTTTTGTGAGTTGGGACTGCAGCTTGCTGCAGGATGAAGGAACACCCACTGAACTCCGCTGAACTGTTAATGTTATACGTATATGTTAAGGTTCTTATTCTGTGGCATTGTCTTCATGCGTATGTATTTATGTATGGAACCTGTCCT
Organism: Nematolebias whitei; assembly: GCF_014905685.2. Taxonomy (NCBI): domain Eukaryota; kingdom Metazoa; phylum Chordata; class Actinopteri; order Cyprinodontiformes; family Rivulidae; genus Nematolebias; species Nematolebias whitei. The sequence goes on along the minus strand of NC_056517.1, from coordinate 4,627,347 downwards.
GAATCCTGTCTTTGCCATTGCAGCTAAATCTGGTGAAAAATCTTCACCTGTCGTGAGTTTATGGTTCCTTTGAGTAAACAACATTAATAAATGAGAATATTTTCCTAACAGAAACCATCATTGACCATGAAATATGTTGTGGAAAGACAAAGTTCCAGCAGGGTAGAGATCTGGGCTGGGGTGAAATTGGTGTTGCTAAGGTCATATCTTGTTGAAGATATATCCTGACGGTTTCTACTGCCTCTTATGTGGATATACAAGTGAAAAGTGGAGTGACGTCATAAGATCCAAGAGTTTCTCCTGACACTATCTTCAAATGTTTACCAGTAACTTGCTTTCAAAGTCCATGGAGTTCTCTATGTAATGTGGTGTGTTTCCCACAAGAGGAGCTAAAGTACCAGCAAACTGTTTTACAGTATTATATGTCACCAAAGTTATTCTGCTGATGATGGGTCTGAGTGGTGTAACTATTTTGTGGATTTTAGGAAGTCCATGTAACCATGGAAGGGCTTCCCCTAGATAGAGTCTGGTAAAATTAACAATTGATTACCTTTTCCTTTTCAAGTTGTTGGAGGTACTATAATCTTTTTGTATGTGCTGGTTGGGTCCTTCTTCAAGGACTTAAATGTAGTGGTGTCACTCAGAAGTGTGAATATTTTATTTTGTCCTGTAATCAGAAGTGTTGTGGTGAGCCACAAAGAGGGAACAGCCAAAAGAAAAGAAGATTTCAGTTTGAACCTGTGTCCTGTTGGCTTCAGTTCATGTTTTATTATTCATGCAGATTGGAGGACAGCAGAGATGGAGAGATCAGCTGTTCTTCTCTCATCTCATCTTTGAAGTCAAACCCCTCCCTGACACAACTGGACCTGAGCCATAACGAAGACCTGTCTGATTCTGAAGTGGATGAGCTCTGTGATTTCCTGCAGAGTCCAAACTGTAGACTGGAGGTTCTGAGGTCAGTTCACTGCAGCTGTTGGAGGTTTTGATGTTTGTCCAACTAAAATCATTCCCTGATACTTCACAAATTATTCATTTATAAATGTTTCATTCATTTCTAAAGTTCAACTTGAACACGTCTGTTTTGAAATTTCTTCTTTCCAAACGTCTAAAAGCCTTTTTAGAACAAAAACATGTTTCCTGCTTGTTTTAACCTTTACATTTTAAACATAATTTATCTCCTGCTGCTGTGGGTGTTTTGTTGTTAACAAAATATCTCATCCTGAGCTACTGAATGATCTTATTAAAAAGTAATCATTGGAAGAACATCTATAACTGATTAAGTTTTCATGTCAACCCATAGCTAATCAACCTGAGTCTGCAAAAGAAATCTGTAACTCTGTGAATTTTACAGCTATTAAGCCAAAATGTGGTGTGATAGTATCTAGGAGTCATCCACAACCCAGACTCTAAACTCTGCTCAGAAAATATTTTAAGGAATGCTAGGCCTTGAATTGATCCAGTTTTTGTGTCTCTGGCATCCAGTAAAACTAATTCTATCCACTTCAATCATTTAGTTCATATTTCAGTTTGAACCTGCATCCTGTTGGCTTCAGCTCACATCTTTTATTCTCTATTCAGATTGGAGGACTGCTTTTTGTCAGAGATCAGCTGTTCTTCTCTGGTCTCAGCTCTGAAGTCCAACCCTTCCCATCTGATAGAACTGGATCTGAGTGGGAACTCAGACCTGTCTGATGATGGTGTGAAGGAGCTCTGTGGTTTCCTGGAGAGTCCAAACTGTAGACT
>NC_056517.1:4602636-4625504 GCF_014905685.2 Nematolebias whitei | reverse complement strand
CCAAATGTTCTCTATAGGTGAAAGATCTGGACTGCAGGCTGGCCATTTCAGTACCCGGATCCTTCTCCTACGTAGCCATGATGTTGTGATTGCTGCAGAATGTGGTCTGGCATTATCGTGTTGAAAAATGCAGGGTCTTCCCTGAAAGAGATGACGTCTAGATGGGAGCATATGTTGTTCTAGAACCTGAACATAGTTCTCTGCATTAATGGTGCCTTTCCAGACATGCAAGCTGCCCATGCCACAAGCGCTCATGCAACCCCATACCATCAGTGATGCAGGCTTCTGAACGGAGCGTTGATAACAACTTGGGCTATCCTTGTCCTCTCTGGTCCGGATGACATGGCGTCCCAGTGTTCCATAAAGAACTTCAAATCGTGACTCATCTGACCACAGAACAGTCTTCCATTTTGCCACACTCCATTTTAAATGACCCCTGGCCCAGTGCAAACATCTGAGCTTGTGGAGCTTGCTTAGAAATGGCTTCCTCTTTGCACTGTAGAGTTTCAGCTGGCAACGGCGGATGGCACAGTGGATTGTGTTCACTGACAATGCTTTCTGGAAGTATTCCTGAGCCCATTCTGTTAGTTCCTTGACAGTGGCATTCCTGGGTGATTAAAGTAGGGTCAGGTGTATGTGAGAGACTGAAGAAAGATAGAGGAAGCGGACTGAGGGTGAAGGAGAAAAGGTAGAGGGAACTAAACAGGAATAACCACAGAGAATACACAAAAATCCCCAAAACAAACCCAACAATAAAGTGCTAAAACACAGATGGATAAGAATCTAAACTGACAAAACACAACTGAACGCAAAAGACAGATGGAGGAAAAAAAACTATGAATGAAATAAGAGTAGGGTGGCACGGTTGGTAGAGCTGACGCTTCTCAGCGAGCAAGTTGCCAGTTCCAATCCCAGCCAGGGGCCTTTCTGGGTGGAGTTTGCATGTTCTCTCCGTGTATGCGTGGGTTTTCTTCGGGTACTCCGGTTTACTCCAACAGACCAAAAACATGCATGTTAGGCTGATTGGTAACTCTAAATTGTCCCTAGGTGTGAGTGAGAGAGTGAATGGTTATTTGTCTCATTTGTCTCTATGTGTCCCTGTGATGGACTGGAGACCTGTCCAGGGTGTCCCTGCCTCTTGCAGAGTGATTGCTGCTGGATATGGGCACCAGTGACCCCTGCGACCCAAAATGGAAAAAGCAGGTAAAGATAAAGGATGAATGAAAATAAAAGTAAAAGAAAAACTCAACGAACTTGATGAATAACAGAAAATCTTACTATGACATATTTCAATTTGAACCTGCATCCTGTTGGCTTAAACTCGTTTTCTTTTTATTTATTCAGATTGATGGGCTGCGCTTTGTCAGAGATCAGCTGTTCTTCTCTGGGCTCAGCTCTGAAGTCGAACCCCTCCCATCTGACACAACTGGACCTGAGTAACAACAACCTGTCTGACTCCAAAGTGAAGGCGCTCTGTGGTTTCCTGGAGAGTCCAAACTGTAGACTGGAGGTTCTGAGGTCAGTTCACTGCAGCTGTTGGAGGTTTTCTATGTTTGTCCAACTTCATGCTGCTCTTTGTGTGTGCAGTTAGCAAATTATTTCATTAACTAAGGAATGCTGTTCAAATTATTATTGGATGAACATCTATAACTGATTATTTTTTTAGGGCATCCCATAGCTAATCAGCTAAACAAAAACATTCACATACAAAAAAAACAGCCAATTAGTAAAAATTACTGATATCTATCTAAAGCCCTATTTGCACGGGATTAGTTTTACCTAGGTACCACATGCGCTTTGCAGTAATTACAGGGATTGTCTGTGTTGTTAATCCCGTGCAAATCGGCCATGTCAGTAATTTGTAAAGTAAAAATTCCCCCGCAAATTACCTACTATATTTTGCTGAACTCCGAGGTCCTGTGATAATACTAATCTAATGTGAATAGGCATCTCTGTGATTTTGACAGAAATGGGCGGGATCCGATACGTAATGAGGCGTTTTTTGTTTTTGTTTAAGCAAAATCATTTGGAAAAATATAGAACAAGGCTATTTTAAATGAATGCGCTGCTCGCTTCAGCTTTTGTAGATGCTGCTACTTCTTTATCTGCAAATGACAGCAGGTACAGAGACACTCGCATAATCAGCTGACCGATCTGTCCATCCATCCATTATATTCAATTCAATTCAAAAATACTTTATGAATCCCAAAGGGAAATTATTTGTTGTTGTAACTCGTTATCCTCATTTCATTAAGAGATGCTATAGATACTGATGACTGCAGGCAGGAAGGATCTCTTGTAAAGGTCCATCCCACAGTGGATCCTAAGAAACTGGCTGCAGATGCTGTCCAATCCGTCCACCCAGACTCGGTTGGCCTCTCGGTTCTCTGGGGCTGTAGGACCGCCCGAATGCCGGGCAGAACTCCTCCCAGAGCGATGGCCACTCCTCCCAGCAGTCTGCCGAGCTCCTCATCCCTGCAGACAGCCAACTGTATGTGCCAAGGGACGATCCTGTCCTTCCGTTGTCATGAGTCGTGTTTCCTGCTTGTTCCAGGATATCAGTGGTCAGGCACTCGAGCACAGCTGGAAGGTAGATGAGAATGCATCCACAGAACATTCTTTTCAACTCATTTGAGATTTGGGGCTGTAGCTGAGATATTATTTGAGCTTTTGAGATGTTAATCAGCTGCTGTTGGTTGTAGAAAACTGACTTGTTGCCATGGTTATGCATCATAACAAATGTCCAAAAATAAAAAAAAATCAGTAAAAATCCTTCCAGCTGCACAGCATCTGATACCAGAGGAAACAATCATCCAAAAAATGTGATTTACATCCAGAAAAAGAGGAATTAAAGTTTCCAAAAGCAAAATCTCAGAATGAAAGTAACAGAACTGCTCCAACATGCAGCCACCTTGAGTGGTGCAATTCTAGAACAATTTACCCGCTTCTTCCTTTTTGGGTAGCAGGAGTTGCTGGTGCCCATGTCCAACTATCACTGTATGAGAGGCAGGGGACACCCTGGACAGGTCGCAAGTCCATTTCAACCGGCGGGTCAGCGGACATGTGACCACTCACGTGCAAGATGGGTGACAGTTGTCCATCTGAGCTTTTTTTACCTCTTAAACTGTCCGGTCGGAACTGCCTCCTCCTCAACAAGTAGATTAACACAATTTTATATTGTGCATTCTTATTTAGGTTTTTTTGTGCTGATTCGTAAAACCACATCAAAGCCTGAGACTGGCCCGGACCGCACATTAAGCACATTATTATGGACCAGTGCATTAACATCATATCTGGAAGATGTCCGTAAATTTCAGCTAAATCTCAGGCTTTGGTTATCCCGTGCGAATGCGCCACATAAAAAGCAGACATTGGGGAATTATTTATTTATTACATGTGGTCCCGAGGTAAAACTAATCCCGTGCGAATAGGGCTTTAGGAAGCCAGCAGATTACATTGTATCCACTTTGTTGCAGTCTCCCATCCTGAGCAAGCACATTGGCAACAGTGGAAAGGAAAAACTCCCTATTAACAGGAAGAAAACTCCAGCTTAACCAGGCTCAGGATGAGCAGCCATCTGCTTCAACCAGCTGGGTTTGAGAGGACAGAAAGGAGAAACAAACACAAAATGACAGGTCCAGATGCACTTTCTATTGGAGGAAAGACAAAGAAAAACAAGGATAGAAATAATTACAAATACAAACAGAGTAGAGCAAGTAAAGACCACAGCAGAGTGAGGAAATGTGGGCAATTTGTCCTGCAGTAGTCTAAGCCTATAGCAGCATAACTGAGGGATAGCTCAGGAAACCCAAGCTTATCCTAACTATAGGATTGATTTATCCATCCATCCATCCATCCATCCATCCATCATCTTTACCCGTTTCTTCCTTTTTGGGTCGCGGGGGTCGCTGGTGCCCATCTCCAGCCATCACTGTGCAAGAGGAGGGGTACACTCTGAACACGTCTCCAGTCCATCACAGGGACACATGGAGACAAATGAGACAACCATTCACTCGCTCACTCACACCTAGGGACAATTTAGAGTTACCTGTCAGTCTAACATGCATGTTTTTGGTCTGTGACAGGAAACTGGAGTACCTGGAGAAAACCCACACATGCACGGAGAGAACATGTAAACTCCACTATAGGATTTATCAAAAAGGAAAAAGTTAAGTCTAACCACAAAAAAGGTTAAATCATGTCATCTGAACCAGTTTCTTCAAGTGAGAAACGTCGGCCATCTGGCCTAAATTGTTGTACATAATGACTGATTGTTTTGGATGGGTTTGTTTTGCACATGTTAAAGCCTACTTCTAAAATTCCAGCAGAAGGTTGGCTTGAAACACAGCAGTGAAGGTTACCTATGGGACAGATCTGAATGGCAGGTCGCAGACTGACGAAGTCCTCTGGATGGGGGACGAAATGTTTCTCACTTAAAGAAACTGGTCCAGATTACATAATTTAATCTTGTTTGTTGTTACCTACCTGGATGATTGAGTTTACAAACCTTTTTTTAAGCCTAACCTTTAAAGTATATAATGTGTCAGCTTCACAGACAGAAACTGGAAGTTGATTCTTCAAGAGAGGAGCCTGATAGGGTCTGCCTCCCATTCTGCTTTTGGAAACTTTAGGAACCGCAAGTAAACCTGCAGTCTGAGAGCGAAGTGCTCTGTTAGGAAAATATGGAACAATAAGATCTGTAATATAAGATGGAGCTAGGTTGTTGAGAACTTTGTAGGTTAGAAGTAAGACTTTGAATTCTATTCTGAATTTGACAGGGAGCCAATGGAACGAAAATAAAACTGGAGAGATATGATATCTCCTACCAACACTCATTAAAACTCTGGCAGCAGCATTGGCAGAGCAATGTGGATATCCTAACTGGGCCTTCCTGAAAGCAGAGAAGAAACCCAAACAGGACTCCAGTCAGCCATCAGGTGAAAAGGAGGAACCCAGACCCAGACCAGTGGTCATTCCGTATGTTGAGGGAGTATCAGAGAAACTGAGATGTTTATTTTCTAAACATAATGTCCCAGTGGCTTTTAAACCCCAAAATACATTATGGCAAAGACTGGTTCATCCCAAAGATCCAGTCCCCCGGCACAAACAGAGTAATGTTGTGTATGTTGTTCAGTGTCAGGAGGGTGATCAGTCTTACATCGGGGAAACTAAACAGCCACTGGCCAAAAGGATGGACCAGCACAGAAGATCAACATCATCAGGCCAGGACTCTGCGGTCTACACTCATCTCCAGGCCAGCGGTCACTCTTTCAGGGATGAAGATGTTCACATCTTGGACAGAGAGGAACGATGGTTTGAAAGAGGAGTAAAGGAGGCCATCTTTGTGAAAAGAAACCGTCCATCATTAAACAGGGGTGGAGGCCTCCGGGTTCAACTGTCCCCCTCTTACAATGCTGTGATTGCTAGTATCACTCAGCCCTCTGTGAACAGTAAACAGCCATCAGTGTGCTAATGATCCATTGTTAGGCTGATGGTCCTTCTTGACCATGTGATCAGCTGGTTTTGGTTGTCAGCAGCAAACTGGTTGATCCACTCTGAGAAGGTGCTATTTAAGAGACTGAGCTGAATACAGCACCTCAGACTGAGGAAGTCTCTCGGATGAGAGACGAAACGTTTCTACATTTTTTTGTTGTTTTGCTTTGTTTTGTTTTTTGGAATGTCCAGAGGACCAGATTTAACTTTTTTAGATTTTTCTACCTGGATAATTGAGCATGCATCAGGATGTTTACTAGTGCTGTTTCTGTGTTATGATGTGCTCTATACCCTGACTGAAACTCTTCAAACAGATTATTTCTTTGTAGATGTTCACGTAACTGACCTGCAACTATTTTCTCTAGAATTTTTGAGATGAACGTTAGATTAGATATAGGTCTATAATTGGCCCCAATTCCTGAATCATAATCAGGCTTCTTAAGTAAAAGTTTAATTACAGTGTAGCATGAATATGCGCGCCCTGTCTCTGACCTCTGACCCTTGGGGTTGTCTACCAGACTCACCATGAACTGTTTTCTTTAAAGTTGTTCTAAACTTGAATAATGTCTGTTTTCACACATTCGCTGTCCTTGGACTCAGAGTCAGCTACAGTCTGACTACCGGTAATATTTATTCTTTTCTTCTATGCCTTTAAGAAAGAAAAAAAAAAATTAATGAAGTTTGTTTTATTTGATTATAACAGATGTGAACATGAATGATGTTGATTATTGTTTGCAATCCATCCATCCATTATCTTTTACACGCTTCTTCTATTTTGGGTCACGGGGGTCGCCGGTGCCCATGTCCAGCAATCACAGTACAAGGGGCGGGGTACACCCTGGACAGGTCTCCAGTCCATCACAGGGCCACATAGAGACAAACGAGACAAAAACCCATTCACTCTCTCACTCACACCTAGGGACATTTCAGAGTTACCAATCAGCCTAACATGCATGTTTATGGTCTGTGGGACGGCCCTCAAGCCTTATGGCAAGCCAAGTGTCTCGTTAATAGGTAAAAGTAGCTATTAATGAGACACTTGGCTTGCCATAGAGAGCCACCTTCATGTCGCTCCGGAACTCAGGGAGCAAACGTCATATCAGCTGCATTTCGCCTGGGCAGCGCGGCAAAATGCAGCTGATTTCACCATTAAAGTGCATTTATTAAGGAAGAGTTCAATTGAGGCACACATTTGCTATAACGTTGAGCAAACAATTGTTTTTACTGTAGGTGGTTATCTTGTTAAATTTTGAATAAATGCACAGCGAGTCCTCCCTCTGCACACTCCCACGGCCACAAATCGATTTTTGAAATGCAGCTGATTTGACCATTAAAGTGCATTTATTTGCTATAATTTTGAGCAAACAAATAATTGTTTTTAAGTGTTAATCTTGTTAAATTAAATAATAAATAATATTGTTAAGTACGTAACCATTAATCAGAGACTAATTAAGCAGATCCAAAATGGGGATATTAATTAGTGGAAATACCTCTTTAAACGGTCTGGTTGGGATTGGATCTAGCAGACATGTTGATGGATTGGATGAAGCTATTATTTTTTTACAATTCAGAGAACTCAACAAGACAAAAACAGTTCAAGCATAAATCAGTTTCTAGTGACATTTTTATAGCTGCCTCATTTGACAGGAAATCAGAGGCAGTAGTAGGAAAGATGGTGTGAATTTTATGCCTAATGGAAATAATTTTATTTATAAAAAATCTCATGACGTTATCACTGCTTGTAGCTGTAGACATACATGACTCAATAGAGGTAGAACTTATCATTAGTGTAACTCTAGTATTGAACAGAAACCTGGGGTTATTTTTATTCTCATATTAAATATGAATATACAGTTCTAGCTTTACGGAGGGCTTTCTTATATGTTAGCAGGCTATCTCTCCTAATTAAATAAATTATTCAATGTTATTGGAGCGCCATTTTCTTTCCAGCTTTCTAGATGCCTGTTTTAATGTATGTAACTGAGAATTGAATCAAAGAGCCAGCTTCCCTCTGACTGATCACTTTATTTTTCAGAGGAGCAATTTTATCAAGTGAAATCTGCATTGAAGTTATAAAATTATCAACAAGTATTTTTGAATTGAATTGAAAAATTGAACTGAGAGGAGACCCGGGGAAGACCCAGGACATGCTGAAAAGACTATGTCTCTCGGTTGGTCTGGGAATGCCCTGGGATCCCCCCAGAAGAGCTAGAAGAGGTGGCTATGGAAAGAGATGTTTGAGCCTCCCTGCTCAAGCTGCTGCCCCCGCGACCAGACTTCAGAACAAGTAAAAGATATTGGATGGATGGACTGAATTGAACAAGATCATCAAGGTTACTGCTCTTTGGCGCATTACTCTGCAAGATAGAGGAAAACACCAAAGAAAGAGATATTAAAGTCCATGCTCAATAATCCAGGTTCAAAATCCAACAAAGTTAAGTCAGGTCCTCTGGACAGTTTCTTTTTGTTGAAAGGTTTCGTCTTTCATCCAAAAGACTTAATTAGTCTGAGGAGCCACAACAAACTCAGTCTTATAAATAGCCACTTCACATAATGGGTCAACCAGTTTGATGGTGCTAAAATGGTTTCTGGAGTCCACCTTCTCCTCCACCGGCTAGTCTGAGGCAGCCATGGCCAAAGCGGTTCAAAACATCAAAGTACATGCTCAATAATCCAGGTAAAAAAAATCCAACAAAGTTGTCAGGTCCTCTAGATGGTTTCTTTTTGTTGAAACGTTTCGTCTTTCATCAAAGACTTCATCAGTCCTTTGGCCATGGCTCCCTAAAAGGAACTTCAGTAAATACTTGAGTATTTCATGAATTGTTAGGGTTTTGATTTGCAGCTTTAGTTGTAGGTGGGGCAACATTCTCCAAAGTGAGGCCCAATCAAAAACAGCTTAAAAACCACTGTTTCAAGGAATGCTAGGCCTTGAATTGATCCAGTTTTTGTGTCTCTGACATCCAGCAAAACTAATTATGTCCACTTCAGTCATTTAGTTCAAATTTCAGTTTGAACCTGCATCCTGTTGGCTTCAGCTCACATCTTTTATTCTTTATTCAGACTGGAACGCTGCAGCATTTCAGAGATCGGCTGTTCTTCTCTGGGCTCAGCTCTGAAGTCCAACCCCTCCCATCTGACACAACTGGACCTGAGTAACAACAACCTGACTGACTCTGGAGTGAAGGAGCTCTGTGGTTTCCTGGAGAGTCCAAACTGTAAACTTGAGGTTCTGAGGTCAGTTCACTGCAGCTGTTGGAGGTTTTCTATGTTTGTCCAACTAAAATCATTCCCTGATACTTCACAATTTATTAATTTATAAATGTGGCTTATTTGGTAGAGCTGTTGCCTCTCAGCAAGGTCGCCAGATCGAATCCTGGCCAGGGGCTTTTTTGGGTGGAGTTTACAGGTTCTCTTCGTGCTGCGTGGGTTTTCTCCAGGTATTCAGGCTTCCTCCCACAGACCAAAACATGCATGTTAGGCTGGTTGGTAACTCTAAATTGTCCCTAGGTATGAGTGAGAGTGAATGGTTGGTGGTCTTGTTTTGTCTTCATGTGTTCCTATGTTGGACTAGAGACCTGTCCAGGTGTCCCTGTGATGGACTGGAGACCTGAAAAGGAAGAAGTGGGTAAAGATGATGGATTGATCAAATATACATCACTTACCATCTGCTCTGTGTGCATGTGTGTGTGTCTTTGTTTATGTTACTTTGTAAGGCTAATTTTTCCAACTTGTACTACATCGTGAGGACAAACTGCTCCTAGGCTTAGGGTAAAGGTAAGGGTTAGGCTATAGAAATTATTGAAAAATGAATGTAAGTCAATGCAAAATCCCTGTAAAGATAAAAAGACAAGTGTGTGTGTGTGCGTGTCGTTGGTAAAATATCTAACAAGCCACTGGATTAAATTTTCAGGTTAATCATTGACTAATCAACCTTAGTTTGCAAAAAGAAAAATTAAAAATCTGCAACAGTGAATTTTACAGATATTGAGCCTTATTTTGGTGTGGGAGTCCTCCACAACACAGACTCTGAGGTCCAACAGAACTCCTCTGATGATCTTGGTGTGAAACTGTGGGATAAAGGCCACAGGTAATATTTCTTCAAGAAGCGTTAGGCCTGTGGAGCGCGCTCCTCTGGGGGGGTCCAGGGCGGTGCCGGAGCCGGGGAGGGGGGGCAACGTTGCAGAATAACTCTTTTCCACAGGCCCAACCATTGCAATGCGTAGTTGCAGCCCAAACCGATTTTATTGAAGCACAACGGTCGTGGACTTCAGAAGGAATAAACAAACCTACCCCCCCACATAGGAGGATCTGCAGTGGAAGTGGTCTCCAGCTACAAGTACTTGTGTGTGCACCTGAACAATAACCTTAGCTGGAGCAACAACACCACCAGCCTGATCAAGAAAGCTCATCAGAGACTCTACTTCCTCAGGCGGCTGAGACGAGCTGGTCTGGGAAGTTCAGTCCTCACCTCCTTCTACAGGTGTGCAGTGGAGAGCATCCTGTGCTCCAGCATCAACGTGTGGCATGGAGGCTGCACATAAGATGTTGGAGTCAGTCTCTCCACCATCACAAACATTTACACCTCCAGCACACACACTTTTTGCCCCGCTCCCCGCAGGCAGAAGGCTGAGGAGCATTAAGTGTAGAACCACTAGACTGAGGAACAGCTTCTACCCTGAAGCTGTTAGACTCAATATCTAACCAGGATAATCACCATGAAGAAAAATAAATCACTATAATGCCACTTTATTGTTGATATGTGCTGCTGACTATCCATGCTGCTGATCTCATGCTGCTGATTTACTTCACATTGCTGTATTCATTCATGCTCATCTGCTCACACAGACTCATGTTCGTGCTGCTGTTGTTTGGCGTATTGTTTTTGTACCACTAGTGTTTAACGTATTCTTAGTTTAGTGTTTTTCTTAGTTCATATCTTAGATCTTTTACTGTTTTTCTTCTACAATTTATACTTTTATTGGATGTAACTGGTACCCTGTGTACATAGTTTCGTTCCACCTCATGTACCACATGCAATAATGACAAAGAACCTTGACCTTCTTTATAACGGAGTGTAAGTTAGGAGAATGTATGTGTCATGAGTATGTGTCAGAGATTTTTTGGTAAAAGGTTATGGATGTTTTATTATTAACATTCTTCCCCTGAGAAAAAAACAAATGAATTATCTCCTGAAACACTCTCTTATCCTGAACTAGAGAGATGCCCATGCTGTGAAGGCATAACAGTATGTTATCGCTAAGATCAAGGATTTCTATTGAGGACCTCTAAATTGAGTTAATTCATTGTGTTTTTAAAAAGACGTGAGGAAGACGTCTGTCACATTTATATGTTTAAGATCCAAGTCAACCCAGCTGAGGTGAGTTCTCATGCTTCGATGCTTGCTCCTTGTTCTAAACGCTCACGGCAGGTGTTGTTCCAAAAAGAGTTTGTGCGCACAGCCTGTTAGTCATCAGTGGACAAACTAATCATTTAGTTCATATTTCTGTTTGAACCTGCATCCTGTTGGCTTCAGCTCACATCTTGTATTCTTTATTCAGATTGTGGAACTGCGGTTTGTCAAAGATCAGCTGTCCTTTTCTGGTCTCAGCTCTGAAGTCCAACCCCTCCCATCTGATAGAACTGGACCTGAATACAAACAACCTGAAGAAACCAGATGTTGAGCAGCTGTTGGGTCTTGTGGGGAGTCCAGACTACAAACTGCAGACTCTGAGGTCAGTAGCTGGTCCGAGTAAGTCCTGTCAGCTGTATTAGACTAAACCCAGCCATTATCAAAGCAAAGATCCAGTCTCCTGCAAACCTGCAGCTTTTCTTAGTAGAGCCGTTAAACTACTTCATGACTGGACTCCAAGACAACAGTCAACCATTCAGATTAGCCAGAAGCTAGTGTTCACATGTTTGTGTTGTTGTGAAGATGACTGTTGTTTCCATGTTGACTGGAAATAAAGCTGGACTCCAGCTGACAGCCTGACAACAGAGCCTGTATCATGTCAACACGAAACAGCTGATCAGTTTCTGCTTTGTCACAGCTCTGGGATCAGAAATGGCTGTCTTCTCATTTTTCTGCATTTGGAAATGATTACCTTTGTGAAGGAAAATGATAAATGGACTGTACTTATATAGTGCCTTTCTATCTGATCAAGATGCTCAAGATACTGAAGTTAAGATGAGCTGAGTCCTCCTGACCGTCCACGAAGGCTGTGTGGAAAAGAGACCTTGCTGGAATCATGATGATAATCAAGTGACTTTAATCTACATTTTCTAGTGTAACATTTATGGTTCTATCTGTCTTGTTCTGTTCGTGACAGTGAGTTAAAACTGGAGTTTAAAAGAAGTCAAAATAAGCATCAAAGACTCAAGCTGTAATCACGATTTTCTGTCAAATTCAAGTTTCATCTAAATGCCACATGGGTGTAAGTTGCATTCAATGTTTCATTTTCTGCTTTAAACAAATTTTGACCAGTCTTCAAGTTCAGCACCAGTTTTTAAAATGTAGAGCTCTTGTTGAAAATAAAACTGTGGGCTTCCTGTCTGATGCAGTCAAAGACGGGGTAGCTTCAGAGGAGAATAATCTGATGGATGAAGTACTCCTGTCTTTTTTGTTTGGTCTGAAATACATTTTCTTTTTAAACGTATACTCCCAAAAAGGAATAAAAACATCCACTTAACAAAAAAACTCGACTACACTTTACATGCTGAGCAAGAAAGGACTTACAAATGTCTAACATGTAAGTTGTCTGTCCATCCATTCATTGCCTTCACCTGAGCCATGGGGAGCTGGTTCCAGTCCAGCTGTGACGGGTGTGTGTTAGACCCTGAACAGGTCCCTAGAGAGACAAACAGCTGAGGGAAAAGAACACTTCGTTTTCAGTGTTTAGACCAGAGGTGTCCAAACTTTTTAATTTGTGGACCAAAACTGTCCAGATAAACATAACCACAACCACAGATATGATTAGATTTAGATAATTAACACAAATATAGTATTTTAATGATTTTATTTCCAGCTGCCACCTGCTGGATCCACTCAAACTACATGCAGAAATCTAAAAGATAAATCAGGTCCTCTGGACAGATTCAAAAAATAAAAAAATATAAAAACTTGTTGAAATGTTTCGCCTTTTATCCGAAAGACTTCTTCAGTCTGAGGAGCTGCAATAAACTCAGTCTTATAAACTGCACCTTCTCATAGTGGATCAACCAGTTTGTTGTTGACGTCCAGAACTAGCTGTTCACACGATTCAAGTTCAAGCCAAATATATTGTCATTCACATCACACGTGGTACATGAGGTGGAACAAAATTAGGTACACAGGGTCCCAGTTACACCCAACAATAGCAAAAATATAAAGTGTAAAAAAACAAAGGATCCAAGATATACACTAAGATATACGGTAAACGAATGCCAAATGGTACGCTAAAACAGGCTCTCAAACTTTTTGGGTTGAGGGACCCCTTACAGGGCGAAAGATTTTCAGGGACCCCCTCATGTTTAATAAATAATGTTCTTTCAATTTGTCTCTTTAATTCTAGAGCCATTCTAATTTATTTCTATTAATTCTAGAACTGCGCCACTCAAAGTGGATGTATGTTGGAGTAGCTGTTACTTTCATTCTGGGATATTGCTTTTGAAAACTTTATTTCCTCTTTTTCTGAATGTAATCCCCCCCCCCCCCCCCCGATCATTACTTCCTCTGGTATCAGATGCTGTGCGGCTGGAAGGATTTTTACTGAAAACATTTTTACTTTTGGACATTTATTATAATCCATAACCACAAGGTAGTTTTTACAACCAGGAGCAGCTGATTAACATCTCAAAGCTCAAATAATACCTCAAATACAGCCCCAAATCCCAAATGAGTTGTAAAGGAGGCGCCGTGGATGCATCTCCGTCTACCTGGTGGAAGTGCTCGAGTGACTGCCGAGATCCTGGAGCTGGCAGGAAACAACTCACGACTAGATGACCAAGATCATTCCCCAACACCTGCAGCTGGCTGTCTGCAATGATGAGGAGCTCAACAAGCTGTTGAGAGGAGTGACCATCGCTCAGGGAGGAGTTCGCTCAACATTCAGGTGGTCCTGCTGCCCAGGAGGACCAAGAGGCCCGCACGGTCCAGGTGGATGGATCGGCATCTGCAGTTTCTTCAGATCTGCTGTGGGATGGACTGCTGCAGATCCTTCCTGCCCACAGCCATCAGCATGTAGAACAACTCTTTAATGGCAGCATGATGGCTCGGTGGTTAGTACTGTTGCCTCACAGCAAGAAGGTCCTGGGTTCAATCCCTGGTTGGACCTGGGGTCTTTCTGTGTGGAGTTTACATGTTCTTCTCGTTTTTGTGTGGGTTTCTCTGGGTTCTCCAGTTTTCTCCTACAAACCAAAAAACTTGCATGTTTTTTTTTATTTGAGCCACAGTAGAAATGTCTGTGGATTCTTCAGGCCCAGGCCTCCATTCCAAGAGATCTGTGACCTCAATGGGATTTGCCTGGTTAAATAAAGGTTAATAAATAATAAATGAAACCAGGATGATGAGCTGCAACATTTAATTTCTCTTTGTGATTAATAAAGTATTTTGAATTGAATTGATGACATGGAAATGTTTGTGTAAAAATATATTTAAGACCAGTTCTTTAATAGTGTTAATACAATTTCTATATTAGTTTCAATATGGGATATTTTTCAATCAAGACAATAATTTTAATTTCAACTACCAAAAATTAGTTTTGAGAAAATTAACAGTATCAAAAACCACTTTAAAACTTTACCTATTCATATAATAAACACATTAAATGTATTTCCACCTTCAAATAATCACAGAAAACTTTTTACATAAAGCTGAACAGAATCATAACAGCAGAAGTCATATCAAGTAAATATTTATAGAATTAAAAGTATTAAAAACCACTTTAAAACTTGACTTATTCTCACAATGAACATAATAAATGCTAAAATGTTTACCTTTGGTTTTAATACGTCCTCACCTGTCGTCCTGCCCGGCACCTCCTTGCAGAATAGTTAGTCTTCCAAAATGCCCAGGGGTAGCGCACAAAAATAATTAATTGAGCCACAGTAGAAATGTCTGGATTCTTCCAAGTGAATAGAAAATTGCTCACATAAACGCAGTCTCTCCAGCAGCTGTGACTGTACGTCAGCTGAGAGTTCTTCAGTTCTTCTCTTAACAGTGTCCTTTGAAAGTGGTACAGCTTTAAGCTTATTAGCTGCCTCTGCACCCAGGACAACTTCATACATTTCCACTGCTGCTGGGAGAGTAAGTTCTTGTCCAGTCGAGTGTGGCTTCTTACTTTTTGTGATCCGTTGAGCCAATTAATAAGATGACCAGACGTCCCCAATTTCCGGGGACAGTCCCCATTTTGGACGTGTACCCGGCTAAAGCTGTCCCCGAAAATGTCCCCGATTTTAGCGTTTTATGAATGAAAAAACAAGGATATGCTGTGTGTACACTGTTATTACAGTAGCCAGGTAGAAAGTGTGAGTACTGTATGTTGCGTGCAACAACAGCTATTACTGCAGCTGGTTGCACTGCTGCTGTTACAAAGAAGAAGAAGAGCGCAGCACATCGCCTTTAAAACAGAAGAGGCAGCGCGAGGAGTTCTCCTGTGTTTTGGTATGTGTGAACAGATTTATTTTATTTGAACTGGGCTAATCCTAGCTGAGATAAATGTTTGGTTTGTGGTAGGAAATGTTTTTAGTGTCGTCAGTTGTGCCCAGGTAAAAATAAAAATAGGGCTTAGGTGTGTTTAACTGAGTGAACATATGAAAGTTACGCAGTGACAAAAAAAAAGGTTAAATCATGTTTTGTGGACAGTCTCCCTTAAAGAAACTGGAGCAGATGACACGACTTAACCTTTTTATTTTGTTATCTACCTGTATGATGGAGCCTACAAAGCATTTTTCCTAAGTGACAAACTGAATTGAAAATGATGAGGGAGAGATCATCTGCTTAAATGTGCAAGCTGGTTCGTGTGCTGCAGCTGGAACATCCACTCCACAGACTAAGCAACGTCTCCTCTTGTATTTTTAATAAATAATCAAAAAATTAAAAATGCGCCATGACTTTGGACTTTTAGGGGCAGAGATTTGAGTTGTCGGATCCGAGCAAACAGTTGCTGGAACACACCCGGCCAAAATGAGTGTTCACAGAACTTGTTCCGGCTCAAATTAACCCCCGCTGATACCAGATCTACAGTTTTTTTTCTGATATGGGTACAGATACTGATACCAATATCAGATTGGTGCATCTCCAAGCTCCTCATTCATACCCACCTCATCAGGCTCATCTGAAGGTAGCAATATAATATAATTAGTGAAGCGTCTACAAGAAGGGACAGAGCAGACTGTACTTCTTCAGGAAGCTGAAGTCCTTCAGTGTTTGCAGCAAGATGCTGCATATCTTCTATAAGTCTGTTGTAGAGAGTGTTGTCTCTTCTGCCATCATCTGCTGGGGGAGCAGCACCAGAGCAACTTAAAAAAGATCAAGAAGCTCATAAAGAAGGCTGGCTCAGCAAGGGGGACTCCTCTAGAACCTTTGGAGATGATTGTACAAAGGATTCTTCATAAAATGAAGAACATTATAGACAACTCTCAGCATCCTCTTCATCAGACTGTCATACAACAACAGAGTGTCTTCAGTCAGAGGCTTCTTCAGATCTGCTGTAGGACAGACACTACAAGAGATCCTTCCTGTCACAGCATCAGCATCTAAAACAACTCATGAAACCAGGATGTTGCATTTAATTTCTCTCTGGGATTAATAAAGTATTTTTTAATTGAATTACACAATAATGTAAGATGCATCAGGGTTTTCTCATACCATTTACCCTCCCATCAGATTTACTTGTGGAGGACACAACTCCCCATCCCTCGCATGCAACACCTCTCAACGTCTCTAGAAAATTAGGGAAAATTGGAACATTATCACAGCTACAATTTAAAATAGAGGATATTTTTTTAAAACCTGCCTCAGGGATTATTCTTAAACACTTCTGCCATGAAACATTTTTAGTTTTATGACGCCCTGCAGTCGGTGCCATAAACACACATTGCATTTTAATTGCAGGGAATATCCAAATACCGAACATGAACAAATAAATGCCTTGTCCTTCATACACTTGAAATCAAACCTGGTACTTTTTGTTACTGTACGGTTTTCAGTCCTCCTGAAGAGCCGGCGTCTCTTCTCTGGTGGTTTATCGTAGCTCAGACACAAAGTAGGATTCGTTTTCCTCCGTCAGCCGTTTGTCAACAAAGTGAAATGAGCGCACAGCATTTTGGGTGGTCCCTTCAAGTTCACAGATTTTTCAGTCACATTCGTCTTTTCATCTGCAGGTAGGCGATGGAAACTATACCACTTTTCACAGGAACACTCTTAACACGAGAAGAATTAACGTTTTGGGGGTTAAAGAGGCTGATTCATGAATAATTCAAAGTAATTTTCCTCTAAAGAGGTGGTGCCCTGAGTATTTATATATTTATGAGCATAATTAATCAATAATACACCACATGTCTCACTACAGCAGGAACAAATGTTCAGTTTAGAAAACAGCAACAACCTTTTAAACAACAGCGCTGTGCAAAGTGCAGATGTTTAAGATTAGCTAATAGCATTTTATCAGATTGGTATGCCATTATTGAGAAAGAGCAAAACAATAAAAAGGTACTTTCTTGGCTAACTATTTTAATGAAAAATATCTGCCTTTAATTTAATTATTTTACACCAACTAAATAATATGTAAAACAACTTCTGTCACTATTGAAAAACGTAACATTTTAATCTAAAACAGTGAAGTCTGGTCCTCTGGACGGGTTAAAAAAACCCCAAAGAATTGTAGAAACGTTTCGTCTTTCACCTGAAAGACTTCTTCAGTCTCCAGACCGAGATTTTATTAGAAAATGTTTCTTTATGAAAGCAGTCTTCAGACTGAAGAAGTCTTTTGGATGAAAGACTAAACGTTTCTACAATTCTTTGTTTTTGAACTCATCCAGACGACCAGACTTAACTTTTTTTTTAGATTTTTCTACCTGGATTATTGAGCATGCATCAGGATATAACAATTTAATCACACTAACAAAATAAATCAATCAAGACATCTAACTGTCAGAAAATAAACTATCAGGGTGAAGACACTTTGATTTCCAACAGTTATTTGGCTAAAACACCAGTTACCATTTCAATTTGTAGTCATTCAGATAAAAGCTGCAACTATTTGCTTTACAACTGACGAGGTCTGTGGTGGATTTGAGTCATGCTTTTATTTAATTCTAATGCAAAAGACAAAGAAAAATCAGGAACAAGTATACACAAAATCTACTAGTTAAGATAAACTATTACCTTTGAAGGTCTAGAAATAAACAGTCTCAAACAATAAGGTGTAGATGTCATCAAATCTAATAAAGTTTTGGAGGAAGTCAGTCAAAATACAGAAAATCAACGCATCACAACACTAAACTCCCAATGCTCGCTCTGGCTTGGTTCTGATCCTAGTCTTGTCCTAGTGTTGACAGAACCAAACCCAGGCAGCTACTAAAAAGAACAGTCTCGCATAAAATAAAACCTCCTCAAGGATCCTCACGGTGGAGGGGAGCCAGCTGTTCCTGGCACCATCGTTCCACAAATGGTGATATTAAAACATGGTAATAACATGCCCTCCAGATCAAATGACACAGAATAAGATAAGATGGCTCACACATAAGGATCGTTATATAATGAAGTATCACACATACACGTTTCCCCTGACAAAATCATAAACAGCATTCAGAATACACAACCTACAGATGTGGACAGTAACCGTGGTAACAGACCACAAACCTCCACACCTCACAGACTATTTAACAACAAACCTGAGAACTGAACACTTTAGTTCTGTGTGACCTCTTGTGGGTCTTCAATAGGTCATGGGACAAATCCTGTACTGGTTTTTGAGTTTGTGGCAACTCACTGGGAGCAAACAAACTCCACTTGAGTTGGGTGCAGGGTGGTGTCAGGTAATTTTAGCTTCATGTATAAAAGTAGCCTAATACTACAGTAAAGTTGGAGTTCCACCTCGGCAGTTCCGACATCGTTTCATTCATATT
The DNA here is from genome assembly GCF_014905685.2 of Nematolebias whitei. Lineage (NCBI taxonomy): Eukaryota > Metazoa > Chordata > Actinopteri > Cyprinodontiformes > Rivulidae > Nematolebias > Nematolebias whitei. The sequence continues at coordinate 4,606,907 of NC_056517.1, read as the reverse complement.
TTGACGTTGTGATGTGAACATTATTCATCTTACAGGAATGCCATAGCAGTGATAAAAAAACCAACAACTATACAAGTTAGTCGCATTAAAACACAATTAGGTCATTTGCATGCGACTTGTTAATTAATCAATTAACTAATTGGGGACTGCCTTTTAAAAGTCAGACATCTATTATTTTTCACCTCAAAAACAGGTTTCTTAACTTTATTTATATCGTATACACGTTACATCAACTTTAATGTGGCCAGAAACGCAACGTGCACCCCCACAAATGTCACAGTGATGTGCGCTTACTACTTGATGTGCGCTTATTACTTTTAGCGGCGTTTTGAGTTACCATGGTGACGTAATTTGCTAAAACTAACAAAAATGCAATTTTTACCTATTTAAAACGTGTGACAGAACACTCCTCACACTAACTGCTGGGGGAGTGGTGGCGCAGAGGTTAGAGAAGGTGGGCCTGTGACCGGAAGATCGCCGGTTCAAGCCCCGGTACAGACATCAAAAAATGTGGGTGGGGTAGGTGAAGCACCCACACCTGCCCCCACCCTCATCTACCCCACTCTGGGCCCATGAGCAAGGCCTTTAACCCCCATCTGCTCCCTAAACAGGTCTCTCGAAAATGAGTTCTCGTGGCTCAATGAGAATAACTGGATAAATAAAAGGCTAAAAAAATAAATGCTGTGAGTGCCTTAAGAGTGTAGAGGTCCCTGAAGAACACAGGAAGTCACTGTTGGAACTGTTTGAAACTCAGAAAATAATCATCAGATAAATGTCTGGAACTGATTAATGTTTGGAGCCATTTTGATTCAAGATGGCTGCCACAGCTACCTCAGCAATCACAGAATTGACTACAACTCAAGTCGTTATTTGAGATATTGAGCTGAAATTGTAATACTTGTTAAACAGTTCTAATGCAAATCAAACATCCAAGATGGCCATCTTAGCTAAAAGAGAAGAAATATGATAAATCGACCATTTTTAGAGCTATTCAGCTGAAATTTGGCGTATTGGTAGCTAAGAACGATCCCTAACAGACTGACTGAAAATCAAAAATCCAAGACGGCCACCAATGCTACTTTTAAATGGCTTGAAGCCAGCCATTTTTACTCAGAGCTGAAATGTGGTGGTTATAGCTGAGAATGTTCCCAATCACATACTGAATAAAAAAATAAAATAAAATAAGCCAAGATGGCTGCCTACGCTAAAAAAAAGGAAAAAATACGATAGCTCGGCAATTTTTAGAGCTATTCACCCGAAATATGGTATAGTGATAGATGAGAGTGAACCCCAACACATAGTACTGTCAAATCTTTTTTTTTTTTAATTTAATTTAATTAATTTATTTTTTTTAATCGGCAGCAGCCTGGCAGTCCCCATCAAAGTTTCTCCAGGAACTTTCTAGTTGATTAAATCACAATTCCCTCAGGAATTACACAAATAACATTTCATGGGGTTTGACCGTTTGGAAATATAAGTAATTTGATTGGTTGGTTGGTTCTGTCCACTTATTGCACGGCCACTGAACCAGCATTTTAAAACCAGCATCCATAGCCCAAATTATGATCTAAGATTTAATTAGTTTATTTTTAAAGTATTCTTAAGAAACTAGGAGCAAATCAGTTTGGGAACTTGTTGAAAATTGTCACAGAATATCTTTTTTAATTTTTATATAAATAAAAAATTTTAATTAGGCGACAAGATACCAGTTGCATCTCATGGCCTTTAAGTTATTTTAACATTTACAGTAAGAAAGTTTACTCTCCTGTGTGGACTTTCATGTGTCTGTTTAAATTTGTCTTCTGACTAAATCTTTGTCCACAAAGATCACAAGGAAACATCTTGTCTCCTGCGTGAACTCTCATGTGTCTGTTCAGACTTGTCTTCTGATTAAATCTTTTTATACAAATATCACAAGGATATGGTTTGTCTCCTGTGTGGACTCTCATGTGTGAGTTTAAATTTGACTTCTGGCTAAATCTTTGTCCACAAAGGTCACAAGGAAACGGTTTGTCTCCAGTGTGGACTCTCATGTGATAGTCTAAACTTATCTTATAACTAAATCTTTGATCACAAACATCACAAATATATGGTTTGTCTCCTGTGTGGACTCTCATGTGCGTGTTTAAATTCGTCTTCTGACTAAATCTTTTTCCACAATGATCACAAGGAAACGGTTTGTCTCCTGTGTGGACTCTTATGTGTGAGTTTAGATGTGCTTTGCAAGCAAATTTTTTACCACAGTCATCACAGCTTATTGATTTTGGCCTTGCCTGAACTTTCCTGCTTGACTCTACTACAGCTTTTTTCTCTCCAACACATTTCTTATTAACCAGACACCTTGAAAACTTCATTCCTGAATGACTTGTCATGTGCCTCTGAAAAGTGCGGTTACTGACATACTGCTTACCATACTCAGAGCAGCTCAAAGATTTGCTGACAGTTTTTACCTCTGATAAATCAGAAGCCCCGCTCTCCTTTCTTTCTTTGATACTATCTTCACATTCTGACTCAGAGTCTGATGAGTTTTTCAACTGAGAATCAGGATTGGTCATTTTACTATCCTCTTTATCCTCCTTAATGCCAGTCTTTGAAGAGCTGGAACCGTTTTTGCGAGTCTTTAAAGCTGGGTTCCTGGCAAGTTTTTTTTTATCCTCATTCTTTAAAGGAACTGTAGTGACCAAAAATGTGTTATCAGTCTTCTCCATATTACGTTGGTCTCCCACCAGACTGGTCCAAGGGTCTTCTCTTCCACTTTATGATAAGAGGCTCTGGGTCCTGCTGGTGCACATCAGGCCTTCAATCTTGAGGAGCTTCTTTTAATCAGCACCAAACATGGACAGGAACCACTGAAACACATGTACATTAATGACAATGTTATGTCAATATTCATTCTCTCGCCGTCTCACGCACGCACATATGCTGGGGCGGACTGACCGTCGGGAGCACCACGACATTTCCCGGTGACCTGGCCTGCTCATGTGCCTGCTGAGGGCCTGGACTAATAGTATTAAACAATTGCTCTTCTCAAGGGCGGACGTATTCTCCTCCCCCTCTGCTTTTGCTCTGTCCTGTCTGTGAAACTGCTTTAGAGCCTCTTCTACAAATTTTCCGAATCATAACTAGGGCTGTATACCTAACAGAGGTTCTTTTATGGCACCGACCGAACTGTGTTGGTCGGTGTATGGATTGAAACATGACTCTTCTTTTGGTGTCAAGTTTTGGTATTGGCTTTAACTTGACACGTTGTTTCAGCAGGCAGGCAGGTAAAAGCAGACATATACTGTAGCAAACAAACTACGTGTTTACACCCAGAGCTGTATAGAGCTACCGTACAGTTGTTTGTCTATGGTGCTGATTACGCCCACAAACGGAGTTCACGTGTACAGCGCGTGCGTGTGACGTCAAACTGCTACGAGCAGAAAGTTGCTCCGTGTTTGTCTGCAAGGAGAGAAAAGAGCACAACCTCCCCTCCTCCTCTCAGCATTACAGTCAGCCTGTTGAGTGTTGAACGGCATGATTCAACATTCCACGACTAGACTCCTCTTCATCAAAGAACTCAGAAGACGGAGCGATGTCTGGGTTTTCAGTTGGTAAGTTTACATTTGTTAACATTACTGCAACTTACAACGTGCATCGCGATGAGTTAAACTAGGATCCATGTAACGCTAACTTTAAGATATTAGTCTGTAGCTTTATTTTATGGCTATTTATGTAGCTAGCTAAACTCAAAAGCTAACTAAAGATTGACAGCAACAGATAAAGCTTAGCTTGTAAAATGTGCTCATCCATCTGGTCAGCTGGTTAAACGGTTCACCTAATGTTCACTGTTCTCCCCACAGGAGCCTCTGACCCTAATGTGAGGAGGAGAAACAGACAAAAGAAAAGCGAGAAGGGGGCATAGGACAGTCACAAACTTTGCTGTTTAAAGTTTGCTGCCTTTTATTTTTATATACAGTGGAGGCTGCATGTTGGCGGTAAGTAAGCTGAAAAGAATGTTGTTGACCAGTTAAACTTTTATCTCTCAGGCTAGATAATGGTTTTTGAGCAATAATAACAACCATGTTATTGTTGATGTTTTGTTCTCATGTCAATTAGGGAGATGATAAGAGTCCTAAACCCCAGAGAACCACAGAGAAGATTCAGGCAGAGACACAGAGGTGCAGAAGTCTGTCATCTACCCTAACCTCAGTGAATCCAGTGACCTGGTGGTGGAATGTGAGGGACACTATGCCAGTGCTATCAAACTGACGACCAGGGATCTGTGTGTG
>NC_056517.1:4598464-4602536 GCF_014905685.2 Nematolebias whitei | reverse complement strand
AGTTTAATATACTATGGTAGGCTGAAGTCTGTTTACTTTTATATTTATATATTTTGAATTATTTGTCTGTGATGGACTGGACATCTGTCCAGGTGTCCCCCGCCTCTCACACAGTGATGGCTGATATGGGCACCAGTGACCCCCGTGACTCAAAAAGGAAGAAGTGGGTAAAGATGATGGATGGATGAATTTTTTTTGTAGATTTTTATTTTATTTATTTATTTGAGGAAAAATTCAGACAACTAAGCTAACCTAACACTGGTAATTTAAGTTACAGAACTGTATGCACTCCTATATTTTTTCCTATTTTTGGTATAAATATAAAATGAATAAAAAATATTTGATACAGTAAGGAACCTAAGATGATTTTTAAATAAATGTTCCCTTTGTTTAATCTTTTCAGCTTGATAGTTACATAATTGAAACAAAATTTATGACCATTTCAATAGAAAAATAGTTTCTGAATCGAAAAACCGATTTTAAATCGTATCGTGACAACAAAAATCGGAATTGAATTGGATCACCTGACAGAGATTCGCACCCCTAGCCAATACATATAAATTTAATTCAGTTCAGTTGATTTATATAGCGCCAAGTCCCAACAGAAATCCTCTCATCCATCCATTATCTTTACCCGCTTCTTCCATTTTGGGTCACGGGGGTCGCTGGTGCTCATGTCCAGCAATCACTGTGCGAGGGGCGGGTACACCCTGGACAGGTCGCAAATTCATCACAGGGCCCCAAAAAAAGTAATCTCAAGCATAACCACTTAGTGAAAATGAATAGATGGGAAATTATGACATGTAATTCAGACACGCGTCACCCGAGTGTTTAGAGCAGACCTGGGCATTGTACGGCCCCAGGGCCACATGCGGCCCTTTGGTTGACTCTCACCGGCCCCCGTAAGGGGAATTACAAAATACATATGTAAACAAATGAAGTTAACCAAATCCAGATATAGATCCTCTCTCACTGATGATGTCAGCTTTGCTTCACATCTCCACCTCAGACCTTCAACCTGACTTTAACATTTCCGTTAAAGCCCAACAGAGACTAGACTTCTCTCACTAAACAAGAAAAAAGAACTGATAAACACCAAATGAGATGTTTAGACTACAAACGTAGGCACGTAAAGAACCGGGACTCGAAATCACAGTTCAGTGACGATCACTATTATATGATGTTTCATAATATTTGGAGTACAAAGACAATATTGTGATATATTTACAAAGCTAAGAACTTTTTCCAGCAGTATATAAAACTCAAAATGAGTTTTGGGGTGAATGTGACTGAAAATGATCACTAATATAACGTCACAAATGGTAAAAATTTTAACAGTTTACCATTGTACTGGGAAATTTAATTGAATAAATGACATTTTTTTAAGGAAACCTCGCTTTTTCGTTGCTTAATCATAACAAATACTCTTACCAGCTTGTTAAAACAGTGCTATGTACTGCTTTTAATAATGAAATACTATTCTGCAGTATTGAGTTAACTTGAAATCAGGTCTCTCTTGTAAATGAGTCCTCGAGGCTCAATGGGATTTACCTGTCTAAATAAAGGTTGAATGAAAAAGTCATTTGTGCCAGCCCTCCACAATATTTGTTGTTTCTCATGTGGCCCCATGGAAAAAATAATTGCCCACCCTTGGTTTAGAGGGAAACATCTAAAAAGTTAAATCTGGTCCTCTAAACATTCAAAAAACAAAACAAAAAAATAAAATAAAAAATGTAGAAACGTTTTGTCTCTCATCCGAGAGACTTCCTCAGTCTGAGGTGCTGTATTCAGCTCAGTCTCTTAAATAGCACCTTCTCAGAGTGGATCAACCAGTTTGCTGCTGACAACCAAAACCAGCTGATCACATGCTCAAGAAGGACCATCAGCCTAACAATGGGTCATTAGCACACTGATGGCTGTTTACTGTTCACAGGGGGCTGAGTGATACTAGCAATCACAGCATTGTAAGAGGGGGACAGTTGAACCCGGAGGCTCCACCCCTGTTTAATGATGGACGGTTTCTTTTCACAAAGATGGCCTCCTTTACTCCTCTCTCAAACCATCGTTCCTCTCTGTCCAGGATGTGAACATCTTCATCCCTGAAAGAGTGACCGCTGGCCTGGAGATGAGTGTAGACCGCAGAGTCCTGGCCTGATGTTGTTGATCTTCTGTGCTGGTCCATCCTTTTGGCCAGTGGCTGTTTAGTTTCCCTGATGTAAGACTGATCACCCTCCTGACACTGAACAGCATACACAACATTACTCTGTTTGTGCCGGGGGACTGGATCTTTGGGATGAACCAGTCTTTAATGTATTTTGGGGTTTAAAAGCCACTGGGACGTTATGTTTAGAAAATAAACGTCTCAGTTTCTCTGATACTCCCTCAACATATGGAATGACCACTGGTCTGGGTCTGGGTTCCTCCTTTTCACCTGTTGGCTGACTGGAGTCCTGTTTGGGTTTCTTCTCTGCTTTCAGGAAGGCCCAGTTAGGATATCCACATTGCTCTAGAGCCTGTCTTGTGTGGGATTTCTCCTGCTGCCTGGCTCCTGAGTTACAGCTCATTTAAAACATATATTTTGTTGAATGTTACATTTATGCTCATCAGATCTTAAGCTTAATTTTATTTAGTTATTTTGGGAAACTTCTCCTACACTTTAGTTTTTGTGGTGGACTAATTGATTTATATTTTGTGCAGACTTTTTCTATCTAAATAAGGATAATTTTTATTTTTATACTTTGAGACAGAATACTTTACTAAATAAAAGTAATTTCAGAAAAATTAACTCTTGTTGTTCTTTTAGTTTTTATATAATACTGCAAAGCAACACGTTAAGTTAATTTTGTCAAATGAAACCGATTGCTGGTTTTTTTTTTTTTTTTGGTTATATGACTAAATTAATCATTATCGTCAGAATGCTCTGAAATATCACAATATTATATTTGAGCCATATCGCCCACCCCTAGAAGGAATCGTGAAGTCCTCTAAAACATTCTGGTAGACTGTTGCAGTGACCTTGGATTTAAGAAAGCAGAGTTTACCAACACCTGCATTGCATCCCACATCATGACTGACTGAATATTTCACACTGGACTTCAAGCAGTATGGGCTCTGTTCATCACCCTTCTTCCTCCAAACCCTTGGACCTTGATTTATGAATGAAAGGCACACTTTACGTTCATTAGAAAAAAGGACATTGGACCACTGGCCAACAGTCCAGTCCTCCTTCTCCTTGGCCCAGTTCCACTCTTTCTGGATCTCTGCCAGATTCTGGAATCTTCTCTGTTTGATAATCCGCTGAAGCCCACAGTCATCTCTGTTGCTGGTGCATCTTCTCCTGCCACATTTTGCCCTTCCACTAGACTTTCCATTGATATGCTAGGACACAGCACTCTGTGAACAGCCAGCCTCCTTAGCTATGAACTTTTGTGGGTCTTACCCATCCTATGGAGGGCATCAATGATGGGCTTCTGGTCAGTTGTTACGTCTGCAGTCTTCCCCTTATTGAACCGAACTGAGACAATTGAACCAAACTGAAGCAATTTAATGACACCGGAGAAACCGGTGCAGGTGCTTTGAGTTTAGTTGATGATTAGTGTCACACTCAGTTTAAAACAGCCATGCTCTGCAAAATTTGGGCTGATTTCTCCACAGTACTCTAATTTTTTGAAATCCTGTTTTTGTGGGTTTCATAAGCTGGAAGCTCAAATTATGTAAAAATAAACAAGTAAATACTTGAAATCATTTAAATTGTGGGCCTGAATCTATCATCTAATAAAGATCAACTTTTTGAATGGAATTATGAAAGTTAAACAACCTTTCCATGATATTCAAATTTTTTGGAAAGGGTCTGTATTAGGGATGGGGCCGATTCGATCCAGTATCAGTATTGGCCTCCGATACCAGCATAATTTACGTATCGGATTTTTCCGATCCATCTGCTGTATTTCCGATCCATGATGCAAGTTGGCTTCAAACTACGGAATGGATTTCCTGAACCGAGGCGTGTCTCATGAACCCAGAGTAATAAGACCCGCCTCACATTCAGGAAATCCAGTTCATAGTTTGCAGC
>NC_056517.1:4595231-4598364 GCF_014905685.2 Nematolebias whitei | reverse complement strand
AAAGAAAAACAGCTACATTATAAAGTGATGTAAAATACTAAAAACAGGAACATGTCTGTTGGTTTATGCCGTGAACTTAATAGATGTTTGAAGCCATTTAACATTTTATTTTAATTCATTTAGTCATTCATTTAAAAGAAACAAACAAAAAAAAATTATCAAAAAGAAAAGAATGAAAAGAGTGCAGAAAGAAGAAAACAATTCTTATATCTGCCTCTTACTTAAAAAAATATAAAACAACTTTAAACAATCAATTAGTCACTTTAATATCCACTTTGAAGCTAGGAATAAAAAGAAACATGTTTTGCGTTAGCAGAATTTAATTCTAACTTTAAAACTTATCCAACATTAATAAAACTTACCTCAAGTTGCCTTTTTGGTCATGCATGCATATATTTGTACAAATTGTACTTGAGAGGAGATTATTACAGCCTCATATAAAATCAATGATGATCATGATATCAGAACAAGATCGTATCGGTCGATATTCAGATTTAGGTATTGGGATTGGATCGGGAAAAAAAAGTGGATCGGTGCATCCCTACTTTGTACCAGCAGTTAAGAGCGGGGGGAGATGCAGCCAAACTGCGCCGCACCTGCAGCTTAGAGTGGGGTGCAGGGGAGGGAGAGACAGCTCAAGCTGTCTGTACCTGCAGTTTAGAGCTGGACGGAAAAACGCAGCCGTGTCGCACGTTGTTTTTAGCATTTTAGCTAGCTAGTATTCTGCACAACTAATTAGCGTTACGCTATACCAACAGGTGGATGGGGATGGTGCGCAGTTCAGTTCGGTTGTTCGGAGCGCTCAGTTCTATTAATGGGTCCTGACGCATTACGTAATGAAATTAGCATATCATGATATTATTGTTTTTCCCCGGGCAAGTTCTTTTTTTTACCGGTATTATCATGAACGATATGACATGGCCCAGCCCTAGACTGCCTTGTCATTTGGGGAGCCATGCTTAAACAGTGCCGCTCCCCTCTGCTGCTGAGAAGATAAATAACTGAAGACACCTCCTCAGCTGCTGTTTATATCATGCTCTTTGCTTGTCACCCACAACATGCATGCGACAAGAGTATAAACTCAAATCGAGAGTGACACCTGCCCCTCTTTTCCATTGACAAAACTTTTGTTTTATCGATGAGTTTGTCAAACTTTTTTTTTTCCTGCCTGGATTATTGAGCATGCATCAGGATGTTAGTATGTGATGTGTCACGTGACACTCAATGGATCTGACATTGTTGTTAGGCCCTATTTACACGGACACGATAGGGGGAACGTAGGTTTTTTTGTATGTTAATTAGAGGAAAAGATTTGCGTTGACACGGTCAGATTTTGGGTTTACATGCATCAGGAGGATTCCCCCCCCCCACCCCCCTGAATCCGCTGTAGTTACCATGCCAGGTCATTAGATGGCGCTGTGAATTTTGTACCTTCACCTAATGCGCATGGTGCTGCCTCGGTACGTTGTTTTCCTCTGGGCTAACCAGCTAACAACAACGTAACAACAAGTTAAAGCTGGATTTTGGATGAGAGTCGACAGATTTGACGCCAAGCGGGACCACTTCGTCTAACAGCTCCACACCGGTCGCTGAGTGGACCAGAACAGAGTCGACGATGTCGGACTTTACTCCGTGATAACCAGTAGCTGGTTTACAGCAGGTAAATCAAATGTTCTTAATAATGTTAGTTTGTGTTTACTTCGGTTACAAAACAACTGAGTTTTTATTTTTCCTGAAAGAAGAGGCCGTCTCCCACCAGGCGGACCGGTTCTGAACGAGGCTCGGCTCAGATGAACTGCAGGAGGACGTGGAAGACAGAGATGTTGATAAACTATTTATTTAAAATTCCCCTCATTTCTTTTATTCAATCCATTCAAGTTCAGTTAACGTGTTTTAATAGTGTGTTCAGTTTAATTATCAGTGTTTGTGTGACATACAGTTTGTGGTGTTGAATAAATAAATTAAACCTGATGTCTTCATTTTCAACTTTAGTGTTCATGCTATATGTTTAGCATCATTTTAAATTTGAATTGCATAATGTCCAGATAGCTTCATTTATTTCAGAGCTTCATTATCTCACACACTAACATAAATACTGTTTATTATTATTAAAACTTATTATTTAGCACGTTTGGATGTTATAGTGCAGCGCGACGTGTGCGCGTGCCCCGTTCTATAAACAGCGACATTAGAACTGGATCAGACTGTGTCTCTTCCAACGCTGATGTTGGTCACAGCACCTGGAATCTGACGTAGATTAACTACGAGATTAAAATATATTCCATCAGTCGTAGTTCAGAAAGCAGTGTGTCCGCCGCCATGTTGATAAAAATATAGCGTCTGTCCGCGCATGCGTGCATGTGGTTTAACACAAAGCCTCAGCGGGAGGTGATTACATTGTAGGGGGGTGTCCGTGAAAAACCTCCACTCTGGAAGGTGGGTTCAGAAACCTCCGGATTCAAAGAGGGGGGCTACTGGTGTCGTGTAAATGATCAGAACCGCAGCTTCGGATTCACTCAAAATAGGCGCCATGTAAACGGCCCGTTAGCGTCAAAGCCCTTTCCGACGCAGCTCGAGGCCCCACTTCCGGTCTGCGTGAACTGCTCGGTCTGACTCAAAGAGTCGTTACGGAGAACAACTCTGGGCAGTTTCTTGTTTTGTTGCCTTTTGCCACATAGTGTTACATTTCCTTGGCTTATACTGATGTGCGTTCATGTTCAAAACAGTAAATATAACAATATACTGATTGGGCGGGATTTTGTGTGACGTGGCAGTTTTTAACAGATTTTTGGGCTGGAAAACCACGACTATCTGGCAACACCCAGCTACTCACTTAATAATGCGATCGTATAGTTTTGAGAAAGTAATTCACATCAAAATAAACCCAAGCACGTTCATTAACTCTCTTTATACAACATTTACCACATTACAGGCGGCTACGAAAACTACTAATTTTATACAGACAACACGATTATATTGAACATTTTGTACTATAAATTACAACCATACCTGTTAGAGAAAACGTATGTGTGGTCGATGGTGGTCTGACACGTAGCTCTTGTTCCTACACAACAAAATAAGGACACAGTCACCACTAGATTATCCAAGCACGAGGCGCAGCTGCTAACAGCTA
>NC_056517.1:4592932-4595131 GCF_014905685.2 Nematolebias whitei | reverse complement strand
TTTCTAATTGTATCCTGAAGTAATCAATTGAAAGAACACTCTTCTTTTATATTATCATTACTATTTTACAATATCTTGATAAATCAAAAGTGTGTTAAGTTCATACCATTTCTAAATGTTGAAGTGAACCACTCATTTTAAATCAACTGTGAAACAGTATTAATTATTTTTTTAATCCTCATTTAAATTAGAAATCAAGTTAAATGTCTATTTTACAAAGTAATTATGCATTTTTGATCTTCTGTCTGAAATGAGAAGGAGTGATGTCGGTCAAAAGTCAGAGGGAAGTTATTGGAACGAAGTGTCGTGTTTTTAAAACTCTCAGACAGTAAATAAGAAAACTGGCACCTGTAAGTCTGTCATTTCTCCAAAACATTTCTCTGTCTGTTCCTAAAACATTCCTGCTGTTTTCTTGACATCACTAGAACCACCCCTGTTGGTTGCTTCAACCAATCAGGACATACTAAAGTGACCGGAAGCAGAACTCTTTAAAAGTCGACACTTGCTGGAACTATTCCTAGTTCTCGTGCTCCAGCAGTTCTGTAGAGTTCTGGAGTCATCTGAAGTCTTCCTGGAATCTGGTGGAGTTTTTCCACTGCTGAGTGGAACTTCGGACTCAGTTTTCCAGTCTGAGCCATCCATCTCTGCAGGAGTCACGGCGCCTCGCTGCGACTTCACCTGGGCATAAATGCCCTACAACTTCGAAGGGAGCTGAGCCTGTTTGTTAAACGGATAAGTGACACGACTTCTGCCGATTCTCAACCATCCTTACCAGAGACGCTGAAAGGTCGCGTTGAAATGGACTCCTGTTCCTGAGCAGAGATATCCCGGCAAAGGTAACGAGTCGTGACGCGAAGTGTACCGGAGGTGAGCTGGTATTGAAAGGAGCGTGCCATCCGGGTCCGAACAGACACTCCCTTTATACATCTTCCTTTAAACTCCTCCATTTTTCCCATCTTTAAAACTCTTCTACTTCTCCAGTAATTAACCTAGATGTCTTCAGAAATGTCTGTTGTTTTTATTAAGTAAAACGTGCCAAGTTTTATTAATCAGAACCAGATCAGTCTAATCAAGTGTAAAATGTTTGGATGTTAAATTTTGATTCTGTTCAATAAATGACCAAATTTATTATGATGGGTCAAAGAAAATTAACGTCTCATGTCACTGATTAAACCATCTATGCACAGTTACTTCTGTCACATGGCTGTAATTAGCTCGAAAAAGAGAGAACCCGTTATTTAAATATAATTGTAGTAAGGGTACAGCTAAGCTGACCTTGACACACTACACCTCCTCCTACAGGTGTGCAGTGGAGAGCATCAACATGTGGCATGGAGGCTGCACAGCTGCAGAAAGAAAAGCTTTGCAGAGAGTAGTGAAGGCTGCACAGAATCTGTTGGAGTCAGTCTCCCCATCATCACAGACGTCTACACCTCCAGATGCAGGAAGAGGGCCACCTGCATCATGAAGGACCCCACTCACCCAGCACACACTTTTTGCCCCGCTCCCCTCAGGAAGGAGGTTGAGGAGCATTAAGTCTAGAACCAATAGACTGAGGAACAGCTTCTACCCTGAGGCTGTTAGACTCATGAATCTCTAACTAGACAAATCACTGTAATGCCACTTTAACTGGAGATTTGACACTTTATCTGTGCTACTGAATATTCATGCTGCTGATTTCTTGCCTTTAAGCTCATACCCATCTGCTCACAACAGACTCATGTTCAGACTGCTGTTTAATACACCCTATTATATTACAATATTATTTTTTTAGCCTATATCTTAGATCTTTATATACGGTTTCTTTTTATACTTCATACTTTTGTTAATTTTGGGTGTAACTGGGACCTTGAGTACACAATTTTGTTCCACCTCATGTACCACGTAATTCGAATGACAAAGTCACATTGAACCTTGAAAGTTAATTCTGTTTAATTTAGCTGCATGAACCTTTGAACAAGTATAGGCTAAACAAAGTTCTTAATTTTTGTCTCTTTCACAAAGTAAACATCACAAGCAGAACTGGTTTGTTGTTGTAGGTTTCCTGGAAAAATGTTGGATTGTATACCTGGATTATTGAGCATGGACTTTGTTGTTTTCAACCAGTTTGACAAGACTGTCAACAAGGAAGAGGGCTGGCAATGGAGGAGGGGCGTACCAAAGAGACCATCTTATCACAAGCAAAACTGATTCTTCCCC
>NC_056517.1:4591580-4592832 GCF_014905685.2 Nematolebias whitei | reverse complement strand
GACTGTCAACAAGGAAGAGGGCTGGCAATGGAGGAGGGGCGTGCCAAAGAGACCATCTTATCACAAGCAGAACTGGTTTGTTCCACTTTGGAGTAAGCTGTTGGGGGAAGAATCAGTTTTGTTGTGTGTTTCCTTGACTGATGAAGCCTTCTGGATCGAAGGCAAATGTTTCAGCACACACAAAAAAAAGAAACTGTCTAGATAACCTGACGAAAAATGTTGGATATAATGAAAACACAACTTGTACCGTGCTGAGCCAAGTCGAACTGTGCTGTACCGGTACTAATGGAACTAGTGGTACTAATGGAACTAATGGAAAAGAGGCATGAGTAAAAGTTTTGTTTACATGAGAAACTGCATTTTACATGAGCACTTTAGAGGAAAAAATTTGTACTGATGTCAGCTATTAGGCAAAAGTAGTATGCACTTGGTTTAACTTGTCTCCTGTAATGTTTGCACATACTGCACAGTGCACAGGTAAATGTTCATGCCGAAAGAGTCTGAAGACCGTAACGAGTCGATGTGCTCCTGCAGCTGCTCCATCTAGTCATCTGTGAGTGGGCTGTCCAGCTGGGGTACCTGCAGCTCAGCATGTGGATCAGGATCAAGACTACTGTCTTCCCAGTCAATCTGGGGATCTTTGTTACCTTTTTAAAAGGTACCAGCACATAAGAAGATGGTAGATTTGATTGAACACATTTTAGCAGACGTCATTCCAAAATTGTAATTATTATTATTTTTTGTAATTACCTCCGGTTCAACAACTGGGCGTACCATCTGTCCCACTTCCCAAAGCTGATTTGGAGTACGATTTTGCTCACTTTTCAATGGGTGGTTGTTCCATCCTTGTCTAAAAAACATCAAGGTTAGCTTGATAGCAAGGCAAAAACACATAGTGGCAGCAAAACAAGCGCACACTGTTGCTGATGTCCAAAAAGTCACGCTCCTCCAATGAATGGAGAGCATGGTAGAAAACATTTGTAACTCCCATCCAGAGGTCACACCCGTCTTTTTGTCCTATGGAGAAGCATTAAAATTTATTTTATAAGTTAGCTGAAAGAGTGGTTTAAATGTCAGATGAGATCTTTAAAACATTTTTTACAGTTGTGTTAAGCAGCACTTCAATTTTTTAAAATTTGTCACAAACCTTTGATTGTGCGCACTTTTACCTGCAATAAAGCTTCTGTTGTCCGTGCCATGAACAGTCAGCATAAGACATGCCACTCCAACGTTCTCTCCACCATGATCTGCT
>NC_056517.1:4587716-4591480 GCF_014905685.2 Nematolebias whitei | reverse complement strand
ACAGACGTCTACACCTCCAGATGCAGGAAGAGGGCCACCTGCATCATGAAGGACCCCACTCACCCAGCACACACTTTTTGCCCCGCTCCCCTCAGGAAGGAGGTTGAGGAGCATTAAGTCTAGAACCAATAGACTGAGGAACAGCTTCTACCCTGAGGCTGTTAGACTCATGAATCTCTAACCAGACAAATCACTGTAATGCCACTTTAACTGGAGATTTGACACTTTATCTGTGCTACTGAATATTCATGCTGCTGATTTCTTGCCTTTAAGCTCATACCCATCTGCTCACAACAGACTCATGTTCAGACTGCTGTTTAATACACCCTATTATATCCATCCATCCATTTTCTTTACCCGTTTATTCCATTTTGGGTCACGGGGGTCACTGGTGCCCATGTCCAGCAATCACTGTGCGAGGGGCGGGGTACACCTTGGACGGGTCGCAAGTCCATCACAGGGACACATAGAGACAAACGAGACAAACAACCATTCACTTTCTCATTCACACCTAGGGACAATTTAGAGTTACCAATCAGCCTAACATGCATGTTTTTGGTCTGTGGGAGGAAACCGGAGCACCCGGAGAAAACCCACGCATGCACGGAGAGAACATGCAAACTCCACCCAGAAAGGCCCCTGGACCGAGGTTTGACACCCTATTATATTACAATATTATTTTTTTAGCCTATATCTTAGATCTTTATGTACGGTTTCTTTTTATACTTTTGTTAATTTTGGGTGTAACTGGGATCTTGAGTACACAATTTTGTTCCACCTCATGTACCACATAATTCAAATGACAAAGTCACATTGAACCTTGAAAGTTAATTCTGTTTAATTTAGCTGCATGAACCTTTGAACAAGTATAGGCTAAACAAAGTTCTTTATTTTTGTCTCTTTCACAAAGTAAACAATCTGAACAATAGGACGTTATCATAGGTCTTACAAAATAAGGCATCTAATGGCCCTTTTCCATTAGTAATGGTACAGCACGGTTCGACTCGGCACAATTTCAAGGCTTTTTCTTTGTGTTTTTCTTTGTTTCCTTTTTTCAGGACCCGTTTCTCTGGGCTTCCAACCATACTGCGCTGGCCTTAAAACGTGACGTCAGAACACTGTCGGTCACTGATTGGTCAGTGGGTGGAGTCACTGGAAGTTTGAGAAACTTTCACAATAACCCCATCTGCCATTTGCAATAACTCTAACTCTGAGGAGCGACTGGACCTATTTTTTAAGATTTAAAAAACAATAATGACAGCAGCATAGTCTAATGCTGAACTGCAGGCATTTTTTGTGCGTGGTGGTCATTGACAAAATTCAGAGTGAGCTAGATGGAGCTCCGCTGGCCCTCTCCACCGGAGCCTTGGTGGCCCCTCAGGCCGGGAAGGCGTCACCTCCCCGGCTCCAAGCTCCACTGGTCACCGCAAAGGATCCTCTGAGCTGCCGACCTGCAGGAGCACGCAAGGCCAGACCCCAAGCCCCGGCAGGCAAGGGTGGACTGGGATGGGTCTGGGACGGAGGGTGAAAATGATTTATAAAAACATTTTATGTATTAAAAAAATGAATTTTAACAGTGAAGATTAATAAATAAACAGTGACAAGTTTTATCATGAAATCCTGTTTTGTTATTGACTTTATTAAATAATCTGTTAATTAAAGTTAACGCAACTGAAAAATCACAAAAAGACAAAATTATTGGATCTTTCTGGAATATTTCCCTCAAACATCCAACATTTTTCAGTCAGGTCATCTGGACTGTTTCTTTTTTTTTTTTGTGTGTGTGTGCTGAAACGTTTCGTCTTCAATCCGGAAGGCTTCATCAGTCGAGGAAACACTCAACAAAACTGATTCTTCCCCCAACAGCTTACTCCAAAGTGGAACAAACTAGTTCTGCTTGTGATAAGATTATCACAAGCAGAACTGGTTTGTTGTTGTAGGTTTCCTGGAAAAATGTTGGATTGTATATCTGGATTATTGAGCATGGACTTTGTTGTTTTCAACCAGTTTGACAAGACTGTCAACAAGGAAGAGGGCTGGCAATGGAGGAGGGGCGTGCCAAAGAGACCATCTTATCACAAGCAGAACTGGTTTGTTCCACTTTGGAGTAAGCTGTTGGGGGAAGAATCAGTTTTGTTGTGTGTTTCCTTGACTGATGAAGCCTTCTGGATCGAAGGCAAATGTTTCAGCACACACAAAAAAAAGAAACTGTCTAGATAACCTGACGAAAAATGTTGGATATAATGAAAACACAACTTGTACCGTGCTGAACCAAGTCGAACTGTGCTGTACCGGTACTAATGGAACTAATGGTACTAATGGAACTAATGGAAAAGAGGCATGAGTAAAAGTTTTGTTTACATGAGAAACTGCATTTTACATGAGCACTTCAGAGGAAAAAATTTGTACTGATGTCAGCTATTAGGCAAAAGTAGTATGCACTTGGTTTAACTTGTCTCCTGTAATGTTTGCACATACTGCACAGTGCACAGGTAAATGTTCGTGCCGAAAGAGTCTGAAGACCGTAACGAGTCGATGTGCTCCTGCAGCTGCTCCCTCTAGTCATCTGTGAGTGGGCTGTCCAGCTGGGGTACCTGCAGCTCAGCATGTGGATCAGGATCAAGACTACTGTCTTCCCAGTCAATCTGGGGATCTTTGTTACCTTTTTAAAAGGTACCAGCACATAAGAAGATGGTAGATTTGATTGAACACATTTTAGCAGACGTCATTCCAAAATTGTAATTATTATTATTTTTTGTAATTACCTCCGGTTCAACGACTGGGCGTACCATCTGTCCCACTTCCCAAAGCTGATTTGGAGTACGATTTTGCTCACTTTTTAATGGGTGGTTGTTCCATCCTTGTCTAAAAAACATCAAGGTTAGCTTGCTAGCAAGGCAAAAACACATAGTGGCAGCAAAACAAGCGCACACTGTTGCTGATGTCCAAAAAGTCACGCTCCTCCAATGAATGGAGAGCATGGTAGAAAACATTTGTAACTCCCATCCAGAGGTCACACCCGTCTTTCTGTCCTATGGAGAAGCATGAAAGTTTATTTTATAAGTTAGCTGAAAGAGCGGTTTAAATGTCAGATGAGATCTTTAAAACATTTTTTACAGTTGTGTTAAGCAGCACTTCAATTTTTTAAAATTTGTCACAAACCTTTGATTGTGCGCACTTTTACCTGCAATAAAGCTTCTGTTGTCCGTGCCATGAACAGTCAGCATAAGACATGCCACTCCAACGTTCTCTCCACCATGATCTGCTCTCACCCTAAAAATAGTGTGTGTTTTACATTAGTAACAGTAGTACACTAGTCCCTCGCTACTTCGTGGTTCGACTGTGGCGGACTCGCTCTGTCGTGGTTTGTGTACTTTATGTCCAAAGTATTGCACTTTTTTAACACACGATTGTGGACTTACAGTAATATCACTGTTCAGAACTTGTGGATGTGAAAAAGTTAATGACAAAAAATAAATAATTCAGACAGGTGCCGCCATTTTGTCGTTTTCTTTCATTCAGCCTCCAACTATACTGTAATCACCACTCAGACGGACTACATTTCCCTCAAATCAATGCTGTGCTGTACTGTAGTGCCCCTGGGTGTTGTTTTCTGCCCATCAGTATGTTTGCAAAGTGAAGTCATGATTGTTGAACAGGCCTTTCAAAAGTAAAATTTAATTCATGTCATATGGAAACATTTTTATTAAGAAAATTCTACAAACCGGATTCCAAAAAAGTTGGGACACTAAACAAATTGTGAA
>NC_056517.1:4587251-4587616 GCF_014905685.2 Nematolebias whitei | reverse complement strand
TTGTTCCATGTCATCTACTTTCTGTTCCAGTTCAGCTATTTTTCTGTCTTTATTAGTCATCAGTTCTTTCAATTGTCTCACTTCTTCAGACAGTCCTGTCAGTAATTCACATTTAGCTGATACTTTAGTCACATCAGCACTCAATTTAGTCAGTTCAGCACTCAAAAAGTTCAAAGATTTTTTAACTTCCTCCATATCTTCTGAAATATTTTCAGACATTTGTCTCTTATCTCTGTGTTTGCTCGGCATTACTCACGATACTTCTGGATTATTGGTCTCAACTCTCAGAAGCACAGGATCCAGCCACGAGGTTCACAGGCTTATGTTGTTAGCCACGAGGTTCACAGGCTAGTGTTGTTAGCTTA
>NC_056517.1:4580920-4587241 GCF_014905685.2 Nematolebias whitei | reverse complement strand
AGGCTAGTG
Organism: Nematolebias whitei; assembly: GCF_014905685.2. NCBI lineage: Eukaryota > Metazoa > Chordata > Actinopteri > Cyprinodontiformes > Rivulidae > Nematolebias > Nematolebias whitei. The sequence goes on along the minus strand of NC_056517.1, from coordinate 4,587,232 downwards.
TTGTTAGCTTATGTTGTTAGCCACGAGGTTCACAGGCTTATGTTGTTAGCCGAGGCCTAGCGGCAACAACCTCCAGGTCCCACGCGGTACCACGATTCACTCGGTCCAGAAGTTCGCAGCCCCAACGGTTACAGACCAGGTCCCGGTTTCAACAGCTCCCAGATCCGACAGCTGTAGCTCGGCTCCCTCGGCCTCAGCTGCTCGCAGGTCCAATCGGCGGCAGACCGGTTCTCTTCTGCAACAGCCCCCAGGTCCGACAGCTGCAGCTCGGCTCCCTCGGTTCCAGAGGCCCGCAGGTCCAAACGGCGGCAGACCGGGTCCCGATTGTAACAGCACCCTGATCCGACAGCTGCAGTTCGGCTCCCTCGGTTTCCAGTGGCTCGCGGTCCAAACGGTGGCAGAGCGTGTCTTCACTGTGACAACCCCCAGGTCCTCTCACTCGATCCAACGGCTAGCGGCGGTAGCACTCACCCGGCCTCTCTGGCTGAAGCAGCTCCCAGGCCGGCTCGTTAGCTCAACTCGTTGCTCAGCTTCCACGGTTCAGAGCGTGAGGATTTCCTTCTTCCACCTGTTCCGTATATATATATATATATATATATATATATATTATTTTATATACACATATCTATATATATATACACACATATATCCAAGTTTGAAGTCAGTTTGTATAGTTAGTTTGTATAGTTAGTTAGAGTTTGTCAGGAGCTCAAGTCAACACGTCCTACTCCATCTCCGCCATCTTGAAGCGAATCAACAATGGATGTATACATGAGTTGGATGTTCCTGCAAATATGCAAACAATCCTCAAAAAACTGCCCTTTAAGCTGCGAGACAGATGGAGAAATGCTGTGTGTGATCTACAGGAGAGGTATAAAAGGAGAGCCACCTTCAGTGATATTGTTCAGTTTGTAGAAAGGCAGGTGAAGATCCACTTTTTGGTGATATTCAAGATTCCTCATCTAAACCAAAGAAGGATGTTGAGATCTATAAATCACAGCAGCGATTAAAGCTAAAAGGAAGTAGTTTTGCTACTACTGTTGGAGAAATGCAGAAGAAGGCCGACTCTAAAATAAAAGAAGCTAGAGAGACAGCTGCTATAAAGAGTTGTTTATTTTGTGGAGCTGGACATTCCCTAGACACATGCCCTCTACTGGAAAAGAGGACACATGGGGAGAAACTGCCATTTTTGAAAGAAAATGGGGTGTGTTTTGGCTGTTTGTGCACTGGGCACATCAGGTCGCAAAGGGGATTCTACAAGATCTAAGTAGAAGGCATGTTGGTTGGGATGATCTTTTGCCACATGATGCATCTCAGAAGTGGAAAAACTGGTTGGAAGGACTTCATCAGCTTGAACTGTTTGGGGTTAACAGATGTCTGAAGCCACAGAACTTTGGAGAAGCTACAAGCTCGCAGCTTCATCATTTCAGTGATGCTAGCGAGAACGGATATGGAACTGTGAGCTACTTGTTGCAGTCCATTGCTGATGGACAGGTGCATTGTGCATTTGTAATGGGTAAAGCCAGAGTAGCTCCACTTAAACCCATCACCATTCCTCTCATGGAGTTGACAGTGGCAGTGGTTGCCAGCCGTTTGGATAAGCTGTTGAAGAAGGAGTTAAGGATGGAACTACAAGACTCAGTTTTTTGGACTGATAGTACTTCTGTTTTGAAGTACTTTGTACATCAAAAATGAAACATTGAGATTTAAGACCTTTGTGACAAATCGGGTTGGAGAGATACTTAATTGGTCAAAGTCCTTACAGTGGAGGTACATTGCTACCAGTATTAACCCAGCAGATCTGGCATCCAGAGGAACAAATGTGGACTCTCTTTTGAAGACTGATACCTGGGTGTCAGGACCAAGTTTCTTCAGGACCCTAAATGGAAATGGCCTACAAATCCTGAAGACATAAGTCATTTTGCTCTGGATGATCCAGAGGTCAAGACATTGATTTCTGTTAATGTGACATGCACCAATGAACAAGTGGATCCAGTTATGAATTTCATCCATTCTTTTTCCTCTTGGGGCAAACTGAAAACAATGGTTGGATGGCTTCTCAGGTTCAACAATTGCTATCCAAACTTGCTCAAAGGAGAGCACAACTGAAGACGAATCTTGCCAACTCTGATCTTGATGATGAAACTTTTCAGGAGAGATTGAGGAAAGAAATGAATGTGTTCAAGAAAAATGTTGCATTGGGTGCCTTGTCATTGGAAGAGTTTGGAAAGGCTGAGAGTGCCATCATCTGCTATTGTCAAAGAAAGCGATATCCAGAGGAAATTACAAGTTTACAGAAACATGAACGAGTGAAGAAGACAAGTCAGCTCTATAAGCTTGATCCTATTCTCCAAGGTGGTGTACTAAGAGTTGGTGGAAGGCTAAGCAAAGCAGCTATGCCTGCTGAAGCTAAATACCCAGCCATATTGGCTAAAGACCTTCACATTTCTGAAATTATACTGTGCCACATACATCACCAGATAAGCCATGGTGGCCGCAATCATATGCTGGCTGAACTGCGTCAAAAGAATTGGATCCCAGGTGCCAGTGTTGCAATTAGGAAGACCTTATCTAAATGCATAACATGTCGACGACTACATGCTGCTCCAGGAAGTCCAAGGATGGCAGACCTTCCACAGGATCGAGTGTGTCCAGATAAGCCCCCATTTAATTGTGTGGGTGTGGATTGTTTTGGTCCATTTGAAATTAAGCGTGGCAGGAGTCTGTTGAAACAATATGGAGTCATCTTTACCTGCATGGCAATAAGAACAGTTCATCTTGAGATGTTGTCATCACTGGATACTGATTCCTTCATCAATGGTCTCCGAAGATTTATTGCCAGACGTGGACAAGTATTGGCGCTACGTTCAGACAATGGAACCAGCTTTGTAGGAGATGAATGCGAGCTAAGAGAAGAGATTGAAAAATGGAATCAAACTCTAATTAATAACACACTCCTTCAGAAAGGGATAAAATGGTCTTTCAATCCCCCCACTGGTTCACACCATGGAGGTGCGTGGGAAAGTCTTATTAAATCTGTTCGGAAAGTGTTAAATTCTGTTTTGAGAACCCAGAGTCTTGATGAGGAGAGTCTGCACACAGTCTTTTGTGAAGTTGAGGCCATCATTAATAGTCGACCCATAACCAAAGCCTCTACAGATGCCCGTGATCTGGAAGCATTAACACCAAACCATCTTCTTCTTTTAAAGTCCATTCCTTCATTGCCACCACGAGTGTTTTCCCAGGAAGATGTTTATGCTCAACGAAGATGGAGACAGGTGCAATATATGGCATGGCTGATCTGTTTTGGCAGTGTTGGTTAAAGGAATTCTTGCCTCAACTCCAGGAGCGGCAGAAGTGGCAGATCACGAGACGGAACTTTCTTCCAGGAGTTGTCCTCATTGTGGACAACTTGGCTCCTTGCAACTCTTGGTTAATGGGTAGAGTTGTAAACAATGTTCCTGATAAAGGAGGATTAGTGCAGTCAGTTCGCATTAAGACTAAGACGACCTACCTGGAAAGACCCATCACCAAGTTGTGCCTGCTTCAAGAGGCAGAGACACCATGAATATTTTTGGGACTTTTCTCTCCTTTCATTACCTGTGACTTTTTGTTTTAGTTGGTGTATTGATTGCTTAGCCATAATGATAGATTTATAGAAATTTGATATTGAGTAATTTTATGATTATTCGTCCTAGGCTTGTCTCTTACATGGTAACATTTAAGATAATTATCATTGTAAATTATTAGAGACCGGAATGTAAGAGCCATATTAGTAAAATAAGTAACTGATGGCTTGACAGGTGAGCACGCAGCTTTGACACTTGGGTGGTGGGTGTGTCAGTGTGTGTGTGTGTGTGTTGACTGTCACCAGATATAAATGACGTGCTGACTGGCGTTCTGGCTTTGTATGGATGAGAAAGTTGGGTGCTCCCAGAGTCGCCATATTTTCTGTTGACCGTGTTATAAGACACCGTAGAGTTATGCCATTAAGCATTTATCAGTAGTTTAGACTTGGCCAGTATGTGTCTGTCTGTAATGTTTAAAGCATGGAAATTTGAAACGGAATAAACCGATCATGACACAAAGAAGTGACCTGGAGTGACGTCAGTTTGGAAACACGCATTGGACAGAGAATCCCGGTTTTAACCCAGTGCGGCCCTCAACATCATAAGTTCGCCGCATAATTAATTTCTGTGTGGCACTTTTCCTAACGGAGGTCAGCTATGATAATGTTTCTGTATTTCACCAGTTTTTTCTTCAAAGTACATGTTTATTTATTTTTTATTTTTTCTCTGCTTTCACTTTTTCAGGCCTTTTCAGTTTGTATTGGTGGTCTTTGTTCGAGCATACTTGCTTGTACGGGTTGGATTTATGACTGTCTGCAAGAATGCCTTTACGGGGAGTTTAGGCCTGTACATTTTCCTGAGAAACAGATAACCTGTTCAGCCGTGCGGTTTCAGCGATACCTTATAATTGCTTAAGTCCGGAACTTGTAATACATTTTTCAAAGTTTAATGTTTCTCTGTGTGAAAACTAATCTTTATCTGCTTATCTCTTGTTGGACAGATTGCAGGACACGAGATAGTTTCCACATTTGTGCTAGTCAGAAACTCCTGACCTGTCCCGATTTAAGTGGTTAACACGTCATTTGCTTCAGGTTTTCATGTGTTTGTTCATGAAATGCTGGAGGAATGAGCTGTGGTTTTTGTAGATCGCTTCAGGGACTACAGACAGATGGGCAGACTTCATCTATTCTGACGCCTGGCCGACCAGCCACACTGTTTGTTTGGTTGCTAGTTATGCTAATCAGATGTTAGAATTATAGTTGAATAATCAATATGGTAGTTCATTGGACAATATATTATATTCCTCAGAATAAAGTACAAACCGGATTCCAAAAAAAGTTGGGACACTAAACAAATTATGAATAAAAACTGAATGCAATGATGTGAAGATGGCAAATGTCAATATTTTATTCGTAATATAACATAGATGACAGATCAAAAGTTTAATCTGAGTAACTGTAACATTTTAAAGGAAAAATATGTTGATTCAAAATTTCACAGTGTCAACAAATCCCAAAAAAGTTGGGACAAGTAAGTGGCTGGAAAAAGGAAATTGAGCATATAACGAACAGCTGGAAGACCTTTTAACATTAATTAGGTCAATTGACAACATGATTGGGTATAAAAAGAGCTTCTCAGAGTGTCAGTGTCTCTCAGAAGCCAAGATGGTAAGAGGATCACCAATTCTACCATTGGTGCCCAGAAAGATAGTGCAGCAATACCAGAATGGTGTTACCCAGTGTAAAATAGCAAAGACGTTTAAGTTTTTTGCTTGCTCTGTTTGTCCCTGTACAGCACTTTGGTGTGCTTTGTCACTGTTTAAAGTGCTTTATAAATAAATTGGTATGGTATGGTATGGTAAGTTATCATCATCAACCGTGCATAACATCATCAAAAGATTCAGAGAATCTGGAACAATCGCTGTGCGTAAGGGTCAAGGCCGTAAAACTCTACTGGATGCTCGTGATCTCCGGGCCCTTAAACATCACTGCACCTCAAACAGGAATGCCACTGTCAAGGAAATAATAGAAAGGGCTCAGGAATACTTCCAGAAAGCATTGTCAGTGAACACAATCCACCGTGCCATCCGCCATTGCCAGCTGAAACTCTATAGTGCAAAGAGGAAGCCATTTCTAAGACATTTGCACTGGGCCAGGGGTCATTTAAAATGGAGTGTGGCAAAATGGAAGACTGTTCTGTGGTTAGATGAGTCATGATTTGAAGTTCTTTATGGAACACTGGGACGCCATGTCATCCGGACCAGAGAGGACAAGGATAGCCCAAGTTGTTATCAACGCTCTGTTCAGAAGCCTGCATCATTGATGGTATGGGGTTGCATGAGCGCTTGTGGCATGGGCAGCTTGCATGTCTGGAAAGGCACCATTAATGCAGAGAACTATGTTCAGGTTCTAGAACAACATATGCTCCCATCTAGACGTCATCTCTTTCAGGGAAGACCCTGCATTTTTCAATACGATTATGCCAGACCACAATCTGCAGCAATCACAACATCATGGCTACGTAGGAGAAGGATCCGGGTACTGAAATGGCCAGCCTGCAGTCCAGATCTTTCACCTGTAGAGAACATTTGGTGCATCATAAAGAGGAAGGTGCGACAAAGAAGGCCCAAGACGATTGAACAGTTAGAGGCCTGTATTAGACATGAATGGGAGAGCATTCCTATTTCTAAACTTGAGAAACTGGTCTCCTCTGTCCCCAGACGTCTGTTGAGTGTTGTAAGAAG
>NC_056517.1:4564855-4580820 GCF_014905685.2 Nematolebias whitei | reverse complement strand
CATTAAAACATGGCAACATACGAAGACTTAGAGTTTAAAATATACAATGTTGAAGATGCGATTGATACAATTTTTTTCCCTGTAATAAAAGACTGTGAATATTACAATGAAGAACAGTTTAATGACATCAATATAACTAATGGAGGTCTCTCTATTATTCACTTTAATAGTAGAAGTTTAAATGCAAATATATCCAAAATAACAGATTATTTAAAACAGCTAACCAGAACCTTTACAATAATAGCACTGTCAGAGACGTGGCTCAACGATGAAAACACAACTAATGTTCACATGGAAGGGTATGAATCATATTATGTGAACAGAAGCAACAAAAGAGGTGGTGGAGTGGCTCTATTTGTTAAAAATGAAATAAAATGTAAATTAATTAATGAAATGTCAATAATTGTTGATAATATCATGGAAATAATAACAATAGAAATAATAAACAAGAATGATAAAAACATTTTGATAAGTTGTGTATATCGATCTCCAGGATCAAATATAGAAATATTCACTGATAAAATCGTACAACTATTGGACAAGAGTTTTAATAAAAGCATTTTTTTTCTGTGGAGACTTTAATATTGACCTGGGAAATAAAACAGATTCAAATAACATCAGTACATTTACAAATTCATTGTATAGTTTAAATGTTTATCCGTTAATATCGAAACCAACAAGAATTACAACTCATAGTGCTACAATAATCAATAATATTTTCACAAATGTAACAAATGGGGATGTGATGGGAGGTATTTTGATGAGTGATTTGAGTGATCATTTACCAGTTTTCATGATTTATAAAAAATGATCAAAGCATTACAAAAGAAATCACAATTAAAGAAAAAACAATAAACACATCAAAAAAAGCAATGGACAAATTAAAAGATGATTTACATAAACAAAGCTGGAAAGACGTGCATGTTGATGATGTGAACAGATCATATGATGAGTTTATGAATATTTTAGGAGCTCTGTATGAAAAGAATTGTGTGCAAAATAATTGTACAAAGAGAATTGTTGTTGACCAACCATGGATGACGAAAGGGTTGAGAAATGCTTGTAAAAAAAGAATTATTTGTATACATGTTTCTTGAAATTGAGAACACAAGAGGCTGAAGAAAAATATAAGAAGTATAAAAATAAATTAGTAGCGATTATAAGGAAACACAAGAAGGAATATTATAGTGATTTATTAAATAAAAGTAATGGTGATATGAAAGCTACATGGCGAGTAATAACTAGTGTTCTGAAAAGTCATAAAGCAAAAACAGGTATTTCACAATACATTTTGAAGGATGACGATGAAATCCATGATGAAAATGAAATTGTAAATGGATTTAATCATTATTTTGTGAACGTTGGATCAAGCCTTGCTGCTAAAATACCAAAAGTAGACAATAATGTGAACCATTCAGTTATAGGTTGTGACAACAGTATTTTTCTTAATGGAACTGACAAAGAAGAAATAATGAATGTTGTAAAAAATCTTACAGATAAGAGATCAAAAGACTGGGTGGACATGGATATGATGTTTGTAAAGGACATAATGAGTTATGTTATCGAGCCGTTTACATATATTTGTAATTTATCATTTTCAAAAGGAATATTTCCAGACAATATGAAAGTAGCTAAGGTAGTTCCTCTCTTTAAAAATGGTGATAAATGTGTGTTCAATAATTATAGACCAATATCCTTATTACCACAGTTCTCAAAAATTCTAGAAAAACTGTTTGTGACCAGATTAGATAAATTTATTACTAAACAAAACATTCTAAGTAGCAGCCAGTATGGGTTTAGAGCAAAAAACTCTACATCAATGGCTCTCATGGAAATAATAGAACAAATAACTACTGCTGTCGATCAAAAACAGTATTGTGTTAGTATTTTTGTTGATTTAAAAAAAGCATTCGATACTATTCACCACACTATTCTCCTTGAAAAATTAAATATGGTATAAGAGGACCAGCATTACACTGGGTATCTAGCTATTTAAAAGATAGGAAACAGTTTGTACAAATAAATGGTGTAAGATCTGACCTGTGCAATATCACGTGTGGAGTTCCTCAAGGCTCTGTACTTGGACCAAAGTTATTTATTTTATATGTGAATGACTTAGTGAATGTATCAGGACTCCTCAAATGTGTCCTTTTTGCAGATGACACCACATTTTTCTGTTTGGATAAATATGTAAAACGGATGTTGGAATTGATGAAGACAGAATTTGATAAAATACAAACTTGGTTTAAACTTAATAAATTATCATTAAATTTAGATAAAACTAAATACATGATATTTAGTAACAAAAAGAGAACTGTTGATGATCCATTTAAAATTGAGGGTGTTGAGATTTTTAGAGTTAATGAGATGAAATTTTTGGGTGTAATCATTGATGAACAGCTAACATGGAAAAATCACATAAATTCTGTAAGAACAAAAATATCTAAATCTATTGCAGTACTATACAAAGTCAGGGAATTATTAAATGATAAAGCTTTGTACATGTTGTATAACACAATCATTGTTCCACATTTAATCTATTGCATTGATGTTTGGGGGAAAGCATGTAAAACATTTACAAAACCTATTTTTATTTTACAGAAAAGAGCTGTAAGAATCATCACCAGAAAGCATTACAGTCACCCATCAAGCACATTATTTTATCAACTGAAGTTATTGAAGTTCCATGATTTGGTAGATTATAGTATTTTATCAGTTATGTATAGGGCTCAAAATAACACATTACCATTAAATATCCAAAGAAATTTTGTTAAAAGGCAAAGTTGTTATAATCTTAAGGGGATAGAGACATTTGTCAAACCAAAATTCAGAACTAGTCTGAAGGGAAGGTCTACCTCAATCCAAGGAGTTGGATTGTGGAATGTTCTAGAGAGTGATGTTAAAAATGCCAAGTCAATGTGTACATTTAAGAAAAAGATCAAAACTGAATTGTTAAAAAAGTATATATGAAGTAGCTTAGTGTGTGTTTTGTATTAGAATTAGAAAAATTAGAAAGTTATTCATTTTGTTCTGTTACTTGAAGATTATTATGACTGAAATAATTGTTTGTAAAAAGGGGCAGATATAATAAGATTGTTTCTTCTTTCTGCTGCCTTTCATTTCAAATCTCTTGTATCTTTTTTTATATTGTTATGGAATTGTTTTGTACTTTTTTAAAATGAATAAACTTTATACCATACCATACCATACCATTGTTTTCCATCACATTACAGCATTCCCTGAGCAAAAAGCTGAATGCTTGTAAAGCCTTTACATCTTCTGACTTTAAAACCGGCCATGATAAAACTTTATTCATGTATGCAGCCATTATCTTCAGTGAACAACCAAAATGTTCTTGAAGCAAAGATTTTGCTTTGGCATATCCAGAATCATTAGCCATGTGAACACAGCTTCTTACTAGATCTCGTGGCTGACCTCTAGTGTACTGCTCCAAGAAGTACAAACAGTCTTTGACACTATGCGTCTTTGTTTCAATGCTGTGTTCAAACGCTGTCATGAATGTTTTGAATTGCAGTGGATCACCATCCAATATTGGTATGCTCCATTGTGGCAGAAAAAATAAAGATTGCTGATTTACAAGCAAACTTGTAATTTCATTCTGCCTTTCCAATGCAGTTAACAGTTTATTTTTATCAGCTGACGATGGATGTGTATGTTGTGATGATTGTGCCTGTAGCTGATGAATCATTTGATTTGTTGGATTTGTTGCATTTTAACGAGTGAACTGCATGTTGGCATAGTTAAAGTCCTTTACAGTCTCCAACTAAAATACATACAAAACTCATTCTTGCTTGGGGTGTTCAGAAACAATACCAAAAACCAATTAAACGATGTCTCAACATCGACAAAAACAGTGACTAAGCAACCAGTAAAACAACGTTTCAACATTGACAAAAGTAGTGATTAAGCAACTAGAAAACGATTCGCTCCGAGGGTCAGCGATAAGAGGAAAATTACAAGATGGTGTTGTCCAACGTGTAGCGACCTGCCACTGAGAAATACTCCTTGGCGCTTACCTTGAAACAAGACTGCTCGTCTGCTTCTCCTCGGAGAGGAGAACTCACTGGGATGACAGAAGGTTGACGTAATGGGCCAGGCAGTCTTAACAAGGTTGGTCAGCTATACAACTTTCCTTCTTCGTTCTTCTGACAGTGCCATTAGCTCACTGAAGAAAAATGGAAGCCGATTACCCACTCTTAACGTAATTTATATAGACCGGGTGGGGCCCACACAGCAGGTGGGCGTGTACTAAATTTTTCAGTGTAATGCTTCGCATAACGGAATAAAACCCATCAGCGACAGCCTTAAAGGGCGAAGCCTATATGAAATAGAACAAGGCCTTCATATATAAAAAAATGTGATCTTGCTCTCTGCATGCAGTCATGTAGTCTGCATATCAGCAGATACATGAATTTAGATCAATTTCTCAAAAACCGTCGGAAACAAATGGTCGACCGTCATGAGCCATGGGGGAAAATCACTCCACAGCCAACTACTACAATCTTAGCTTTCCTAATGTGTAGAAAGGGAAAATGAAAATATTTTCTGCCTACCTTTTTCATATTACGGCACTGTTTCACTGCAGAACAATGTTCGCCCATCCGCTACAAAAAGGAAAACAACTCCCTCCTCTCTTCTGTTCCTGTAACCAGACTCAACGGTCGGGGTCACCAAATTGTAAGATTGTGTTCTGATCTGAAGCAGGGAGGAGGAGGAGCACTTGTCTTTCATTTTCAGAAGGTTTATTTTACCCACATGTTAAGTACAGGATCACCTGGGCCATTGTAACTCTACTACCATGCGGTCACAAAACAATGGCCCTGAGCATAAACAGAAAACCCATCTTCTTCAGAGCTTGGCCACACCTCTCAGGAGGAGTCACCACCATCGACGAATGGGAAGCCCTACTCTATCATGTAACCCAGCTCTCAACCAATATCATCTGCCATTTTGTGCAATGCCAGCCTTTAAGTGAGTGATTTCTTCTGAGAAAGACTCTCTGGGCTTGTTGAAGAATTTCTAGCTCAGCAGCAGCATAGGAATCAGCAGAGAGAGGGGGTTATGATCAGCCACCCTGTGATGCTGATGTGCAGTGACCTCTAAGAAGCTGTCACAAGTTTGGTACTGGCTTGGATCTGGAACACTAGAGCTGGAAGTACAAACCAGATTCCAAAAAAGTTGGGACACTAAACAAATTGTGAATAAAAACTGAATGCAATGATGTGGAGATGGTAAATGTCAATATTTTATTCGTAATATAACATAGATGACAGATCAAAAGTTTAATCTGAGTAAATGTAACATTTTAAAGGAAAAATATGTTGATTCAAAATTTCACAGTGTTAAAAAATCCCAAAAAAGTTGGGACAAGTAGCAATAAGTGGCTGGAAAAAGGAAATTGAGCATATAACGAACAGCTGGAAGACCAATTAACACTAATTTGGTCAATTGACAACATGATTGGGTATAAAAAGAGCTTCTTAGAGTGTCAGTGTCTCTCAGAAGCCAAGATGGAAAAGGATCACCAATTCCACCATTGTTGTGCAGAAAGATAGTGTAGCAATACCGGAATGGTGTTACCCAGCGTAATATAGCAAAGACTTTTAAGTTGTCATCATCAACCGTGCATAACATCATCAAAAGATTCAAGGAATCTGGAACAATCGCTGTGTGTAAGGGTCAAGACCGTAAAACTCTACTGGATGCTCGGGACTCCCTTCTTCTGCTGAAAAAAAAAAAAAAAGAAACTGTCCAGATGACCTGACTGAGAAATGTTGGATTTTATACCTGGATTATTGAGCATGGACTTTGTTGTTTGAGAATAGATGTTATTCAATTTATGACTAAAGTTAAAATTTAGGTAAACTTGATCTTAGATTCATAAAGTAAACTAAAGTGTCTAGAAATTAGTTGGCACTGAGTGTTGTTTCCTTTCATCAGGAGAAAGATGTTTTATCCTAGTGGGGACATCCATCTCATTACCACAATGGATACGATGGAAGGAGGCTGGTATTTGTCGTCCAAGAAAGTCATGAACTTCTCCAGAACTTGATTTGGCCAGACGGCACCATCGTTCCGCGGTGTTTGAGAGAGTTTCGTAGACTCCACATTTCAGCTGGCTCACAATGTCCGAGGTGGAAAGGAACCGGAGCCTGGCTCCCCACTGATTCCTTGGGTTGGCTTGAAGCCGCACGAAGATTACTTCTCAGCTAACACAACAACTCTCTGAGACCCTCCCTTCGGTGTCAGCTTTATCTGATTTTAAAAGGGGGAGCTGCTTATGCAAATTGTATCCAATCAATGCAGCTTACCAACAGTGGGTGTAGACCAAGCTGCATAAATTAATTTTGATTACATAACTCCACCTCTCAAAGGTTAAAGGGAACAATGACTTATTTGTTAACCAGTAACACCTTGTTTAAAAAACACTATTTTCTTCACAGATGTAAGTTTGGGTTTCTTTTACACAATACAGGCACAACAGGGGTTCTGTTTGCAGCTCTATGCAGCTGGCTAACTTCTTTCATTGTTAGGATGACCGCACCTCTTGTTGTCAGAGTCAAGAGTCAGAGAGATTTATTTGTTATACACACCACACGTGATACATGAGGTGGGACGAAACTATGTAAGCAGGGTCCCATTTACATCCAACAAAAACACAAATTGTAAACAAAAACATTAGTAAGATCCGAGTCATGAACTAAGAATATACTACATTAACTAAACTAAGAATACACTAGACTAAGAATAAACTAAGCACTAATGGTACATAAACAATGCGCCAAAACAACAGCAGCACGAACACGAGTCTGTGTGAGCAGATGAGGACCAATGAACACAGCAACACTAAATAATCAGCAGCATGAGTTCAGCATCATGGATAGTCAGCAGCACACATCAACAACCAAGTGGCATTACAGTGATTTTTCAGAGGGGCAATGGCAAAGCTCTGTTCAACTGCTGACATAGACTTTATTTGGAGATGCAAAGTCCATCACTTTCAGGAAGGAGAGTTGATTACCAGAGAGGGGGTAAATCCTATAAGGAGCCATTTGGTCTGACACAGAGAGGGGACTAATTAGCACAGAGGGTTAATTACCATACAATAAGTTCAGTGTCTTTGAGTCCCAATCAGAATGTGCTGACTCATCCCGATTCGTCCTTATGAATTGTAGAACACTACAAAATTTACAGTTCGAAAGTTTACAATCCTATGTGGACTCTCATGTGTCTGTTTAAATTTTTCTTCAGACTAAATTTATGTCCACAAAGTTCACAAGGAAATGGTTTGTCTCCTGTGTGGACTCTTATGTGTGATATTAAACTTGTCTTCCGACTAAATCTTTGTCCACAAAAATCACAAGGAAATGGTTTGTCTCCTGTATGGACTCTCATGTGTGAGTTTAAATGTGCCTTCTGACCAAATCTTTGCCCACAAAGTTCACAAGGAAATGGTTTATCTCCTGTGTGGACTCTTATGTGTAAGGTTAAACTTGTCTTCTGACTAAATCTTTGTCCACAAAAATCACAAGGAAATGGTTTTTCTCCTGTGTGGACTCTCATGTGTCTACCTAAAGGTGCCTTATGACTGAACCTTTGTCCACAAACATTACAAGGAAATGGTTTGTCTCCAGTGTGGACTCTAATGTGCACTTTTAAATTTGTCTTAAGACTAAATCTTTGTCCACAAAGATCACAAGGAAACGGTTTGTCTCCTGTATGAACTCTCATGTGTGTGTTTAAGGTATGCTTACGATTAAATCTTTGTCCACAAAGCTCACAAGGAAACGGTTTGTCTCCTGTATGGACAGTCATGTGTGTGTTTAAATTGGCCTTATGACTAAACCTTTGTCCACAAATATCACAAGGAAATGGTTTGTCTCCTGTGTGGACTCTCATGTGTAAGCTTAAAGTCTGCTTCCGACTAAATCTTTGTCCACAAAGTTCACAAGGAAACGGTTTGTCTCCGGTGTGGACTCTTATGTGTGTGCTTACATATGTCTTCTGACTAAACCTTTGACCACATACATTACAAGGAAAAGGTTTGTCTCCTGTGTGGACTCTCATGTGTGAGTTTAAATGTGCTTTGCAGTTAAATCTTTTACCACATTCATCACAGCTTATTGATTTTGGCCTTGCCTGGACTTTCCTGCTTGACTCTGCTACATCTTTCTTCTCTCCAACACATTTCTTATTAACCAGACACCTTGAAGACTTCACTCCTGCATGCCTTGTCAAGTGTCTTTGAAGAGTCTGGTTACTGACATACTGCTTACCACACTCAGAGAAGCTCAAAAGTTTGTTGACAGTTTTTACCTCTGATTCAGGAGCACTGCTCTCCTTCCAGTCTTTGATACTATCTTCACATTCTGATTCAGAGTCTGATGAGTTCTTAAGCAGATAGTCATGATTGGTCATTTCACCATCCTCTTCATTGGCCTCGTTAACATCAGTCTTTGAAGAGCTGGAACTATCTTTGTGAGTCTTTAAATCTGGGTTGCTGGTAAGTTTTTCTTTATCCTCCTCACTCTTTAAAGGAACTGTAGTGACCAAAAATGTGTTATCGGTCTCCTCCATATTGAGTTGAACTCCCACCAGACTGGTCCAAGGGTCTTCTCTTCCACTCTATGAAAAGAGGCTCTGGATCCTGCTGGTCCACATCAGGCCTACAGTCTTGAGAAACTTATTCTTTTAATCGGCACCAAACATGGGCAGGAACCACTGAAAAACATGTACAATAAGACAATGTTACTGATTCAATTCAATTCAATTCAAAAATATTTTATTAATCCCAGAGGGAAATTATTTGTTGTAGTAACTCGTTATCCTCATTTCATTAAGATATGTAATAGATACTGATGGCTGTAGGCAGGAAGGATCTCTTTTAAAGTTCCAGCCCCCAGTGGATCCTAAGAAACTGGCTGCAGGTGCCGTCCGATCCGTCCACCCAGACTCGGCTGGCCTCTCGGTTCCCCCGGGCTGTAGGACCACCCGAATGCCGGGCAGAACTCCTCCCAGAGCGATGGTCACTCCTCCCAGCAGTCTGCCGAGCTCCTCGTCGCTGTGGACAGCCAACTGTAGGTGCCGAGGGACGATCCTGTCTATCCGCTGTCATGAGCCATGTTTCCTGCTAGTTCCAGGATTCCAGTAGTCAGGTACTCGAGCACAGCTGGCAAGTAGATGAGAATGCATCCACAGAACATCCTTTCAACTCATTTGAGATTTGGGGCTGTAGCTGAGATATTATTTGAGCTTTTGAGATGTTAATCAGCTGCTGTTGGTTGTAGAAAACTGCCTTGTTGCCATGGTTATGCATCATAACAAATGTCCAAAACTAAAAGTTTCAGTAAAAATCCTTCCAGCTGCACAGCATCCGATACCAGAGGAAATAATCATCCAAAAAATGTGATTTACATCCAGAAAAAGAGGAATTACACTTTCCAAAAGCAAAATCTCAGAATGAAAGTAACAGAGCTGCTCCAACATGCAGCCACCTTGAGCGGCGCAATTCTAGAACACTGATGGGGGATGTATAGGTCATGGATGTTTTTTTCTTACCAACATCTGATATAATAATATGTTTTTGTATGTTTTTAAATGCTTTTATGCCATATTATAGCTTGAAAATAAAACATGTGGACGACTATGGTCGGGTTATCGTGAGAGCAAGATGTTGTGTTCCAGAAAGGAATGTTTGATTAAACTCTTGGGGAGTGTTTTGGCAGAGGGGCTTGGACCGTCCTTGTGTCACGACGCCCCAGGTTCTGGATAAACATGTTTTTGCACCATCGGACTCTCACGCTATCCTGGTAGTTCTAACAGGAGGTGAGTCATCTCTCCTCCGCACATGGATGGGATGGGTGATCACTCCCTTGATAAGAAAACATGTTTTGCTCATCCTCCTCACACTCTACCTTGAAGTTTTTAAGTTTCTAGTGAGCATGTTTTTCCTCAGATAAGATAAGTCTTCACTCCCTCCACACAGATGGAAAGGAGTTACCGTTTTTTGGAATGCAGCTCTAAGTTTCAAGTAAACATGTTTTTGTTCACTGGGAAATGCTCTCATGTGATGTAAAGAGAGGGAGAGAATAAAAGTGGAAGGAGCACTTGTACCAGGTTAGAGTCTGCTGTGAGTCCTCCGATCGGGATGTCCAGTATTGTGTTGATGTATGCTCTGCCTAGGCTGCCCAGCTCTCCAGCCTTGTGTCACAGTGAGAGTTTTTCCTACATCAATACTTGTGAGATTGTACATCTGAGTGTGATTGTACTATTGCTTTGCTTTTGCTGTATCTGTGGCGGAATAATAAAGGACACAATTATTCTAGCAGAACAGTGTTTGTGTATTTCTTTTTGATCATTGTGCTGATTACTCTTCCGAATCCTGGTTTTATTTAAACAAATATCTTAAATCAACGTCAACTTAATATGTGAAGTCAAGAGTCTGTCTACTCAGAGAGGAATCTGATAACTGATAAACTCCGATACCTTCAATAACTTTGAGCTGTGAAGCAGAGGTTGTCTTGACCTCACCTCTGATAACCATTATAAAAAGACACTTCTTTTTACTGTCTTTGGGCAAACCTTGTGAGCAGGGCGTCGCAGCCCAATTTTTAACCAGTACAGGCAAAAGAGAGCACATTACTCCAGTTTTGGCCTCACTGCACTGGTTACCGGTTCGCCTTCAAATCCAGCTCAAACTACTCCTGTATGTCTATAAATCGCTGAACGGTTTCGCTCCCCCCCCATCTCTGATTTGCTACAGCCGTATGTCCCACCATGTTCCCTGAGGTCAGCGGACCAGTTGCTCCTCAGTTCCAGGAACTCGTCTTAAGCGCAGAGGTGACAGGGCCTTCTCTGTAGCAGGACCAAGACTTTGGAACGAGTTACCTCTGCTTGTCAGACAGGCCCCCTCCCTCTTGGTTTTCAAATCCCGTTTGAAAACCCACTACTATTCAGTAGCTTTCAACACCAGATGATCTGTGTTTTGAACTTGTATGCTCCACACCGGTTAGTTGTTATATTTATTATCTGCATTGTTTTTATGTCTATATTCTGATTTACTTCATTTTGTATATTGCTTTGTGTGTTGCCTGTTGTTCTGTCTGTACAGCACTTTGGTTGGCCTTGTCGCCGTTTTAAGTGCTCTATAAATAAAATGGTATGGTATAACATCTTGTAACCTTGTTTTAAATTGTCGCTCCCCTTGCAAGGATATTAAATCTGGGTTGTAAAGATCTTCTCACATCCTGTGTGGCTTATTTGACAAATGAGTTGATGATAGGATAATTAAATTATCCAACACTTACTTTAGCACACACACACGCATGCATATGCGTGCACGCATGCACACAATTGTACTTTCACAATCACCATCTTCTGTATGCATATACAGTAGTCCCTCATTTATCGCGGGTGTTTGGGACCATGCCCACCCACAATAAGTAAAAAACCACGAAGTAGGCATACAGTAGTCCAAGTTCAAGTTCAGTAAACTTTGTCATAACATGTGCCAGGCTGTAATTGCACTCACTCATCACTTGTTACTCCCAATCTCCCTCCTTAAATTAACAATTTAAATTTAAACACCAACATTTTAAATAAACAGTCCACACAGCATGGATTGTTTATTTAAAATATTACAGCATTTAAATTTAAATTGTAGAGAAGTACAGCAGGACATCAAAGGGATGTTACACAGCTTCAGCTCTGCAGCATGGAGCAGAAATATACTTCGTGGTCAACAAAGACGCAAGGCAGATAAAATTCAGTAAAGTTCCGCCCGTCCCCAAAATAAATATTGTTTATCTGAATTCGGCTCCCTCGGCTGATTAGAACTGCTGATTATTCCATCCTTATCAAAACTTTTACAGTGCCTCGGGAGCATCCTTGAATACTCTCACTGCTCTTGTCGTCTTCCCCCCTCTGTGGAATGTTCTACGTCACCATGTGCTTCTATGTGTGGGGTGTTTCTTTCATTATCAGGGCCTTTCTTCTCAGCCAAGAAGAAAGAGTTTGATAGGAATTTTTTTTTGCCTCCAATTTCTTACATATGTTCAATTTCACTACTTTTTTGTCTTTCTAAACAGACCTAGGGGGGGCCAATTCTGTCTCGGTACGGCCTCTGATACCAGCATAATTTACGAATTGGATTTTTCTGATCCAACCTGCAGAGATGTCCAATCCATGACGAATGTCTGTGTCTACTGAAACTAGGGGTACGAATCCCTCAGTGTCTGGCAATCCAATTTGATTCCAATTTTTGGTGTCACAATACGATTCAAAATCGATTTTTTTCGATTCGGAAACAATTTTCGATTCAGAAACGATTTTTCGATTCAAATGGTTATAAATTTTGTTTCAATTATATATGTAAATGACAAGCTGAAAAGATTAAATTAAACAACAATGTAAACAAATAGAACATTTATTTAAAACAATAATTTTAGGTTCCTTGCAGTGTCAAATCTTTTTGATTCATTTTATACTTATACCAAAAATAGGAAAAAATATAGGAGTGCATAAAATTCTGTAACTTAAATTACCAGTATTAGATTAGCTTAGTTGCCTGAATAAAAAAAAAAAAAAAAAATCTAGGAACAAATAATTCATCCATCATCTTTACCCACTCCTTCCTTTATGAATCACGGGGGTCACTGGTGCCCATATCAGCCATCACTGTGTGAGAGGCAGGGGACACCTGGACAGATGTCCAGTCCATCACAGACAAATAATTCAAAATATATAAATATAAAAGTAAACAGACTTCAGCCTACCATACATAGTACATTAACCTTTAACTCAAAATAAAATACAGACTTCACAGTTATTTTCAACCATATTGCTCTAACATTTGTTATATTTTCAAAACTTTACCTAATATGAAATATACAGACTTCAGTCTTAACCATATTGATTCATATTTAGTAAATCTTTTAACAAATTTTCAAAACCTGTGCAAAAACTTCTGAACTGTAATTTATAAACCATAAACTATCATTTAGAACTGGCTCCAGGTGATGAATCTCATCTGTCCTCTTCAACCTGTTAAAAAGATAAATTACATTAAGTTTGTTGTACAACTTGTCTATAAGTTTTAGTATAATATGAGAAATAACAGTTACCTTTGAGCTGCAGCTGCATCAGAGATTCTCCCATTTGTTGTTTCATGGTGAAGTTGTGTTGTGGTGCTGCTTTATCACACACAAAAAAAAAAAGCTACGTGAAGGAATAACGTACATTGGGTCCATCGTATTAAAAATAAAACTGAACCCCTCACCTTCCACTGAGCAGTATGCTCGTAAATCCTTTGTGATACAGCAGGAGATGAAGAGGGAAATCTTCACAGCCTTTGGAGAATCAGCTGGAAGTTTGTTGCAGAGTTCACTGGTCGGCTGCTTCGCATTCATCTTCTGTGAATTTTGTCGTATTTCCAAAATACTGTACCGCAATTTTATTTTACGCTTCTTGTAAACAACTGTGCTCTTGTTAATCTCTGTCTTCCCACCGGAACATTGCAGGATCTGAAATGATTTTTAAAGACGAAGCAGCGTGTTGAATCGCGCCGTCTCCCTCCTCCATGCTAGCAGGCTCCATTCAGATAAAGGGAGCTGGCTAACTAGCTTGCTGTACGGTGGCCTACACGGCTCAATTCTACAGCGGCTGAACGAGGAGTAGGAGCGGGAAAAAAAACAAACTTAAATGCATTTTAAAATCGATTTATGGGCCTTTAGAAACGATTCAGAATCGCCAGGACTAAGAATCTAGATTCATCGAAAAAAACGATTTTTTTCCTGCACCCCTAATGATGGTATCGGAATAGTATCAGCTGACATATAGATTTAGGTATTGGATCGGAAGTAAACAAACAAACAAACAAAAAAAGTGGATCAGTGCATCTCTAAACACATCTCACTTGTAAATGAACTTCCAAGGCTCGATGTGATTTATCTGTCTAAATAAAGGTTGAATGAATAAAAATTACACTTCAACAACTGAACATACAAGTTCTAAAATAACTAAAAATAACTTTTAACACTTTTGTATTTTGTGATTATGGTGACTTTTATGATGCAACATACTTTGAATTTTAAGTTGGAAGATAAAAGTTGATCTGTGCATCTGGACAGCAAAGTTAACCCTTCACAAAGCCGCAGCAGGAGAAATGTGTGTGTGGCAGAGAAGATCAGCTGATCGGCTGCAGGAGGGAGCTATCCCTTGCACTTGTGGGCTTCACACATGATGCAAAATCATCTAAAATAATTTATTTTAAATAAACAACCCAGGGCTCATCCATCAATCAATCAATCGTGTCTTGTCCAATCTTACTTTGAAAATCAGCGATATAGCGAATGCGTGATGAACTCTGCGAGGTAGCGAGGGACTACTGTACATTGATAATACCAGCATTCAATCAACCTTTATTTATAATGGTTAGTCTCATTGAGTCACAAGGACTCAATTTCAAGAGAGAGTTGATTTAGGCAGACAACATATAAAGTACAGACAACAATAAACAAAAAAATGTAATAAAAAGTAATGTTATAAAACAATAAAATCAAGGTACCTTAAAACAATTAGTTCTAGAAGTAGTTCTAGAATTGCGCCGCTCAAGGTGGCTGCATGTTGGAGCAGCTCTGTTACTTTCATTCTAAGATTTTGCTTTTGGAAACTTTAATTCCTGTTTTTCTGGATGTAAACCACATTTTTTGGATGATTGTTTCCTCTGGTATCAGATGCTGTGCAGCTGGAAGGATTTTTACTGAAACTTTTTTAGTTTTGGACATTTGTTATGATGCGTAACCATGGCAACGAGGCAGTTTTCTACAACCAACAGCAGCTGATTAACATCTCAAAAGCTCAAATAATATCTCAACTACAGTCCAAAAACTCAAATGAGTTGAAAAGGATGTTCTGTGAACGCATTCTCATCTACCTGCCAGCTGTGTTTGAGTGCCTGATCTCTTAGATCCTGGAACTAGCAGGAAACACGGCTCATGACAGCAGAAGGACAGGATCGTCCCCCGACACCTGCAGATAGCTGTCTGCAGTGACAAGGAGCTCAGCAGACTGCTGAGAGGAGTGGCCATTGCTCTGGGAGAAGTTCTGCCCAACATTCGGGCGGTCCTACAGCCCGGGGGAACCGAGTGGCCAGCCGAGTCTGGGTGGACGGATCGAACGGCATCTGCAGCCAGTTTCTTAGGATCCACTGTGGGATGGACCTTTACAAGAGATCCTTCCTGCCTACAGCCATCAGTATCAATAACATCTTTTAATGAAACGAGGATAACAAGTTACTACAACAAATAATTTCCCTTTGGGATTAATAAAGTATTTTTGAATTGAATTGAATTGAAGACAAGGTAAAATACTAAAAATATATATATTTGCTTGGATTTTTCTATTGAACTTGTGAATTGATTAAAATACCTTAAAGGTATCTAAGTGGACAGCTTCAGATCTTTTTGCAAGATGTTCCAGGTTACAGGAGCAAAGTAAGTAAAGGCCTTGTTGCCGAGTTCAATCCGTACCGAGGGAATGCTGCAGGTAATGAAGGCCTGAGAGCGCACGCTGTAACTGTAGACGATGTGATGTTGTAGGAGATATCTGAAGGCAAAAGAGCAAGGAGTGATTTATACATGAAGGTGTATCCGTATGAGAGCCTACACGTAGATAATGGTAATCAAGTGACCAACGAGTACAGAGTGCAGTGATGGGTACAGTAGTTACAACCACTTATGAGTCTTAGCACGCCAGGGTAGATAGCATCCAACATCTGCAATGAGCTGGCAGGGGCATTCATGTTAATAATGTCATCATAATCAATAGCCGATAGGAAAGTTGCAGTCGCAAGGCGTTTCCTGGCATTCAAAGTAAAACAAGATCTATTTCTGAAAAAGAAACCCAGTTTCAATTTCAGTTTCTTTACCAAATTCTTGATATGCAGT
>NC_056517.1:4561643-4564755 GCF_014905685.2 Nematolebias whitei | reverse complement strand
ATGGGGTTGCATGAGCGCTTGTGACATGGGCAGCTTGCATGTCTGGAAAGGCACCATTAATGCAGAGAACTATGTTCAGGTTCTAGAACAACATATGCTCCCATCTAGACGTCATCTCTTTCAGGGAAGACCCTGCATTTTTCAACACGATAATGCCAGACCACATTCTGCAGCAATCACAACATCATGGCTACGTAGGAGAAGGATCCGGGTACTGAAATGGCCAGCCTGCAGTCCAGATCTTTCACCTATAGAGAACATTTGGCGCATCATAAAGAGGAAGGTGCGACAAAGAAGGCCCAAGACGATTGAACAGTTAGAGGCCTGTATTAGACATGAATGGGAGAGCATTCCTATTTCTAAACTTGAGAAACTGGTCTCCTCTGTCCCCAGACGTCTGTTGAGTGTTGTAAGAAGAAGGGGTGATGCCACACAGTGGTAAAAATGGACTTGTCCCAACTTTTTGGGGATTTGTTGACACCATGAAATTTGGAAACAACAGATTTTTCCCTTAAAATGATACATTCTCTCAGTTTAAACTTTTGATCTGTGATTTGTGTTCTATTCTGAATAAAATATTAGATGTTGTCACCTCCACATCATTGCATTCAGTTTTTATTCACAATTTGTTTAGTGTCCCAACTTTTTGAAATCCGGTTTTTAGTTAGACAAACAGCTTGCTGTTTCAGCTCACTTTCAGTATCACTCTGGGGTGGGAGTGGTAGATCAGGCCAGTCACTTGGAACCAGTTTCAGGAATTCAGGTCCATCTGTCCATCTACTGCCTTTGCTGATATATTGGCTAGTAAGGCCACAAGTGATGTCTGCTGAGTTGTCTCATGAGGGCACGTACCTCTATGTGGCAGCTTCTGTCAGCTCTTGAATTTCCGCCACACAAGTACCCACAAAGACCTTGTATCTGCAGGATTCAGAACCCAACCAGGTTAGGACTGTGACTGAGTCAGACCACAAGATGCAGCTGCATATGTGAAGGGTTAACTCAGTGCTAACAACCTTCTAGAGCTGAGCACCTGTTACAGCAGCACACAACTCTAGCCGAGGAACAGATTGTTGCTTCTTTGGGGCAACACGAGACCAAGTTGCAAGGAAAGTGACCTCAAATTCTCCCTCTGGACTCTCTGTCCTCAGATAAGCTACTGATCCATATGCCTGTTCAGAGTAAAGCTGTCATTTCTAAACCAAACCTGGATTCCGGCCTGGATCGAGCCGGATTATGGCCAGGCCGGGCCATGATAATGTGCTGGATGGGTGGGCTGGGTCGGTCTGATCCTCGGCTACAGAAGCTGGCTATTGGGACGTGGAATGTCACTTCACTGGTGGGGAAGGAGCCTGAGCTGGTGTGTGATGTTGAGAGGTCCCAGCTAGAAATAGTTGGACTCACCTCTACACATGGTTCTGGCTCTGGAACCAGTTTCCTTGAGAGGGGTTGGACACTCTTCCACTCTGGAGTTGCCCCTGGTGAGAGGCGCAGAGCAGGAGTGGGCATATTTATTGCCCCCCATCTTGGTGCCTGTGTGTTGGGGTTCACCCCGGTGAATGAGAGGGTGGCCTCCCTCCGCCTACATGTGGGGGGACAGTTTCTGACTGTCGTTTGTGCTTATGCACCAAATGGCAGCTCAGATTATCCACCCTTTTTGGAGTCCTTGGAGGGGGTACTGGAAAGTGCACCTCCTGGGGACTCCCTTCTTCTGCTGGGGGACTTCAATGCTCACGTGGGCATTTTTATAATTTGATGTTGAATAACTGATTTGATTTTTTTTTTAGATTACAAGTGTTATGTAATGTTATTGATCAATAATAGCAATGAAGTAACTCATGTACAGTATATATACCTTGCTTGACGTCTGTATACGGTGGATATCAGTACTATGAAGTTGGATGTGCTCCTACTTAGTGCACGCCACCTCATCATCTGCCTTGTGTGAAAAACAACACTCACCATGGTCTTCTGCCTCATCTTCCACTCATGCTAAATCCATTGTTGAAAAATGTTGTTTGGCATGTGCCACAGAAAATCCTACAACGGCTAAAATTTTACGCCACTCAATTTTTGTTTTTATTTACAGAAGAAGAAATGTCTTCTTCAGAGGTTTTCATATTGTTTCCTTCAATAGTTCTTGGTGCAGCGCCACCACAGGTGAGTGGGGGAACAGGTTGGTTCGAACAGGTTGACTCGACTGCACAGTGCAGTGTGAATGCAAACGGCACCAGCTGAAATGTAAACAAAATGTAATGAATATTGGTCCCCAACCAAACAGTCTACCGGACTATCAGGTGTGAAAACAACCTTAACGGGATCTGACTGTTTGAAAATACAAGTAATTTGATAGGTTGGTTGGTTCTCTCCACTTATTGCATGGTCACTGAACCGGTACTTTAGAACCAACATCTATAGTCCAAATTATGAGCTAAGGTTTACTTAGTTTATTTTTAAAGTAATCTTAAGAAACTAGGAGCAAATCATAGTTTGGAAACGTGTGGAAAATTATTGGAAATTTTTATTTTTATTTGAACAAAATTCAAACTAATTTATTTGGGTAATAAGATAACAGTTGCACCTCAAGGCTTATAAGTTATTTTAATATTGTAGAGATATACTTAAACAGGTCTGAACACCCGATTTACAGGTGTGCAATCAAAATAATGAATGTGAATCGACCTTAATCAAAGGAATAATAGTTTTTGGCAATGTTGCTTCACTTGAATAAGAAAACACAAAACCCGATCAGTTAAAATCACAATTCTGTAATGTTTATTTTCAGTTTGAATAGTGACAATATGGAATTATGACAAATAAGACATATGAATGAATAAGCAATAGTGTTATTTCAGAAGGGTGAATAATATAAAATAGTTTAAAACTTTGAGAAGAGATCCAACATTTCTCAGTCAGGTCATCTGGACAGTTTCTTTTTTTTTTTTGGTGCCGAAACGTTTCGCCTTTGATCCGGAAGGCTTTATCAGAAGCCATCAGTTTTGCTGTGCGTTTCCTTGACTGATGAAGCCTTCCGGATCGAAGGCGAAACGTTTCAGCACAAAAAAAGAAACTGTCCAGATGACCTGACTGAGAAATGTTGGATTTTATACCTGGA
>NC_056517.1:4560444-4561543 GCF_014905685.2 Nematolebias whitei | reverse complement strand
TGCTGCCGCTGCGACGTCATCGCGTTGTGCTGCCGCTGCGACGTCATTGCGTTGTACTGCCGCAGCAACGTCATTGCGTTGTACTGCCTCTGCAGGCAAAATCAGCATCTTTTTATATCGGCGAGTTATTTTAATGGAATGGCCGATGTCCGATATTGAACTTTAATTGCTAATATCAGCCGATACTGATACCGTGCCGGAGGGTGGTATATCTGTTTGGCTGTGGGTAAGAGAGGAGGATGCTGAGCTTGTTTCTGAACTGAACCTGTTGAAGAACATGTTCAGTTCATTGGCTCTGTCCAGGCTTCCATCCTTCTGATCCTCCTTCTGCTTGAAGCCTGTGATCTTTTTCATCCCTGACCACACCTCTCTGATATTGTTCTGTTGGAGCTTGCTCTCCAGCTTCTTCTTGTACACGTCCTTGCTGCTTCTTATCTTGACTTTTAGTTGCTTCTGTGTGCTCTTCAATAATTCCCTGTCTCCCTCCCTGAAGGCTCTCTTTTTTCTGGTTTAGCAGTTCCTTCAGGTCAGTGGTGATTCAGGGTTTGTTATTGGGGAAGCATCTCACTGTTCTGGTGGGGATGATGGTGTTTACCCAGAAGTTTATTTAGTCAGTCACACACTCAGCAGTGTTTCCCCTAGTTAACTTGCCATGGTTCAGTCATCAATGCACTGCAGGTGAACAAAATGTCTCCGCACCACCGTGAAAGACGCATAATCTCGCGACACAACAAATCGATAATGAAATTCGTTGCCAACACTTTTAATAATCGATTTTTATCGATTTGTTGTTGCAGCCTTACCCCTAACCCACACACAAACACACATTTGCCTATTTTGACTTTTAATTCTGCTCACATTATTCAATAAAGTGTTGAAAAAAATAATAATAAAGTGTTGAAATCGCCTTTTATTGAAATTTCACAAATCACATAAAGGTTTGACAAATCACAGAGTAGGTTTTAATTATTCTGCTATTAGTATAGAATAATCTAGTTCAGGTTAAGTATTTTAGTCTTTAAACTAAAACAGATTAAAGATGCTCATGGTAGTGAAAAATTAGGTGGAATCACCCTTTAGCCATTTCCCGAATCGGAAG
>NC_056517.1:4558600-4560344 GCF_014905685.2 Nematolebias whitei | reverse complement strand
ATAGCGCCCTGAGTTCAACTATTCTATTTTATATTACTTCCCTGGGTAGACTTTCAACTCGTACTTTTTATATCTACACCAACCCAAATAGGAAACCCAAATAATCAAACACTGGGTATGTTTACATGGACATAAGTAACTGGATCAAATGGTCGGTCGGAATAAAAGTGTGTCATGTAAACTCTCCGTTCGGGTTATTTTTTGTGTATTGGGCGCGATCCAATATAATTTGTGATCAGAATGAAACGGGTGGTTTACGCCGATCCGAAACCCAATCGGTGCGCATGTAAACACTTGATCTGTTCATTTTTATCTGATCGTGAAAAACTGACCTGACTGCGCATGTGCGACTTTGCCATTTCTGCCTGGCTAATGCTAATAATATTAGCATGTCAGGGATGCAAAACTGGTCGGTGAGCGACAACATTTCTACTAGAAACTTTGAAAGAGCTCAGAATGATCTGTATTACCTGTAGCTCAGTCAGGGAGTGCAGTAACGTCTCCACCATCATTAAAACCTGTCGCGGGTACATTTTGGGTGCTCAGATTTGTTTACATTCACCCCGGAAGTAGAACTTCTTCTTCGGTGTTTTTTTTAAGGACAGTTTACCACTCTGCGCATGTGAGTACTGCTGTTCAGAACAAAGCCCGCTGCATGTAAACGCTCGTCATGAACAGATTGTGCCCATGTAAACAATACAATTGAATTATTCAAACAGAACACATTTAAATCCGGTCAAAGAATTCTGCGCATATAAACATAGCTAATGTATCTTATCACACTCTAATTTATTAAGATGGGGAAAAACTATATGCTAAATTCAACACAAAAAAGAAATAAAATTATTGAGGGATCAGTTAAACTTAATTTCTTTAGACAAAAATAAAACATATCAGTTAAACACAATTTTAATTTACAAGCACATTCTGCCCTTTAAATAAATCAAATTTGTACACTCCTCAATTTTTCTTCAATTTAAACCATCAAATTTTTACAGTGCATTTATAAGAACTCGTTAACTTGTGGATCCACTTTTGAACCTACACCAGCTGGTGTTATTAAGTGCAAACCCCCAAATAAAATTCAGCGCTGTTTATCTGTTCAAAAATTATCAAGTGTATGTAGATTAATCCCCCCCCCCACACACACGTTGCAGGCCTGGACGACGCTCGGGAGCGGTGGGGCCAATTACAGTGTAACCCGTTAATTCCAATGTTTGACGAAAAGAAGCGAGTACTCACTCAACCTCCAGGTACTTCCTGTGTCCGTGTGTCACCTTTTGACGTTATGTGGCACGGATCCAGCAATCTCCACACAGACGATCAGCACAACGTTCCAGTCTCCCTCATCGACAGATTGACAGAAATCTTTGCAGGCTTCCCCCAGTCACCTGAGACGCTCATCTGGTTTGCCGGCGTCTCACTCCCACACCTGTCTGACGTCACTCCACAGCAATCTCACTACAGCCGCTGTTGTGAGCTCAGCATGGCTTTGTGAAGTCCAGCTGCGTTCTGTGTCGCAGCTTTACAAAACCACCTCAATCGCCAAAACTCCGACTAAAAACTTTGGATAAGTTTTAGTCTTTTTTTTCTTCCGTCTGTGTTCGCTCTTTTCCTTCCTCCTCCGTGTCTCTTTCTCTCCCCCTTTTCTCTCCTCGTCCTCTCCTCCTCACGCTGCTCCCCCTCCCCTCAGCCAATCAGCGTTTAAAATGGTAGACCGTTCATTTAAACACCCAACCAGTGA
>NC_056517.1:4557478-4558500 GCF_014905685.2 Nematolebias whitei | reverse complement strand
TCAGCGTTTAAAATGGTAGACCGTTCATTTAAACACCCAACCAGTGAGGGGGAAAAAATAATAAATTTTGATTGTTTCTCATATGGAGCACACTTTTACCCTTTCATAAAAACTATCTTAGTAAAAGAAAAGAAAAAATATAAAAACACTACTGGACAGATGACTACACAGCCAGACGAGTTGTAAATTTAATTTAAAAAGTTGTTTTTCTGACCGTTTGAATTATTATATAAAGTGTTTTTGATCATTTGGGAAACCTGAGAGGAGGGTTTACTTGAAGTGTTTTTGCAGAAAGGAATGTTCTTATCACTTGGGACTTAAAAGAACTGTGATGAAGTGTTCTTTGCTTATCACTCGGGAAGCCTGAGAAGTAGGATTTTGGCTCATCCTCCTCACACGCTACCTTGAAGTTTCTGAGTTTCAAATGAGCATGTTATTCCTCAGATAAAATAAGTCTTCACTCCCTCCACGCAGATGGAAAGGAGTTAGGTTTTTTTGGAATGCAGCTCTGAGTTTCGAGTAAACATGTTTTGTTCACTGGGAAACGCTCTCATGTTATGTAAAGAGAGGAAGAGAATAAAAGTAGAAGAAGCACTTGGACAAGGTTAGAGTATGCTGTGAGTCTTCCGATCGGGACGTCCAGCTGTGTTGGTGTATGCTCTGCCTAGGCTGTCTGGCTCTCCAGTCTATGTGTCACGGTGAGAGTTTTTCCTACATCAATACTTGTGAGATTGTACATCTGTGATTGTACCTTGCTTTGCTTGTTATGCTGTAATCTGTGGCGAAATAATAAAGACACTATTATTTTAGCAAAACAGTATCTGAGTATTTTCTTTTTTTGTCCATTGTGCTGATCACTCTTCCGAATCCTGGTTTTATTTAAATAAATATCCCAAAATACCAGAACAGCTCAAATCAAACATGACTGTCAGAGAAAAAAAAATCCTACCAAACCCCATCTATTCAGAAAGTGGTCAAATAAAAGTTTTCCCAATTATGATAAATTTCAGCAGGGCTACACA
>NC_056517.1:4556905-4557378 GCF_014905685.2 Nematolebias whitei | reverse complement strand
CAATCATAAAAAAAAGCATAAGAATGAAAACATAAATGGAAGAAAATTAAATAAAAAAAATCTAAACAAAAACAGCTACATTATAAAGCAATATAAAATATGAAATACTAAAAGCAAGAACATGTCTGCATTGGTTTTTGCTGTGAACTTAGCAGTTGTTTAAAATCCCTTGGAGAGGTCAAGATCGAGATCTTCAGATCTTTTTGCAAGGTGTTCCAGGAAACAGGAGCGGAGGAAGAGAAGGTCCCTTTGCATGGACAAAAAGACAGAAAAAGACTTGAAGGTGCAGAGCTGAAGATGATCAGTTTCTCTTTAGGAGAGACAAGGATGGAGAAGATCAGGAACGAGATCATCAGAGGTACAGCACAGATTGAACAACTGGGAGACAAAGTTAGAGAGGACACACTGAGATGGTTTGGACATGTTCAGAGGAGGGACAGTGGTTTGGACATGTCCAGAGGAGGGACAGTGGT
>NC_056517.1:4553564-4556895 GCF_014905685.2 Nematolebias whitei | reverse complement strand
CAGAGGAGGGACAGTGGTTTGGACATGTCCAGAGGAGGGACAGTGGTTTGGACATGTCCAGAGGAGGGACAGTGGTTTTGACATATCCAGAGGACGGACAGTGGGTATATTGGTTGAATGATATAAAAATGCAGCTGCCAGGAAAAAGACAGAGGAGGAGAAGTCTGTCGAGTTGGAGACTTGAGCGGAGGAGTGCAGAGTGGTGACGTGGCTCGAAAAACAAACAAACAAATATATAGAAACATATCGCATTTGGAAAAGGCGGATTTGGGCATAAACTGGTATGTGAATGGTTCGGATGGAGGTGGAGATGGGAGGTGAGGAGGACATGGATTTTGAGGGGTGGACGCCAGTGGGGAGAGGGAAAGGGAGAGGACGTGGAAGAAATAAAATAGATGAAGGAAAGGGATTTAGTGATACTCAAGGTAGTAAACGAGAACTGGAAGGGAGTAGTTCAGAAGAAGAAAGGACAGTTAGAAGGAAAGTTGTGAGGGAGGAATTTAAAATAATATTAAAACTTAAGAATGAAGAGGAACAAGATAACATCAGCCCCTTTGTGGTGTCAAAAGAAATAAAAAAGAAAATTGGAGATGTTGAAATGGTAAAGATTTTGAGAGATGGAAACCTATTAGTAGTTTGTAAAAATGAAGAACAAAAGAATAAGGCTTTAAATGTGGATAATATTTGCAAAAAAACTGTGTTGGAGAAGAAAATCATGGGAGAAAATAAAAAAACTAGAGGAGTGATTTATGGAATCCCTCTGGAAGAAGATCTTGATAAAAATTAAAAGAAGTATTGTAGGTGGAAAAGTGAATACTTTGAAAAGATTATCAAAAACAATGAATGGAGAAAAAGTAGGAAGTTTGTCATTTCTCATTGAATTTGAAGGAATGGAGTTGCCAAAAAACATCAAAATAGGATACATTAATTTTCAGGTCAGACCTTATATCCCTCCACCACTCCGGTGTTTCAAATGCCAAAGGTATGGACACATAGCAGCGGTATGTAAAGGGAAACAGAGATGTCCAAAATGTGGTGAAGACCACAGATTTGAAGAATGTAAAGAAGAAGCACAAGAAAAATGTTGTAACTGTGGAGGGAAACATAGAGTTACGTATGGAGGATGTGAAGTAAGGAAGAAGGCAAAAGAAATCGTACAGGTTAAAATGACTAAAAACATAAGCTATGCAGAAGCAGTTAAAAACGTGAAGGAACAGAAAAAGAGAGATTGAACAAACAGCGAGTCAAATTCTACAGCAAAGCACCGTCTGAAGAAAATATTACAATATCAGTAGAAAAACTAATACTATTCGTAGCATATGTGATCAACTGCACTGACCAAGCCAAGCACAAAACTGAGAAGATCAAAATAATAGTGAGAGGAGCTGAAAAGTTCTTGGGGTTTAAAGAAGGATCATGGGAGAACATAAAGAAAAAGTTGGAGGTAGATGGGAGACCAGGACCAGAAGGTGAAAATAGTACATGTTAATATTACAATGGAATGCAAGAAGTTTAATTGCTAACGGACAGGAACTTAAAGGTTATATTGACAGTCTTGAAGAACAACCAGAAATTATTTGTGTTCAGGAAACATGGTTAAAAACAACATTAGATTTTGTGATTAAAGGATATGATAGTGTAAGAAGAGATCGACAGGAGGGAAGTGGAGGAGCATGTGGAATATTTATAAAGCAAGGGATACAATATCAGGTTTTAGGGAAAGGGAAAGAACTTGAATATATAGTAATTGAGATATGGGGACAAGAAGGTAAATTTAAAATAATAAATTTTTATAATCCATGTAAAACATTATCAATTGGAATAATGGAGGAGTTAATTGAATATTTGGAAGGGAAAGTAATTTGGTGTGGGGATTTTAATGCAAATAGTACAGTGTGGGGTAAATGTAATGATAAAAACGGACAAGTTATAGAAGAATTAATGGAAATGAAAAATCTTGTATGTGTTAATGATGGGAGGGGAACAAGAATCAATATAAGAACAGGGAAGGAATCCGTTATTGATTTAACAATTATCTCAAATGTTTTAGCTGGTATTTGTGAGTGGTTCATTGATAAAAATTCAACAATAGGTAGTGATCACTATCCCATTACAATAAGAGTAGGATTAACTTTAAATAATAAGAATATAAAACTCGGAAAGAAATTTAACTTTAATAAGGCAGATTGGATTAAATTTAGATATTTGAGTCAAATAAACTTAGAAAATGTAGATATGAGAATGGATATAAATGATGTAAACTTAAACATTTGTAAGATAATAATAGAAGCAGCAGATCATTCAATAAAGAAAGGAGAGCGTAAAAATGATAAGAAAATGGTACCATGGTGGACAAATGAATGTAAAGAAGCAATAAAGTTAAGAAATAAAGCATTTAAGGTACTAAAAGGTAATCCAATTTATAAGAATTTAATTGATTATAAAAGAAAACAAGCAATGGTAAGGAGAACTATTAAGAATGCAAAAAGAGAATATTGGAGAAATTTTTGTAGTACAATAAGGAAAGAAACAAAAATTGAAAAAATTTGGAAAATAATTAAAAGAATGAATGGCATAAAGAGAGAGTTTGAATATCCCATATTAAAAATAGATAACACAAATATAATAAGAGATGAAGATAAAGTTGAAATATTGGCAAGAACATTTAGTAAGATTCATAGTTCAAATAATATTAGTGAAGAGGGAAGAAAAGGAAGAGAAAATACAAAACTTAAATATAAAGATTTATTACAGAGTGTTGAAGAAACAAATAATTTGTTGAATGCTGAGTTTACAAAAGCCAAATTGAATTATGCACTTAAAAATACAAAAAATACAGCACCAGGTAAAGATCAAATTTGTTATAGAATGATAAGTCAACTCAGTGAAAAATCTAAAGATATAATATTACAATTATATAATAAAATTTGGGAGGAGGGAAAATTACCACTGAACTGGAAGGAATCAACTATAGTACCAATAGCTAAACCAGGAAAAGATAACTCAAACCCAGAAAACTACAGACCAATAGCTTTAACATCAAATCTATGTAAAATAATGGAAAAAATGATTAATAATAGACTAGTATATTATTTAAATAATAAAGGGTACATGTCTAAATATCAAAGTGGTTTCTGAAAAGGGAGGAGTACTAATGATCCAATGTTATGTCTAGAGCACGGAATTAGAAGAGCACAAGTAAATAAAGAAAGTGTAGTGGCAGTATTTTTTGATATAGAAAAAGCATATGATATGATGTGGGTTGAGGGATTATTAATTAAATCATACAAGTTGGGCATTAAAGGGAAAATGTTTAAATGGATTAAGGACC
>NC_056517.1:4552152-4553464 GCF_014905685.2 Nematolebias whitei | reverse complement strand
GCTGCAAAGATCGTCTGGGGATATAAGTTTTAACAGCATCTTTAGGTTTTTGAGAAGAACAGGGAATTTGGAAAGGATTTAGTTGGGTTTTTGTTTTTTGTTTTTTTGTTTTTTAGAATCTTGTCCATACTCCAATCCAGAAGGTGGCGGTAATGCACCTTAAGTTGTTTGCCAACCGCCATAAAAAGACAAGAAGAAGAAGAAGAAGAAGAAAGAGATGGCGCCATTGATAAAATGGAGGAATTGTCGAATGTTGAAGCAGCAGCAGCAGCAGAGCTTTAACTGTTTACAAGAGATTACCTCTAAGGCCTTTACAGAGAGGCCTTTGCATGTGACATTATATTTGCACAATTCATTGTTTACTTTTCCAAATGGCAAATGTGAAATTTATTTTTTATTATTTAGTTTTATTTACAAGGGAATACTTGACAACTCAAATGTGACAATTTAATTTATAAGATATTGTATTTTTAATACTTTGTGTTTACAGGAAAGTTAAGTTATTTTATATTATATATAATATTTTATTTTATACTTCTAAATATGTTCATTTGTGCTTATTTGTTCAAAAATTATTAACAACTAAAAGTACACATTTTCTTCATTTATTTGCAGAACCTGTAGTTTTAAAGTTCATTAAAGTGGCAATATAAAGGGAATTATGTCATCAATATAACTGGCTGTTAATTATTTATACCGGCCTATCACATTATTTTCGGGGGTTGCAGTTATCGTCCATTTATCATTATCGAGGTGAACTGCACAATATATTGTGATATTGATGTTAGGCCATATCGTCCAGCCCTAACTTTGATCTTTTATATTTACCAGTATATTATCCGTGACAGGTTGATGACTCTTCTGTGTTGTATTTACTTTGAACCAATGAAGCTAAAGTCAAGGTTAAAAAATCATTCAGATTATCTGTAAATGAAGCTAGAATCACTGTTTTACAGAAAGTTCACTCATCTCTGGAAGCTCTACTTTTTTTCTTCTTGTAAAATAAAATTATTAGAATTGTTTCAGTTTCTTTGATCCAAAACAATCTCAGATGAATATCCTGATACATGCTCAATAATCCAGGTAGAAAAATCCAAAAAAGTTCAATCTGGTCCTCTGGACATTCAAAAAACAAGAAAATAAAAAACAAAACAAAGCAAAAAAAAAAATGTAGATACGTTTAGTCTCTCATCTGAAAGACTTCCTCAGTCTGAGGTGCTGTATTCAGCTCAGTCTCTTAAATAGCACCTTCTCAGAGTGGATCAACCAGTTTGCTGCTGACAACCAGAACCAGCTGATCACATGCTCAAGA